>NC_136432.1:247833107-248433107 GCF_052849685.1 Lactuca virosa
TTGATACTTTCTCCCTTTGTTTTCAAGCCAATGATTGATTATTTTCTTCCCAGACGAACCTTTTGTGTAGGATACTTTAGTGGCTTTGTGGATTGAAGGATTCGGAAAATTTGGTTCCTATGGAATAAATTTTGCAGATTTTGTGGAGTTATCATGCACAACTTTTTGATTGTCTGCAAACTTTCGAACGTTTTCAAATTTTCGACCATTCTCAAATTTTCGAACATAGTCAAATTGTCGAACATTCTCAGATTTTCGAACATTGTCAAATTTTCGAACATTCTCAAATTTTCGAACATTCTCAGATTTTCGTACATTCTCAAAAGTTTGATTTGTTCTATTTGTTGAAAATTTGTTTTGTTTGTTTGTTGGTTTTGAAAAGGACGAATTTGGAGTTGAAAACTTTGGTTGATTTTGTCATTGAAAATTCTTTTGTTGCATATTAGTTTGAAAATTCTTTGAAAATGTTGATTTTGAAGATTTTGTAGAAGATTTTTCAGTATCATACGAAATTGGTTGAGTGGGTTTTTCCTTTTTATCTAAACAAGTTGAAATCTTTGTTTTCACTGATTTAGGCAACTCATTTTCAGACATTTTCTTGGTTGGTAAGTTTGATTGTTTTTCATTGGACACAACTTGCCAAAAAAAAAATCCGTGCCTGTCTTTTTGAAATTCCATTTTCTTTCGAAAATTTTTCAACAAGATCCTTAAATTCTTGTGAATTAAGTTTTACATTTTCATTTGTGTCTTTAGATTCTTGTTTCAAAACCTCTTTTGTAATTTCTTGTTTATCAACCCATTTTCTTTGTGGTTTTTGACTTTGAAAAACATACAAATTCATTGTTAGATTGTTTTCGACTGTGCTTTGGTTTGAAAAGAATCCTTCGTCTGATGTTTTCTTGTTATCTTCTTCGACCATTTTGTTGAACTCAGGTTTGATGTTATCAACATTTCCAGTAGTGACAAAAACTTGATTCGGAAATACAACATCATCTGTGCACTTAAAATTTGGATACACAACAATATTTGTTTCCAAATAATGAGCTCCTTTGTCAAATATGATTTTGTCGAAATTTTCAGTGTCTCCATACACTTGATCAACAACCACTCTTGGAATGGATGTTTTATTCGAAACATTCTTTTCTAGCTCAGAATTGGTCGAATCATTCTTAGCTTTTTCTTCATTCTCATCATCACTACTATCGGTTTGACTGTCTCTCACACTCACATTATCAAAGTCACACACTTTCGAAGTAGAGGGTCTATCAGTGTCATCCTTAACCATCGAATCATCACAATTTTCTTTACCTTTTGACTTAGATGTGACATTAATGACAGATAACTGAGAACAATCGATACTTTGCTCCTCCTCAATTTCACTGATGATTTCGCTAAAACTATCAGAATTATCATCGACATCAGCAAAATTTGATTGAGAGTCAAGTTTCGAATTCTCAGTTCTTTTTAAAATTTTGTTTTTTTCACTTTTGGTCAAAGTCTCATTTACTATCTCAACAAGTTCATCAGCATTCAAATATTTGTCTATATTAACAATGCCATAAGTAAATCGATTATCAGGCACTTTATCGAATTCTGCTATTGTTTTCTCATAATCATAGGACAAACTATCAACTTTCTCTCTTTCGAAAACAAGAAAACGCAACAATTTCCTATGTTGTTCTTTGCTAATGTCAGACGAATGATGCAATGAAGTTAATTTCGCATATAATCGCATTGTAGAATTACAGTAAATGTTTATTTGTGCGAGTAACATTCGAACATCTTTGTCTAGATTTTCCCTATCATTATTGACATTGTTCAATTGTAATTCCAAATACTCTACCCTGCTTGTTTTCGAATCTAACAATTTTTGGGTCTCTAGCAACTGGATGTTCAGTTTCTTAGCTTCATTACTAGCAGACACCACAATTGTATCAAAGTAAGCAACAATATCATCAAATGCAATTATTTTAGAATAATAAGCTTGTAAAGGAATGTTAAAAGACTGAAGAATAGCATGTACCTTGGTTGTCATTGGTGATTTGTCTCCTGATTTGGTCATGAAACAGCGACCAGTCACCTTTTCGTCCTCATCCTCCTCAAACTTTACGAACATAGCATCATGCGTAGGATTACACATCTCTTCATCTTCAGATCCAGAAGACCATATCGGATAAGTGTCATCCTCCTCTCCTTCGCCTTGAGCAACCAAAGATAACCCTTTCGTCTTTGCACGTACTTCTTCCAATCTCTCAACATAATAAGCTTCGTCCTTGACCCTGTTCTTTTTCTCCTCTTTCTTACGAAGCATACAATCATTAGCCAAATGATTTGCTCGGTTGCAATAATGACAGTCAATGCTCGAATCTCCCTTAAGCTTCTTCTCAACTTTGCCTTCAGCTGCTTTCACATCATTCTTCTCAAATTTCTTCTTTTCCTCACCCCCAGACTTATTCACGAAACTTCCTTTCATATCACTCTGTTTCGACTTAGGATTAAAAGGTTTCTTGAAAAACTTTTTAAGTCGATTGTTCGAGTAAAAAGCAACCGCTTCATCATCAGAATTCATTATGAAGCCCTCTTCATCAGAATCATCTTTCTCAACAGTCTCTTTCTCGGACACCTTTGAAACTAAAGCTAACAGACCACCCAAACTTAGTTTCGACTCTTCAGCCATCTCATTCACTTCACTTTCGTGAGTTTTCAACTGATTGTACACATCATTTAGAGATGAAGTATCGAAGCTTTGTTGATTCTTCACCATCATGCTAACACTCCTCCACTCCTTACGAAGTCCCATCACAAAAGTGAAATTGAACTCCATTGATGACCTTATGATTCCGTAACGATTGCACCAATAGATCAGTTCATTAAGACGATCATAATAAACTTAAATTGTTTCACTCTCCTTTTGTCTGAACTCTTTCAGCTCCACAAGACATTGTTTAACAGAGTTGATCTTTGTCTTCTCACCTCCCTAATACTTTTCCTTAAGAGTATTCCAGATATCGTTTGCAGTTTTACAACCACGGATGTAATTGTAAACAACAGGTGGCAAAGCACCTCTTAATTCCCTCAAACAACGCTTTTCATTGTTCTTAATCCTTGTGAGTTGATCAGAAACTGCAGGTGCTGTTCCAGATGATCCAATATGTTGAATATTCGGTGGAGGTTGAGCGATTCCAGTTATGCAACTCCAGAGTTCCTTGTCCAATCCGTTCAAGTAATCCTCCATTCCATCAGCCCACTGATCATAGTATTCCGGAATCAACATAGGAATCTTCGTAAAAGATCCTAACAGATGAGAAAAAGAAGTCATTGTGTTCATATTGAAGTTCGCCATTAATGTGCGGATGAGATTTTTTCAGAAAAACTTGAAGAAACTTGAAATTAAATGACTGAAATGATCAGAAACTCAACGACGATTACTCGATTACACAATTCAAACACAGAATCAAATCAAAAATGAAGATCAGAGTTGATTTTCAGAATCTAACAATGCGAAAACTTTTGAGACAAACTCGTGACTCATAAACTAGTGATTCAATTGAAAATCAGATCTTAGACATATAGATTCCTGCTCTGATACCAATTGTAGTTGAATTGTAGAAGAGATTAATCGAGTATGAGAATCAAAATCAGAGCATGAATGAACACGAGAAGTAAATAAGGTCTGGTTTAAGCTATCATTACTTCCAATGAACACGAGTACAATCGATAATAGAAACTTGGAAAAACTCTATCATCTACTCAATGTTCAGCTCCTATTTATAGGAGGCTGAAAGTACAAAAAATATACTAAGGCTAGACATTCACACTTCGTACAAACTGATGCCTTAGTAAAATACATAATGATCATATGAAAAAGACAATTACACAGATTCGACATATTACAATAAAATTTGACCCTACACGACATGCGTATCTGAGGATAGTGAGCGGGGAACAATGAGAAGATGCGATTGGGAGAGACCGTAGCGGCACCCACGATGACGGATGGCGGGCAGCAGCAGCGGCGAAGGAGTGAAGAAAGCGACCGATCGGTGGTTTTGCCGGCAGCAGGTTCGTGGTCGGCTTGGCGGGTGAGGAACTCTATGCTGGCGACTGGAGATGTCACGGGTGGCCGCTCAACGTCTTCAGCGGCAGCAGACAACGCCGGTGGTGGAAGCGTAAGGGTGGCAACGGCGCCGGAGAGGAAGGGGTAGAGGTTGCATTACGGCTGCCACTCCTTTTAGGGTTAGGGTTATGGACGAATTATATACCCGCCTCCATCCTGATGTTTTGCTATAATGACACAAATGGCCCCTCCCTTCAGAAATATTTTCGAAACAAACCCATCAATTTTCCCTTTTAGCCCTCAATATTAAAATCCATTACAATTAAATTATAATATTTACCAATTACACCCTTGCTTCCACAATTCCTCACAAATTCGATCCCTAATTTACAAAACAACCCCTTAGCCTCGAAAATCTCTTCAATTAAAGTCCCAGAAGTTGCACTTTAACCCCCGAATAATCCAAATTATAGTATTCGGCTCCCCAAAACCAACACTCCACTAATTAATATAGATTTAGGGCGACTATTCGTTCATCAATTTTATCTATTTATTTATTTAATAAATAGGATGTCACAAATAGTCATCAAGTTTGAAAATTTATACCCCCAGAAGATAGATCAATGTGAACAGGACCTGGATCTACAAGGTCCAAGACAACCAACACTTGTCCAATAAGTTCCTTCTTCTCCAAGGTGCACCAGAAATACTCCAAAACACACAAGAGGCTCAAAATCTTCACAATGCGGCTAGGGTTTCGAGACAATTGATTTATGAAGATAAAGGTTGAATAAAGAGAGAGTTTCCAGAAGTTATGTTGCTTAAATAGGGCTCAAAGGCTCAATCTTAGGGTTGGAGTCTAGGTCGCGTACGTATGCCCTGTACGCCCAGTGTACCAGGTTCCTCCTCCGCAATCACTCCTACCCAGTACTCCCAACGTATGCCCTGTACGCCCAACATACTCTGGTCAACCCAAAATGTCACGCCCCGACTCTCAGGTGATAATATTATGGCTTTGATTTTCATAAGTTGTGAAGTCTACTCGACGAGTTGGATGCCCTGACTCTTCGAGTACGAGCGGTTAGGCCACGTGTTTAAGTGACCTACTCGCCGAGTCCAAGATATGACTCGACGAGTAGGAGCTGAAGGATGAAACCCTAATTTTTGGGGTTTTGCACCCTATTTAAAGGATCATAAGCCTCCTTCAGCCCCTTGCAGCCTCTTGAGAGTCCAACAAACCCTAATCCGTGTGTGTGCTTCATTCTTGGGTGTTTTAAGCTTTGGAAGGTGGATCCTTGTAAGAAGAGCTTGGAGGGCAAGCAACTAGAGGCAAGGAACGTGTGGGGATCTGATATCTACCTCAGTTAGCATCTTTTGGAAGGTATCAAGTCGTTACCTTGGCCTCATTTCATTCTAGATATCATTTGGTTAAATATTAGGGATTTTCTAGCATAATAAGAAGCTATTCTTGGGTATGAGCTAACTTCAGATCTGAACACTCTTTGGTCTCTAAGTCCATAAAGCTCTCAGCTTTAGCAAGTATGAACCTCTCCTTAAGTGTGAAAATCCATTTCAAGCTTGGTTTTGACATTATAATACTTTAGAGCCTTGCATGCACGTAAATTTTGTAACTTTGCGTGATAAACATGCCTTGGGAAGCTGGATCTGCATTTTGGAACCTTAAATTGGCTTAAAAAGCATCTGAATGGATAGTGGACTGAAGGGACTCGGCGAGTTGCATGGTTCACTCGGCGAGTCCGATGAAGATTGTCGTGTAAAGACTTCTGCATGGACTCGACGAGTCAGTGGGGTGACTCGGTGAGTCAACTTGGGTTTTCCCGAAGTTTGGACACACTTGGACTCAGCGAGTTATAGGGAAACTCGACGAGTCAGTCGGGGATTTTTACGACTACTCGAGTTCTGGAAGGACTCGACGAGTCAGTGACTGCACTCGACGAGTCGGGTCAACATGGATTGTTGACCTTGATCCTTGACTTTGACTTTAATTAAGGGTTGCCTATTTGACTTCTGGGGCATTTTGTGAAGTTGGAAATTTATGAGTATGGTTCTATGGTGAATATAGGTGGTGGAGTTTGTGGCAGCGATCCGAGAGTTTGAGCTTATCTTTCGAGTCGACGGTTGCGAGGTGAGTTATCCTCACTATATCAGTAGGGTCTAAGGCAACAAGGGCGGCCCTTTAGAGATTCGTATCCCGATTATGGCATGATATGTTTATTGTTTACATCCTGGTAGTTACGATGGTGATATGATTATGCTTAGTGACCTGGTTAGGTTAGTGTCCTCATTATAGGATTATGCTAGGTTAGTGACCTGGTTAGGTCGGTCTCCAGATTTTAGAATGTTGCTATGTTATGTGATCTGTTAGATCCGTATGATTATTTGTACATATGTTAGTGACCTGGTTAGGTCGGTATCCTGGTTATAGGATGTTGCAATGATATTTGATCTGTTAGATTGGTTGACTGTTATATATGTTAGTGACCGAGTTAGGTCGGTATCCTGGGTATAGGATGTTGCTATGCTATTTGATCTGTTACATCGGTTGACTGTTATATATGTTAGCGTATGATATGTATGTGCACATGATTGTTTCATTGGGGGTTTGGGTTGAGGCGGTCCTTCTTTGTGCTGAAGGCCAACATACCCAAGGCGGTTTGGATAGACTACAGACCCAGGGGGTATGATAGTTAGACTGTAGGCCCGGCGAGTAGTCCGGATAGGCTGAAGGCCCTATGAGGCGGTCCAGACGTGTCGAAAGCTCGGAGAGCGGTCTAGATAGACTAAAGGCCCGGGAGGCGGTCCAGTCAGGCTGAAGGTTCTTTATGCATGCATGTTCTGTATTTGTTATATGATATGGTTATATGTGTATGGAATTGGTATTTTGGGGGTAACTCACTAAGCCTTCGAGCTTACAGTTTCAGTTTATAGTTTCAGCTTCAGCGGATGACTGCGGGAAGGCGAAGGTGTCACACCCCCAAACCGGAACGGCGGAAACGTTCCGGGGCGGAAGACGTCATGTTTAGTATCACAACACATGCAGCATAGTAATCATAGTAACAAACAACCATTGCATTAATGTTAAAGTGTTTACAAAGTATGTGGTTCACAAAAGATAGACTTCAAAAGTAATTAACAAAACAAGACATGAAGCTACTATGCTCCAACTTCTTAATCCCAGTACGCGTACCTATCTACAAGTTTCCTGATAATACAAGTTATTTTGTAAGAGTAGATCATCATTTAAGCTAGTGAGTTCATAAGTATTTTAGTGATGTAATGTAAGTTGAAAGTTCTTTTAGAAAAGTTCGCCTGTTCCTCCAGAAGATCCAATGAGTACTAAATGGATACGAGTTATATACAATCCAGATCAAACAAACAATCGATTGTGTGAATGTGCCCTAAGCCCACAACCAAACAAGGAACAGAAAATAAGGTGGAAAGCACACATCCCATTGTATGTTAGATCTTCATTGTATATAACCCCGGTGTATTCATTTGGTACTTATGGAGTTAACTGTAATAGTTCCTTTATATTTGAAGAAAACATTCTTTACGAAAAACCCTTATTTCCTTTAGTAAAAATGGTAACCACAATAGTTCCTTCTATAATCAATTAGTTTATACTAGCTATATATAATCTAATATCGAACAGATAGTTAATTGTGTGAATCTGCCCTAAGCCTACAACAAGACAAGGAACATGAAATGAGGTGGAAAGCACACATTCAACTATCTATCGCATATTAATTATATATAACTCTGATGTATAAACTAAGGTATTATAGAATTAACCAATAAAGGTCCCTTATGTGATACTGGTTTAATAAAATGGATTAAACCCTTTTACGGATAAGTTTCTAGTTTTATCTTCCAAATGTTCTATTTGAAAAGCATGTTTTGTACTAGAAAATGCTTTACTGAATTTGTATACTATGACCTGACCCATACCTGTTACTCCCTATGATTACTTACTGTATACAGAACATATATATATATATATATATATATATATATATATATATACATATATATATATATATATATATATATATATATATATATATATATATGTATGTATATATATATATACATATATATGTATATATATATATATATATATATATATATATATATATATATATATCTAAGATCGGATATGTAGTAGATTGTGTGAATCTGCTCTAAGCCCACAACCAAACAAGGAACAGGAAATGAAGCGGAAAGCACTCATCCTACTTCCTGTCGGATCTGATTAATATATACCCTTGATGCACCCATCAAGGAATCATAAAGTTAGCATTATAGGCCCCCTTCTAACTGAATGTACTAAGACTCGACTGTTCAGTTTGTCGTTTGTAATGATCTAAGTTTTCTCTAGTTTATAACTATCTTTTTCTAGAAAATAGTTTTCATTGCCTTTTATGTGAGAATATCACTATATGAATGAAATGGGAAAATGAATGTATACAGTAGTATTGTATGTAATAACTACTGAAGTACTGACTACCTTAAAACCAATTCGTTTAATTAAGGTAAAATGTGATGAGTTTATAACGATACTCGATTTGACTAGTATAAAACACGACGCTCCAAAGACGTTGAAAATGGTATGACATTTGTCACCCATAGGCTTGCAAGTCCCACTGTAGCTAGCAACAAGGTGTGGGGTGTCAATCCCGTATATATCGGTACATAAACTCACGTTATCTCTGTAGGAGACTCTGGTTACAAAACGCGACATAACAAGTGTATTGCTAAGCCGTGAAGTAGTGGTTTCACATTATTGTTATCCTTTTATTGTTATAGTATGTTCCTCCCTGAACTTCTTATAGTATGTTCCTCCCTGTACTAGTTATAGTATGTTCCTTTCTGAACATGTTATAGTATGAACTGAAGCCCTATACTATACCTATTATAGTTTACTAGTGTGTTTACTTGAACTATATCTGATTTGAAGAAAATACTCGATTATCTACTGAGTTATGATTGTACTTTAAAAATAGAGTTTTATAAACAATAAAGTAACATAACTTTTAAAAGAGTTTTTGAAATGATTTGGTCACTTATAAACACATAAGCAATCCTTTAAAATGATGTTTATCACAAATAACATTTACAGAATATTCATTTTGTTCAACTTGTATTCCCCCCCCCCCCTTAAAAGCATTTAAAACATTTTAAAAGATTGATTATAGGGGTATGAACTCACTTTATGTGGGTGATTCAATTGATGATCCACGTAAGGATGAAAAGTTCCACGAATGAAGTCCCGAGACACAAACGAGTCCTAAATGACATATATTGATACATATAGGCATGTAATTAGCAAATCTAAATACAAAGGTGATTGGGAAACAACCTAGGATGTAAGGATAACTCACCGGAAGAGTGCTAGAAGCAAGTTAGTATATTGAAGGAGTGTTCACGGCCCTATGGTGTGATCGCGGCCTAAGAACACATGAAGTATTCACGACCCAACAAGGTTCACAACCCAAGATGATGGGTGGTTCACAGCCCAAGATGATGGTTCACGGCCCAACAAGGTTCACGACCCAAATCATTGAGTGGTTCACGACGTAATGATGAACATATGAAGGGTTTACGGCCCAACTTGATGAAGAACACTTGAAGATCTTTGTGTTTTGGCTAGTGTTTGAAGATCCTAGTAAGCTTCTATGGAGTATTTAATGAAAGGGGTGTTTAAGAGTGAAATATTGAAGTGTTTGTGGATGATACTTGAGAGAGAAAGAGGTTGTTTGCGGCCAAGAGAAGAAGAAGTGAGGAATAAATGAAGGAAAGGTATATATATGGGAGGGGTTCACGACCACCCTTGGGTTCACGGCCGTGAACACCCTTTGATGGGTTTTCCGGATCGATTTCATTCCTCTAATCCTAAGCTAACACTTCTCAACATCCAATCCATAAGTGTACTGGGCTTAGAACTCATTAGAATGACCCTTCAAAAGGATAAAAGGCAATAGAAACTAGTCTGACTTTTGGTTGATTGGATTGACTTACAAGGAAGAAATTTTCGGTTTGTGACATCAGCCCCCCGTTAGAGAGAATTTCGTCCCTAAATTAGCTTTCCTAGCAGTACTTCTGGGGTTGTGCTCCTTTGAATGGCAGAATACCCACTTGTAGACTTGGGCAACATTGCCCTTATGCTCATGCTCGGATTCATACTTGGTCCATCTATCATCACCTCGTGTATACAAGTCGCATATATTTAAGATTAGTAAGACGGTCGGATGTGCGACTCTGCCCCAGGTCCACAACCAAACAAGGAACAGGAGATAACGCGGAAACACACATACTAAATCTGCATAATCATAATTATATACCACCCTCGCGTATACACTTAATAGTGATAGGTGGGCTGTATTCGTCCTTAGCCTTTGTGCTTGAACTTGATCTGTCGGACGAGTGGTTAGTTCGCGAAGGTCTGCTGAGTATACGGCGGAAAGGTTTCAGAGGGCAAGATACTCCTCGCATGAGTAATTCGGGGTTTAGAAGACAAGAGACAATACTGAGGTCTACGTCGGGTTGTCATTACGAATGACAAGGGTTTCATTAATTTGTCAGTTAAGGCGATGATATTTCGTAATATATGAACTTAGCATGGTGAGGACTACCCCAATCCATGACGAATAATGACTACGAACTCTTTATCGAAACAAATAACAGGCCGATTTGAAAGAAACGTTTGTTATACGATGATGTATGTCTAGTGTGCAATTACAATGTATTTTGTGTAGTCTTTCTAGTGCTTTCTGTTTCTCCTTGATGTTACCACTATCACGTATCGTACCGCGATGAGTGAGTACATACCGTGAAATTGTTTTTGATAACTAGTGTCGATACTCTCCATTATGATCCTCCTCGGTGCCTCTATGATCGCCCGACATATACAAGTTATGTATAATTAAGATGAATAAGATGGTCGACTGAGTGACTCTTCCCTAAATTGATAACCAAACAAGGAACAGGAGGTGAGGCGGAATCACTCACTCTATGTCTGCAAAATCTTAGCTATGCACAATCCTGATGTACATACTAAGCCATCATAGCTCACCTGTACGGATCTTTAGTTATGTTATGAATTTTGTGACTCGTTTAGACGGGTGAGTTATTTATAATTACTTTTAAATTTTCACCAAGTTTTAATCTTATATAAATATAAATTAAATTTTACAGTAATTATTTTATTTCGAAAACGTACCGCTGCTCGCTGGTGATTCCGAGGTAGTTTCTCCTGCGGTGATCATCAGAATTCGTCCATCCGTGCCTGAGTTCTTCGTTATCGGGAAGTCCCTCTTATAGTGCCCATTCTCACCACAGCCATAGCAGGATTGGTTTTCTTCAACTCCGTGGAATTAGGAGATCGGTTGTGCCGATGCCCTGCAGAAACGAACCGTGTACCCCTTCCTGTGGCAGTTCATGTCACACCCAGGAAATTCTATGCTTTTCTAAACATTAACAAGGACAAAATTGTAAACAAAATCTGGAAGCATGCATGATGGTTATTCAATGACAACAAAATTACATCAAAAACTCTATACAAACACTTCAAATAAGTCAACTAAAGATTGGAAACCCTATAAATCCGGGTTTAATTCCATTATGGACTAGGATTTCCTTATTGGGCCTAATGGGCCAATAAGCTTCCAATTTGACTATTTTGGGCTTGGAATCCTTAAATGGGCTCTAATTGGACCCACTTCCATGAAACTTAACATTTTGGGCCATAATGGGCCTAAAATGGATTAGTTTACCCTTGATGGGCCTGGTTGGGCCATAACAAATCTAATTAAACCTAATGGCCATAAACCTATTCCTTTATACCGTAATGGGCCGTGAACCATCTTAGGAGCCCAATGGGCCGGAAATACTAAGTTGGGCCTTATAACTTCGAACTAAGACAATTAATGGCCCAACACTATGCAACTTTTTCTCCTAGCCCAAGCTCTCGGCCCAACAACAATAAAAAAAAGAGATTAATGAGGATTATTAAGCCATGACACGTCATTTTTATTCATAGGATAACAAGGGATATTATATCACATGCATCTAGGAATGTCTCATATATCCATGCACACTTCCCCCCCCCCCCCATCTCTTCTTATCTTCGGCCGAGAAGATAGAAAACACACACACACATTCAAAAAAATTTCTCTCAAACACTCACAACAACAACTCATCCTTTCTCTCAAAAATTTCGAGATCTTGGGCATTTTCAAGAAGGTTCTTCCATCAAAATCATCATCTTTGGTAAGTTGTTGCTTAAATCCATGCCTTAGCTTCTTGATAACTTCAAAAATCTCCTCTTAACTCATGCAAAATTTTTGATCTTGCTTCTTAGAACCCATCTAAGCCAAAGACCTCTCAAGAAGCTTGCTAGGGCCGAGAATCACATCAACTTCTTCCATTTCTTCTTCAAAACCGAGAAAAACTAAGCAAGGTGAGTTCATACCCCTTGTTTTCGGTTTAACTTTTTTTTGGGGTAGAATACAAGTGTTATGTGTTGATCTATGTGTGTTTGCATGTTATATGTGATTTCTTTGGTTTGTGTTGTGAAAATGTGATACTATTTGTTATATCTCGAGATCTATGGCTAAAGTGTGAAGGATACATAAACAAAAACATAATAAACAACATACTTCAAAGATCTAAGAGTCTTTATGTTTAAGAAGTGAAAAACAAGGCCAAAGATTTTAATAAGTGTCATTTTTGCAAAAATAATAAAGAATTGGTTAAAAGATGACATTTTCGGTTTTTACAAGGATAATATGGTATATATCTATATAAAATATGATTTTTATGGAAATAATACTTCTCAAGGGACCAAAAACATAAATTTTTGCTTATTGGGCTTATATTTGGGCCACAACGGTTTTTGGGCCCAAATTTGCGAAAATGAAGAAACTTGGGGCTGAAATTGTAAATTTATCAAAGTATAAAAAAAACGAGAATAAATTAAATTCAGGGGCTGAAAATGACCCTCTTTGCTAAATTGGACTAATAATGCAAAGTTTTTAGATTTTGGGCCAACAGTGTAAAACTTACGGCAAATGGGCCAAAAATGTAAATTTTTAGCAAGACAAAATTTCAAAAATGGTCACTGTGGTTGGCAAATTTATGTGCTTTTGGTCCAAAACGAAATGTTGGTGCACCACTGGTCCAAAATTAGATCTTGCTATTGTTTTTTGTCCTATCTACTTAAAAAGACAATTATGTCCTTATAATTTGTTTTTTCCATTTTTTATTATCAGTTTTTATTCAAAAAAAACCCCCCATCGTACTCATTATCCCTTCCCGTTTAAACCCTAGCCCATTCCCAAATTACAAAAAAATTGGTTGTCGTCTACAACCTTGATCGAAGAACCTCCACAGTCAACGGTGCATCTACACTCCTCTTCCACCATCGACAATCTCCCCCACCGCCTCCCCCTCCCTCCTTTAACTTGTCAACACCTTCTTGATGGGGGGGATTGATTTCTAGAACCATTTTCAATTTTTGGATTTGAGGGGGGCATTTTTTGGAACCGAAAACATTTGAAAAGATTTACAGGCTTTGATATTGGTTGCAGGTTGCAGGCTTGTTCTTGATTTTGATTTGGTATGGTTTGGTGTTGAATTTCAGTTTGATTTGGGGATAAAATTTTGTGGTTGTCAGAGATGAAACGTGAAAAGTGGTATGAGATGGTGTTTGTGGGTAGAGGTTGATCAAAGATGGTTGCTGATGAGAAGAGGTTGAAACACACACATACACACATTATCCCTATTGCGTCCTCCCGTTCTCAAACAACAATGAAGAAATCGAGCATCAATAGAGAACGTTCTTAAATTGCTGAAATCCTATAAGTTCTTGAAGTGCTTCGATGTATTCCATATTCAATCTATTTTTTTTCACTTCTCCGATCTGTAGTTTTCTAGTTATTGTGCTTTGATGTCCACATCAAGGAGACGAAATTAAACAAATATTGGTGGTGTTAACGGGTGGTAGTTGTATTGATCAGTGGTAGTGATGGTGGTGATCGGAATGTGAAAGTGAGCTTAGGCGAGGAGTCTCCGGTATCTTCTATGGTGGAGATGGAGGAAGATATGGTGACGACAATTGATTGAAGATTTTAAGGTGGTAGTGGTTGACGATGGTGGAGGTGGTGGATTGAAGTCCGGTGGTGGGTCTTTACGAGAGAGAGAGAGAGAGAGAGAGAGAGAGAGGTGGTGGTGGGCTGTTGATTTAAGAGTGGGGTGGGTTTTTTTTTGTTTTTTTTTAATTAAAATAATAAGATATTAATTAAAAGAAATTAAAAAAGAATCAGCTAAGGGTATAATTGTCATTTTAAGTAGGGTATGGACCAAAACTACGAGAAAATGATAACCATAGGGACCAAAACCACATAAGGTATCTAAAATTGGACCATTGGTGCACCAACATTTCGTTTTGGACCAAAAACACATAAATTTCCCAACCATAGGGACCATTTTTACAATTTTGTCTTTTAGCAAATAAGGGCTGAAAATGTCAAAAGTTGTATTTTGGGCTGAAATTATAATTTAAGATTTTATTTGGGCCGAAAATGCCAACTTAAATAATCTAATGGACTAAAATGTCATTTTTCATCAAAAAGGCCTAGAAGTGTCATTTTGCACCATTAAGGGCTAAAAATGTAAATTTTGTATGAAAAAGGGACTGAAATAGTCAAATAAACATTTTGGGCCAAATATGTAAATTTCTAAACAATTTGATCAAAGATATAAATTTTTACAACATGAAGGTTTAAAAATGGTATTTTTATAAAAACTAAGAATATCGTTATAACCAGCATTGAGTATTTTAACATCGAAAGTAAACACTAACTGTAAACCAAATCCCATACTACAACTTATAACGACAAACATATAAACGATTCAATGGTTGGGCCCAATATTTCCTACTCGTGCTTATTGGGACTTCGTGACCCAATTATTGGGCCTTGGTGACCCAATTACATGCCCAATGGGCCTTTATCAGCTTTAACATGCTATTGGGCCTTAGTGGCCCATTTGCATTGCTAATATGCCTCTAAACATTCATCATATGCTTAATGGGCTATAACGTGTCCGTAGCATACTCGACAGCCTATAATAACATACATGATTAGTGGGCCACCGTTGTCCTCTTTCGTGTCTGTTAGGCTTACTTCATATTCACGTAAACATCAATCGGGTTGTAAAACAATGTTATTCAATTTCATTGGGATTTAGTGAGAAGTAACGGGTGGCAGTAATAAGTGTCGGGGATAGCCTGTAGTTATAATCAGAGTCTCGTGGAGGGAGAGCGAGAGTTTGTGTATAGATCTATACGGGGGTGACTCCCCCACACCTGAGCTGTTCGCTACAGTTAAACTCGGCCAGTCTAGGGTGACAAAATCTTGATCAAAACCGGCGTTTGGAAAAAAAATGCCAAGATAGGCGAATTAGTCACTATTATGCATGGTTATAACGACTCACATAGAGATCCATTACCATCTAAGTATTCATGGGAAATCATATTCATACACTGTGACGATGCAAAGTGATTTATACAATAATACATAACTATCATACTATTTAAATTGGAAAACATCGGGTTTTCCGGGGAACGACATTATTCACTTCTACATACAATAACTACAATTCAAGGAACAATTATGAAAGGCATTCACTTTTACATGTTTTCAAATCACATACATATACACTTATGGGATCATCACATCTTTCTTTTTTTCGTAAATAGTTTTTGTTACAGAAAATATCGGATTTTCTAGGTTTTACAAACAATACAAACTATTTTTATATCAAACATGCTTATGAACTCACCAACATTATATATGTTGACCGTTTTCAAAATAACTTGTATTCTCAGGTAACCGTTAGAATAAAGAATCATCAAGCGTGTTTCTGAAATATCTTTTGTACAATGTCAATCGTTAAACAATTTATGTTATGTGATGTTGTAATGTAAACAATGTACTTGATGTGAACAAGGTCAGTTGTAATGTATTAATGCATGGTGATGTTTATGTTATGTTTCATGTATATTCATTCTGATGATATTTCAATTTAAGTCACACGAGCCCTCGGACGTTTCCGCCGTCTGGTTCGGGGGTGTGACAGTTCAGGCATTGTATTTCCCGACATACTCCAGTGTGGTGGTAGTTACAACCATCATACTTCGACAAAGTTCCATCATATCGACTGGCAGGTGCTGGAGGGGCAGGTTTTGTGGCGGCGTATATAGTACCCATTTGTTGCTCATGCGGGGTTTCCTGCGTTGTTCGCTTCTTGCTCTTGTTCCCTGATTTCCGTTTATAGTCCGCTCCCTTTGATGGATTGGGAATGGAGACTACCACGCCATGGCAGACTCCATGGTCAATGAGTCGCTGGGCCAGGCGTTTGGCGCTATGAAAGGTAGTTAGGTTAGAAGACAATGCATCTCCTTGAATCGGGGCAGTTAAACCCCAGATGTACCTTTCTATCTTCTTACTCTCTGGGGTAACCATCCCGGGGCATAGTGCTGCCAGGTCGCTAAACATGACAGTGTAGGCCACTATATCTGAGCCGACCATGGTATGCTCCCATAGCTCTTGTTCTAGCATTTGAACTTCGCCCCTCGGGCAGTATTCTTCCAACATCAACTCTTTCAGGTTCTCCCAACCTATAGAGTTAGCCACTAGTAGAGTCAGTGACTTAACATGGCTATTCCACCATGTTAGGGCTCTGTCGGAGAAGGTGCAGGCAGCAAACTTCACTTTGCTCCCTTTTTGGCACAGACAGATTTCGAAGACCGAATCTGTTTTCTCGAACCATCGCATCAGAGCAATGACTCCCCCATTTCCACTAAAGGATTTGGGTTTGTAGTTCAAGAAGTCCTTATACGAACACTCCCTAGGGTGCCCGTGACTACCACCTTGGGTGTAGTTAACACCCGATCCACTCCCACTATTACCGGTCGTGTTGAACGGAGCTAGGGTTGTCGTAACAGTCGCAGCCACTGCAGCTTGAATAGTTGCCAGATCGAATTGTGGAGGAGGTAGTGGCATTTGAGTTGGTGTTATCGGAGTAATTCATCTCGCTGATCGACGTGGAGGCATCTCGCTAAAAGAATACAAATATAAGATGGAAATAAGTCTATAGCAGTGGTTATAAGCCGAAAGCTGAATGACAAAGTTATCCTAGTTCTGAGTGTATCTGCTTCTGACTTTCATAGGGTTCTTGAAACAATTCATAAAGGAGTCTATAAAAATAAACTTTATGAATCAGAAGTGGCTATCCTCGAATGAATATCTGTGAATTGAATAATTGTTACCAGTAGCATGAAAAGAAAATAATCCTAACTCATAGTGTGAGTAGTGTATTCACTAGCTCACTAAGTCAATCAATTATATTATTTATTAGGGTGACGTATAAGACGTTCTGTTTCTTCGGCTGATCCCTCCTTTGTAACACTCTATATAAACTTCTTCTCGTTCCTCCTTGACTCCTCTGCTGACTGTTATGATGGAGTGGTTACATCTATCGGGGTTTGTTGTGCGAGAATGGAAGTGTCTAAAGAATCTATAAGATTAAGTGAAACATTATGGGGTGATCCTTGCAGGATCCTCCTATAATTGCGTAGTGTACACAAGTTGTATATAATTTAAGATTAAATAAACCTTTGAATAAGTGATCCTACTCTAAAACCACAACCAAACAAGGAACATGAGGTAGAACATAGATCACAAATTCTAAGTCTATAAAATCTCAATTATATAATACCTTGGGAGTAAACATTCCAAAATTATAGACCTACCCGTAATGGTCTTTTAAATTCTCTCATAAGTTATTATAATGCCAAAAATACTCCTATAGTATTTTAATGTAATGAACTTGGTATATTTTAAACTTGTTGTTTTGTTATAGTATCATAAAATACTCCTATAGTATTTTAACTTTATGTTCTGATCTAGAAATCCCTTGAATAGAGTTAGGTAAGTTTTAAGACTGTTGCAACACCACATCACTCCTAAACACATGTCGGTCACATCTCAAATGAATATAGTTGATCAGGCTATATTTACCCCAGATATGATTACATAACTATCCAGGTTTGACCGCAGTGTTCAACCATTAAATACTTGTGTTCTGTTCTTCTTGTGATACTTGTTCTAGTATGTATATATGTATAAGCATGTATGTATACTTTTATAAAGTATTGTTATATTTTTAAAATATATTATTATTCAGAGCACTTCAGCCCCATTGCATTTATAGTTGTATATCTTTTATAGGTTGATATACATAGTTCACTATATAACAATGCTCTGATACCAATCAGTCACACCCCCAAACCGGAACGGCGGAAAGGTTCGGGGGCGTAGGACGTCATGTTTAGTATCAAAACACATGCATCATAGCATAGTAACAAACAACCATTGCATTAATATTAAAGTGTTTACAAAGTATGTGATTCACAAAAGATAGACTCCAAAAGTAATTAACAAAACAAGACATGAAGCTACTATGCTCGATCTTCTGAATCCCAGTGCACGTACATGTCTACTAGTTTCTTGAGAATACAAGTTATTTTGAAAGAGTAGATCAGCATTTAAGCTGGTGAGTTCATAAATATTTTAGTGATTTAATGTAAGTTGAAAGTTCTTTTAAAAAAGTTCGACTGTTCCTCCAGAAGATCCTATATCTTTTGATATGATGAAAGATAAGTAAAAATGACTCTACAATTCCTTCTATGAGTACTAAATGGATACGAGTTATATACAATCCAGATCAAACAGAAAAACGATTGTGTGAATCTGCCCTAAGCCCACAACCAAACAAGGAACAGGAAATGAGGCGGAAAGCACACATCCCATTGTATGTTAGATCTTCATTGTATATAACCTCGGTGTATTCATTTGGTACTTACGGAGTTAACTGTAATAGTTCCTTTATATTTGAAGAAAACATTCTTTAATAAAAACCCTTATTTCCTTTACTAAAAATGGTAACCACAATAGTTCCTTCTATAATCACTTAGTTTATACTAGATATATATAATCTAACATCGAACAGATAGTTAATTGTGTGAATCTTCCCTAAGCCACAACCAAACAAGGAACAGGAAATGAGGCGGAAAGCACACATCCAACTATCTATCAGATATTAATTATATATAACCCTGATGTATAAACTAAGGTATTATAAAATTAACCAATAAAGGTCCCTTATGTGATACTGGTTTAATTAATTGGATTAAACCCTTTTATGGATAAGTTTCAAGTTTTGTCTACCAAATGTTCTATTTGAAAAGCATGTTTTGTACTAGAAAACGGTTTACTGAATTTGTATACTATGACCTGACCCAAACCTGTTACTCCCTATGATTACTTGGTGTATACAGAATATATATACATATACATATATATATATATATATATATATATATATATATATATATATATATATATATATATATATATATATATATATATATATATATATATAAGATTGGATAGGTAGTAGATTTTGTGAATCTACTCTAAGCCCACAACCAAACAAGGAGCAGGTAATGAAGCGGAAAGCACACATCAAGGAATACATACCCTTGATGCATCCATCAAGGAATCATAAAGTTAGCATTATAGGCCCCCTTCTAACTGAATGTACTAAGACTCGACTGTTTTGTTTGTCGTTTGTATTAATGTAAGTTTTCCCTAGTTTATAACTATCTTTTCTAGAAAATAGTTTGCATTACCTTTTATGTGAGAATATCACTATATGAATGTAATGGGAAAATGAAAGTATATAGTAGTATTGTATGAAATAACTACTGAAGTAATGAGTACCTTAAAACCAATTCGTTTAATTAAGGTAAAATGTAATGAGGTTATAACCATACTCGATTTGACTAGTATAAAACACGACGCTCCAAAGACGTCGAAAATGGTATGACATTTGTCACCCGTAGACTTGCAAGTCTTACTGTAGCTAGCAGCAAGGTGTGGGGTCTCAATCCCGTATAGATCCATACATAAACTCACGCTCTCCCTCCAGGAGACTCTGGTTAAAAAACGCGACATAACAAGTGTATTTCTAAGCCGTGAAGTAGTGGTTTCTCATTATTGTTATCTTGTTTTTATTATAGTATGTTCCTTCCTGAACTTGTTATAGTATGTTCCTCCCTGTACTTGTTATAGTATGTTCCTCCCTGTACTAGTTATAGTATGTTCCTTCCTGAACTTGTTATAGTATGAACTGAAACCCTAAACTATACCTATTATAGTTTACTAGTGTGTTTATTTGAATTATATCTGATTTGAGGAAAAGACTCGATTTTAAAGCTAAGAGTTTGAACTACTTGCACCTAGAACAGTTTTGAAAACTAAAATATTTAAGTTGACCAAAACAGTCCGTGATCGAAGTTCATCTTTTCTGATGTAATCTGATAGAAAAAGTTTAATTGTGTTCTTGATGATTTTACTTGTATCCCCCCTTAAAACTTAAGAAAAACATGTAAATGTAGGGGTATGAACTCACCTTATGTGGTTTCAGTAGATGAAAGTGAGAGAGAGGAAGTATTCAACCCAAGAACACTAAGAAGATGTCTTGACGATTCGAGAATCTAACACCGAATAAGATGGAATTTGTGTAAGATATCATTGATTTGAGTATAATGGAGTGTAATAATTATATGAATGATGAAGATACTTACTAATTGAAGAAAGAAATCCCTGGAGAAAGCCTTGAAGTTGAGAGAAAAGATGAGAGAATTTTGGAGAGTGTTCTTTGGTTGTTAAGTGTAGAATGAAAGGACTTTATGGAGAATGAGGAGAGAGGATCAATCCTCCAGCTCTTAGAACGTGGGAAGAGCTGGAGATTGGGTGTAAAGGTCCACTAAGATGACAAGGAGTAGTGGGAAAGAGTGGCTGATCATAGAGTGAGGTGGTGGTGGTTTGCTTTTGCCATAAATTAAGGAAAAGCAAATATTCCCTCAATAATTAGTTCCACCACTAATTCTTTTAATATATTTTTATAAAAACCCTGGGGATTTATATATTTTGGGGCCTTAGTTTATAAAATAAAGTTTTGGGTGAAAATCCCACGTTAAAATAATGAAAAACGGAGTTAAAACGAAATCGTAGTCGAAAAACCGGTAAAAATAGGCTGTCTGCGAGACCTCTCGGATGGGGCCGAGACTTCGGATTCGGACAAGGACTTCGGTCCTGGGGCTTCGGCCTGAGAGCTTCGGATCCTGCGAGCTTCGGATCCTGATCCCTTCGGATGAGAGGCTTCGGTCATGAAGTTTCCGTTTTGGTCCTTAAGGCTATTTTACCCGTTTTTACCCTGTTTCAAGTGGTTTTTGACCCGGTTAAGGGTCGGGATGACCCGAATGATTCCAAAAAGTTATGGGAACTTTTAAGAGAGATTTGGGAGAGATTTCAAATAGAAAGAGATAGAGTGAAAACGATTTAGAGAGGTTTCGTTTGTGATTAATTTGAGTGTCCGGCTTCATAACGCAAGATTCGTAAACCCCGTTAAACCGTGTTTTAGTGTCGTACACACTCCCGATGAGTGTGCAATAATGTTTTATCGTTTTGGTTCATTGTTTATTGCATTTGAGACTTAGGAAATTCAACACACGAACTTTCCAAATGATGTTTCTCTCATTAAAATATTGCATTGTACAGTAATTACATAGTGTAAACCCTAATATACAAGGGTTACTTGAGTCGATTGGTTTTGACTTGTTGACTTTGTTTGACTTGGACTTGACTCAATTTTTGACGGTTGTCACATCATCCCCCCATTAGAAGGAATTTCGTCCCGAAATTTGCATTTGACTGGGACATCAAGAGTTTGGGAAAAGATGTGGGTATTTTTGTTTCATTTGATCTTCGCGTTCCCAGGTGAACTCAGGCCCTCGTTTAGCGTTCCAACGGACCTTCACGATGGGAATACGACTTTGTTTCGTTCGTTTGATTTCCCGATCCATGATTTCGACTGGTTCCTCCACGAAGTGGAGATTTTCGTTAACTTCGATTTCGTCGAGTGGTATTACGAGTGTCTCATCAGACAAACACTTCTTTAGGTTCGACACGTGAAATGTGGGATGTAATTTGTCGAGTTCCTGAGGTAATCGAAGTTTGTATGCTACTGGCCCAATCCTAGCAAGGATTTCGAATGGCCCGATGTACCTTGGATTTAGTTTCCCGCGTTTGCCGAATCGTATCATTCCTTTCCAAGGGGAAACTTTTAGTAGTACACGATCACCCACCTGGAATTCCAAGGGTTTGCGTCGTTTGTCTGCGTAACTCTTTTGCCGATCGCGAGACGCTTTCAGTCTTTCTCGAATTTGAATGATCTTTTCTGTGGTTTCCCTTATGATTTCAGGGCCAGTGAGGGTGCTATTAGAGACTTGCCCTCTAGCTAGCTGTGTATCCCCCACCTCAGCCCAACACAGGGGTGATCTGCATTTGCGACCGTAAAGAGCTTCGAATGGAGCGACTTTGATGCTAGTATGATAGTTGTTATTGTAGGAGAATTCGATAAGCGCTAGATGGGTATCCCATGCTTTACCGAAGTCTATCACACAAGCTCTTAACATGTCTTCCAACGTTTGAATGGTTCGTTCGCTCTGTCTGTCGGTTTGTGGGTGGTAGGCCGTACTCATGTCAAGCCTAGTTCCCAATGACTTTTGTAGAGACTGCCAAAACCGTGAGGTAAATCTACTATCTCTATCGGAGATAATGGATATCGGCACACCATGGAGTCGTACAATCTCTTTGATGTACGTTCTAGTCAGCTTCTCCATCTTGTCGGTTTCTTTTATCGGTAGGAAGTGTGCTGATTTGGTCAATCTGTCTACGATTACCCATATGGTGTCAAGCCCGCCCGATGTCTTAGGCAGCTTGGTTATGAAGTCCATGGTTATTCGTTCCCACTTCCACTCAGGTATATCCGGCTGTTGTAATAGCCCGGATGGTTTCTGGTATTCGATTTTGACCTTGGCGCAAGTCAGACACTTGCTCACATAGGTAGCAATCTCAGCTTTCATGTTCGGCCACCAGTATAATTTCTTGAGGTCCAGATACATCTTATCTGACCCGGGATGGATGGAGTATCGAGTCTTGTGTGCTTCATTCATGACGACGTTTCGGAGTCCACCGAACTTCGGTGTCCAGATTCGATTCATGAGATAACGTACTCCAGCATCCTTGACTTCTAAGTTTTTATCCATTCCCCTTAATGTCTCTCCTGCCACCTTTTCTGGTTTCAAAGCTTCTAGTTGAGCTTCCTTGATTTGTATGGTCGTGTGGGAATGGATCGTCATTGTTAAGGATTTTACTCGGCGGCCCGAGTACTCCTTCCTGCTTAGAGCATCAGCCACTACATTGGCCTTGCCCAGATGATAACGAATTTCGCACTCGTAGTCATTCAGCAACTCTACCCATCTCCTCTGTCGCATGTTCAGCTCTTTCTGATTGAGGATATGCTGAAGACTTTTGTGATCAGTGAAGATAGTGCATTTCGTGCCGTAGAGGTAGTGTCTCCAGATCTTCAAAGCGAATACCACTGCTCCTAATTCCAGGTCGTGCGTAGTATAATTAACCTCGTGCGTCTTAAGCTGTCTTGATGCATACGCGATAACCTTCCCTCTCTGCATGAGCACACATCCGAGGCCTTGATTCGAAGCATCACAGTACACTACGAAGTCTTCGGTTCCCTCTGGGAGAGACAAGATCGGTGCGCTGCATAGGGCTTGTTTTAACATTTGGAAAGCAGTTTCTTGTTTATTTTCGCACTTGAATATCACACCTTTCTGCGTCAAGGTGGTGAGTGGTTTCGCAATCTTGGAGAAGTTTTGTATAAATCTTCGGTAGTAGCCAGCAAGCCCAAGGAATTGTCGAATTTCGGTTAGTGTCTTGGGTGCTGACCAATTCTCGATTGCCTTGATCTTGGAGGGATCCACATGTATGCCTTTCTCACTTACCACATGGCCAAGGAAATCTACTTCTCTAATCCAGAATTCACACTTAGAGAACTTAGCATAAAGCTTCTCCGCTCTTAGTGTCTCTAGCACTTGGCGTAGATGTAGGCGATGCTCTTCTTCGCTTCGCGAGTAGATCAAGATATCGTCGATGAATACGATTACAAACTTGTCTAGGTAGGGTCGACACACTCTATTCATTAGGTCCATGAATACCGCAGGTGCGTTTGTTAAACCGAAGGACATCACCACAAACTCGTAGTACCCATAGCGAGTTCTGAATGCAGTTTTGGGAATATCTTCTTCTTGAACTCGTAGCTGATGGTAACCTGACCTTAGCTCGATCTTTGAGAAGAAATTTGCTCCTTGGAGTTGGTCGAAAAGGTCGTCGATTCGGGGTAGAGCATATCGGTTCTTGATGGTTAGTTTGTTTAGTTCCCGATAGTCGATGCACATGCGAAAGGATCCGTCCTTCTTCTTTACAAAAAGGACTGGTGCTCCCCAAGGTGAGAAGCTTGGTCTGATGAACCCTTTGCTCAAAAGCTTGTTCAACTGACTGGACAACTCTTGCATTTCTGTTGTTGCGAGGCGGTATGGAGCTCTGGCTACGGGGGTAGCTCCGGGTATTAAGTCAATTCTGAAATCGACTTGTCGTGCGAGTGGTACACCAGGAAGATCTTCTGGGAACACATCCGGGAAGTTACACACTTCGGGGATGTCTTTGATGTCTTTCACGTCTTGTTTCTTGTCTACTACGTGGGCCAAGAAGGCGTGGTACTCCTTCCGGAGATACTTTTGGGCGTTGATGCATGAGATGATTTGTAAATTCGCACTAGGTTTGTCACCATAGATGAGAAGGGTTTCGTCATTTGGTAGATTCAGGCGAACGGCCCTTTCGTAACATAGAATGTCGGCACGGTGAGGAACTAACCAATCCATCCCGATGATTACGTCGAAGCTTTTTATGGTGACCGGCATCAGGTCAATTTTAAATGTATGGTTGTATAGAGTGAGAGTACACTCTGAGTATATATCGCTAGTGCGTTCTACTTTCCCATTTGCCATTTCTACTAAATAAGTATCCTTTAGTGATTGGGGATTTTGTTCAAGTAATTGTTTATATTGGTGGCTCACGAAACTCCTCTCCGCTCCACTATCGAATAGTACGCATTCATAAGAGTTATTGAGGAGAAACGTATCGGTAACCACCACGGGATCCTCAACTGCTTCCCCATGTCCTATTGCCAGGATTCTTCCTACTCCACCAGCATTAGGGGCTTGTGCTTTGGGGCAGTTTCTTTTGAAGTGACCTGCGTCTCCACAGTTGTAGCAGGTTCGGGTTGCCCCCGTACTGGCGACTTGGTTGATTGGTCGAGCTGGCGCTTTACAGAAACGAGCAGTGTGCCCCTTCCTATCACAGTTGTTACAGTGCATCTCCCTACAAGCACCATTGTGGTGAAAGTTGCACTTGTTGCATTTGGGTAGGGTTCCAGCATATGGCTTCGGTGGTGCTGGAGTGGTAGCAGTAGTGGCAGCATAGACAGCAACAGTTTGTTGCTTCTTAGCGGGGTCTTGTGCTGGTTGGTTCTTCTTTTGGTTCCAAAACTTCCTTTTGTTGTTTCCCCCTTTTGATTGATCAGTGGTGGTCGCTATAGTGCCTTGGCTGGCTCTATGGTCGATAAGTTGTTGTGCCAATTCTTTGGCACTTGCAAAAGTAGTGGGTTTCGAGGCTAGTACGCTATCGTGAATCCGGGATGTTAGTCACCAGAGGTATCGTTCCACCTTCTTATCTTCTGGAGTGACCATTGCTGGGCAGAGGAGGGCCAATTCATTGAATCGGGTGGTGTAGGTTTCAAGGTCGGAGCCCGTCATCCTGAGGTTCCAAAGTTCTTGTTCCAGCTTTTGAATTTCGCCTCTCGGGCTGTACTCCTTCATCATCAAGGTTTTTAGTTCTGCCCAGGTTATGGAGCTAGCCACTTCGAGAGTAAGTGAACTAATCCGGCAGTTCCACCAAGTAAGGGCCCGACCGATGAATGTGAAGGCTGCGAACTTAACTTTGTTCGCTTCGGGGCAAGAGCACACTTGAAAGACTACTTCGGTCCTTTCAAACCATTGCATTAAAGCGATGACTCCCCCGCTCCCATTGAAACTGTCGGGTTTGCCATTGGTGAAGTCTTTGTAAGAACACTCTCTTGTGCGCACCCATCTGTCGCCCTAGTTAGAGGGTGTAACACCTGGCCCAGATCCACCATTCCCATTAGAGACAATTTGGGACACGGCTGCCGCTACTGCTGTTGCTATTGCAGCTTGGAGTATTGTTGGATCAAATTGTGGAAGCGGCGGCAGAGGTGTTGGTGATGGTGGTGGAGGTGTCAGTGATGGTGATGGTGGTGGAAGTGTCAGTGATGGTGAGGGAGGTGTTGGTAGTGGTAGTGGAAGTGTCGGTGATGATGATGGTGGTGTTGGTAGTGGTAGTGGGGGTGGTGCTGTGCTGCTAGATAGTCTAGTCTCCTTCCTAGGCGGCATGGTTCTGTCATAAGTTGTAAACCAATGTTCTTTTAGTAAAAGTATATTTATAGGAAAATATTTTATACATAAAGTATATTATTACGTTGTTTTCCGGTATGTTTACGATACATACGATTTTATACTTTTAATTGACCCAATACATTGGGTTATGAGGTAAAATGAAAGTATAAAATATTTTATTTGAGTTTCCTTGTTTCCAAGTATATGACCGTTTGTAAAAGTTTGACAAATACTAATTTAGTCGGGACATAATTAATATATTTATGTTTTAAAAAGATCTTTATCAGTTACTTCATTAGTTGCAAAGTGCATACCAGTCATATGTGATTAAGATATAATAGTCCTTCGAATAGATGACCCTAACTCCAAGACCACAACCAAACAAGGACAGGAAGTGAAACAAAGATACATAAATTCTAAGTCTATAGCATCTTAGTTACATATGACCTTAGCGCATCCACTTAGCAGCTATTGATCTATAAATAAAGACCTATTTAATTCTCAGATAATTTATTATAGTAACACAAAATACTCCTATAGTATTTGTAAATGTTTAGTTTTGAGTTCTTAAAGTATCCTTTGTAGTGTGTTATTAGGTTTGTTAGATTTGTTGCCCATCCTGACCATCCCCCGGTATATGCAAGTCAATTCCCGGACAGATATAGTTGATCAGGCTATATCCTTCCCAGATTTAATCCACATATACTAAGGCATACTCAAAATGTTCAACTCTTCTTCTTTTGCTTTATGTTTTCGCTAGTTATGATACCATGCGAGCATGTAATGTATGTATGTATACTTTAATCAAGAGAATCATTTATTTTCTAAGAGTATATTTATTTGAAAAATGCACAAATCAGAGACTATTAGTCCCAATTGTGTTTATAGTTTGTATATGTTATGTGGTTTGATATACTTAATTCACTATAAACTGTGCTCTGATACCAATCT
Organism: Lactuca virosa; assembly: GCF_052849685.1. Classification (NCBI taxonomy): domain Eukaryota; kingdom Viridiplantae; phylum Streptophyta; class Magnoliopsida; order Asterales; family Asteraceae; genus Lactuca; species Lactuca virosa. Next base: position 247,860,653 of record NC_136432.1, read on the forward strand.
GTCACACCCCCAAACCAAGGATGGCAGAAATGTCCAGGGGTGGAGGACTTCATGTATAGTATCATAACAACAATTGTAATAGTAATTGAAGCAAACACAACCAACATATATATAATTGAAAAAGTTACATCATTGTATGAATTACATGTTTACGAATCAATTACAATATGTTGACAAAATATGAAATAGTAGACGCCTTAGCACCCCATCCTCAAAAGCACTTGGTTACCTGTTTAATGCTTTCCTGAGAATACAAGTTGTTTTGAAAAAGTGTCAACACAAAGGTTGGTGAGTTCATAAGCTTTTGTTTGGTATTATTAAAAGCCTTTCGTTTGTAAAAGTAGTATTTGTGTTAGAAAATCCAATATTTTCCTTAAAATGTATATGTAGTCTAAAATTCAAAGACCGGAATGTATAAGTAACTTTTCTTACTTATAATAAATAATGTAAGTTTAAATCGACATAAACTCGTTAAATTTTAATGAAGTTCCCGCAAATTCCAATGTTTATTAATACTTTATGTGAGTTTATTATAACCATGCTATGACCAAGGTTGCCTAAAACGACGTTCTTCAGGCGTCGGAAATGTTATGACATTTGTCACCCCAGACCTATCGGTCTAACTGTTGCATGCAGTTTAGGTGTGGGTTTGTCAAACCCAATATAGATCTATACACAACTATCACGCTCTCCCTCAAGGAGACTCTGGTTACAATACAGGACTTAATGGTAATTTCAAGTAAATGTCTCACAAAGTCATTAACGGAATTACGTGTTATGAAAACTTGGTACCGTATGGCCGTACCTTGCTTAATGAAAATATCATTCGTATAAATGTACCCTTTTTAAATATATGTGTTATGTAATGTTTCATAAACTATACCTATTATAGTTTATCAACCAAGGGTAGTACGTAGTAATGTATGCAAACTATATTCAAAATAGTTTATTAAATGTTTGAATGTATCGGTTGTACTTTGATTATAATCACTTGTTATTCTTTATATTTTATATGTCCATATCCATTTGTAAACTGATGTGTGTCTAAATATTAAGAAAAAATGTCATATATTGTAATAACATATAATCACATAAAGATATACACCTTGCTCAACATGTTACAAGGTGAAATGAAATTGACAGCAACTTTTTGTTGTATACAGTATCTGTTACTGTTCTTACAAAATTTATAGAAAAATCATCAAAGCTCCAAATCCAAATCCACAAATTGTGAGAGTTTGGAATATGAGTCTAGTTTGTTCATAAATTTTATCATGATTTTTAGTGATCTCTAACAGAGGTCAAAATGTCCATAATCACAGACTGGTCCGGGTTTGCCTCTGAAATGATAGGCAGTTTTGTAAAAATCACCATAAATTGTAGAAAAATCATATGGAGATGTGCAAGTAGCCATTTTAAAGCTAAGAGTTTGAACTACTTGAACCTAGAACAGTTTTGAAAACTAAAATATTTAAGTTGACCAAAACTGTCCGTGATCGAAGTTCATCTTTTCTGATGTAATCTGATAGAAAAAGTTTAATTGTGTTCTTGATGATTTTACTTGTATTCCCCCCTTAAAAGTTAAGAAAAACATGTAAATGTAGGGGTATGAACTCACCTTATGTGGTTTCAGTAGATGAAAGTGAGAGAGAGGAAGTATTCAACCCAAGAACACTAAGAAGATGTCTTGATGATTCGAGAATCTAACACCGAATAAGATGGAATTTGTGTAAGATATCATTGATTTGAGTATAATGGAGTGTAATAATTATATGAATGATGAAGATACTTACTAATTGAAGAAAGAAATCCCTGGAGAAAGCCTTGAAGTTGAGAGAAAAGATGAGAGAATTTTGGAGAGTGTTCTTTGGTTGTTAAGTGTAGAATGAAAGGACTTTATGGAGAATGAGGAGAGAGGATCAATCCTCCAGCTCTTAGAACGTGGGAAGAGCTGGAGATTGGGTGTAAAGGTCCACTAAGATGACAAGGAGTAGTGGGAAAGAGTGGCTGATAATAGAGTGAGGTGGTGGTGGTTTGCTTTTGCCATAAATTAAGGAAAAGCAAATATTCCCTCAATAATTAGTTCCACCACTAATTCTTTTAATATATTTTTATAAAAACCCTGGGGATTTATATATTTTGGGGCCTTAGTTTATAAAATAAAGTTTTGGGTGAAAATCCCACGTTAAAATAATGAAAAACGGAGTTAAAACGAAATCGTAGTCGAAAAACCGGTAAAAATAGGCTGTCTGCGAGACCTCTCGGATGGGGCCGAGACTTCGGATTCGGACAAGGACTTCGGTCCTGGGGCTTCGGCCTGAGAGCTTCGGATCCTGCGAGCTTCGGATCCTGATCCCTTCGGATGAGAGGCTTCGGTCATGAAGTTTTTCCGTTTTGGGTCCTTAAGGCTATTTTACCCGTTTTTACCCCGTTTCAAGTGGTTTTTGACCCGGTTAAGGGTCGGGATGACCCGAATGATTCCAAAAAGTTATGGGAACTTTTAAGAGAGATTTGGGAGAGATTTCAAATAGAAAGAGATAGAGTGAAAACGATTTAGAGAGGTTTCGTTTGTGATTAATTTGAGTGTCCGGCTTCATAACGCAAGGTTCGTAAACCCCGTTAAACCGTGTTTTAGTGTCGTACACACTCCCGATGAGTGTGCAATAATGTTTTATCGTTTTGGTTCAATGTTTATTGCATTTGAGACTTAGGAAATTCAACACACGAACTTTCCAAATGATGTTTCTCTCATTAAAATATTGCATTGTACAGTAATTACATAGTGTAAACCCTAATATACAAGGGTTACTTGAGTCGATTGGTTTTGACTTGTTGACTTTGTTTGACTTGGACTTGACTCAATTTTTGACGGTTATCACAACCCCTATCACATGCTCAGAATCTGCTTTCCTCTTCCTGACGTGCTCCAAATCGAGCTCCCTCTCCCGCGCCCTGGCAATCATGGACTCCAGGGTCGGGCAGGCCGAATAGCTGACATGCTCCCGAATATCAGCCCTCAACATATCATGGTAGCGGGTCTTCCGCATCTCCTCATCCCCCGCATACTGGGGTACCAACAGGACCCTCTCCCTGAACTTGGCGGTGATCTCTGCCACTGTCTCAGTAGTCTGCCTTATATCCAAAAACTCCCTGGTCAGCTGCTGAAGCTTCACAGCCGGCGCAAACTCAGCCCTGAATCTGGTCACGAAATCTGACCAATCATAGCCTCGACGGCTGGGGTTCCAACGAGTCACCAACCAACTCCCACCAGTCTCTAGCTCTGTCCCTCAAACATATCGCATCAAAGCGGACCTTCGAACCTTCCGGGCAGAAGCTCGTCAACTGTGCAGACTCAATGTCTACGATCCATCTCCTGGCAGCAATGGGGTCCTTCACCCCGTGAAAATCCGGCGCACCACTCCCTCGGAAGTCCTTAAAGGACAGTGTGCGTGTACCCGTCTGGCTAGACGCCAGATCACTCCTGAATACCCGGAGGCGATCCTCCATCAGCTCCACAATCCCCTCCTTGATCGACCCGAAAATGACCGGGGTCGACTCAAGGATGCCTCTCGTGATCTCAGACGCGATGAACTCGCATAGCCCGTCATCAACATGCTCGGATCCTGCGCCCGAGCCTGGCCCTGATCCTGACCCAGATCCTGCTCCATGTCGTGTAATCGCCATACTGAGAATAAACACGTAAATTTCAGGATCATACATGCTCTCGAGGGGTCTTGCACACTCTCCAAGTTCCCTGGTTCCATCTCGGCTCTCCCTGACTCGAGTACGGATCCTCTGCTTCTAGTAGTACGGGCCCATACTACCTTCCACATCTATCCGTACTTTCCTCAAGGATTGCTTCAAATTCACCAAGTCCCTCTACCGATACCCTTTTCCACTAATCTCGTCCTAGGCTCTCCTAGGGCACCCTCCGACCTACTCTCCGCCATCAGCTACACAAGGGTCCCTGTTATCCTTCCCCATCTAGGTTGCGAATATTGTTACATATTCGCTCACTAGATAGTTAAAGTTAGCCAGAACCCTTATAGCACAAAGCAAGCAACATTCGTGCATTGAGTAACCAATTCAGGCATAACCTATATAGGCCATCCTACTGCTGACTAAACAGTCCTAGCATACAGCTCATACAACACGCATATAAGGCATCCTTCCAAGACCCTTAGCCCTAATCTAGCATGCAGTTCTCAGAATCATATATATCAGGCGTACAAGGCATCCTCCTAGATCCTTAGCCCTAATCTAGCATGCAGTTCTCAGAATCATATGTCATATAAGTTATCATAACAAGTATGGGTATCTTGGGGAAAACTTACTTGAGCTCGGCCGGTCGCACGCACCACACACCTTGTTCTTTCTCAAAACACTTTGACTCAGATTGTTTTTTGAAAACCATTTTCCTTGTAAAAATCTTTTAATCCCTCAGTTTGAGTCTGGACCCCCCCCCCCCACCCCGAGGGTGTGTCCGAATCCCTCAAACCAAGGCTCTGATACCAACTTGTAACATCCCAAATTTCACGCCCGAAAATTTCATTTTTAATTAAGTAATTCACAACATAGTTTACCAAAACATTTCCCATGCCATGTTATTTGTAAAAAGAAACTTAATAATGTGTCTGAAAATCATATCGTCAACAGTAAAATAAATCAGAGTACATTCCCAGAAAACTCCATGCGGAAACCATGTGTGTGTGATGCGCTGCTACATCGTCGACTCATTCCCCTTAGACGAAGGGGTACCTGAAACCAAAACTAAAACTGTAAGCACAAAGCTTAGTGAGTTCCCCCATCATACCACATAACATACATACTGCCGGGCAATTCTGGGGCGCCCGTTCCACGCATGTCAAGCCATTCTGGAGTGCTGACCTACCCATGTCAAGCCATTCTGGGGTGCTGAACTACCCATGTCGAGCCATTATGGGGTGCTGACCTACCCATGTCAGGCTATTCTGCAGTGCCGACCTACCCTCTGGTCTTTCAACCGAACACGGGGACTATTTCACCCCCTACTGCTAACACATAATATCATATCTCAATCATGCTGTCAGACATATCTGGGGTGTCCGACCTACCCGTTGGTCCTAACGACCGATTCGAGGACTAGTCCCCTCCTACTGATACTATCTCACATAACATAGCAACTAGCATAGTCACATATCAAGCAAACTAGCATGCTCGCATATCAAGCAATAGCAGACCAGACAATTATTACAAAGACAATCCTCTAAGCTAAACAACTACTAGTGGGCCGGCCTTGGTGCCTTAGATCCACTTCTACTAGAAGGTAACTCGTCTCGATGTCGTGTATTGTCTGAACTGTCCTCGGTGTGAAGGTCGGCTCTCCTCGACCCCTCAATCCCAACACGACAACCCTCAAGTCATCAAACAGAACAAACAACCCTAACCAGGGTCAATACTAAAACCAAGCAAAGCCAACATTGCTCAAAGTCAACACCCAGTTGACCTGACTCGCCGAGTTGGTCTACCAACTCGTCGAGTACATACTCCACTAACCCGATCCAACCCTGACTCCACTCGTCGAGTCTAGCAAGAACTCGACGGGTTCTTCTTCATTCAAAACATCGAGACCATCTTCATCCGACTCGTCGATTTCCTCCTTGAACTCAGCGAGCTCGTCTCCCTCATAAGAATGTGTCCGGTTTACGACTCGCCGAGTTGTATGAACAACTCGTCGAGTCCATCTTCAAAGATTGGGAGATTGCCTTGGACTCGCCGAGTCTGTTCATACACTCGTCGAGTCCCATGATTCCCTAGTCCCTTTTCATGTTTAAACATCCACAGGACTTCCTCCCTAACAACTGGTCCATCCCCAGAAAGGATTTGGTGGCCATTACACTGCGGCTCGCCGAGTCCCAAGAGCGACCCGTCGATCCCATACATGACCATTACTATATAGTTGATTTAAATGGGTCTTAACTCACCAAAACCATAGATCTGGTCCCCTAATGTCCATTTTACACGTAAAGTTTCCAACTTGGTGCACATGCAAGGGGTCTTTGGCTCAAAAGGCCATTAAAAGTGATCCACAATATGCATGGGGCTCTCATGGCCATAAAGTTGGCACCTTTATGCCATGAGACCCTTCCAATGACTCAGATCTGAAGTCAAGACCTCATATAACACTCCACAAATCCGAATATGGCTTGGAAATCCCTAAATGTGCCCAAAACCCAAGTCCAAAGATGAATAAACACATAGAAGACCAAGACAGGGGCATTTTACCTTGATTGAGTTGAAAATTGAACTAGATCCCTGAATCTCTAAGCCCCAACTTGAACTCTCAAGCTTCTTTCTTCTTCTCCAAACTACACAACCCACCAAATGTACCAAAATGGCCTTAGAACACACAAAAACGGCTAGGGTTTCGTTACACAGGTTTCTGGGAGTGATAAGGGTGATGGAGGCTAAGATAAAGTGTTTAAATATGGTGCAAACCCTAAATATTAGGGTTTTGTCCAGACAGCTCCTACTCGTCGAGTCGGTCTTCCGACTCGTCGAGTAGGTCACTTAAACCCCCGATCAGCAGCCGAGTCTACTCGGCGAGTTGGGCCTCCAACTCGCCGAGTGCCAGGGTAAATTGCAATATTCCTTGAATTTAAATACGTACCAGGAATCGGGTGCTACACGTGGAATCGGGACTCTTGACAACTATGGGCTTAAAATCAGGAATTAAGGATGCAAAATGGTTAAAAATCCTGTTAAGGGGTGACAAAGGAGAAACAGGTGTATCCGAATATTTAGAGTTCGGAACATCTCCCATGAAAGTCAAATTTTGTAACTCCTTTAAGGGATGGACAACTGGTTTCGGAAACTCACTTCCGAGACATGGAGCTGTTGACCAAGGATGAAGAAAATTGTGAGTCATCCGTTCATTTGCTTCAAGAATGTCTATGGCGTGGTGCATGACATCAATCTTAGCATTAAGACGTTTGTTATCAAAAATGAAAATATTTCTTTCAGAATAAGTGATTTCACATCTGTCTTTAAGAATGATACATTCATCTTTTGACATTACAAGTTCATATTCTAAAGACTCAATTTTCAACTTCTTATCCTCAAAAACGTAACCTAAGACGACTCAATTCACTATCCTTCTTCTCACTGCCTTCTATGGCTGACTCATAGGCTTTGTATGTGATGCTCATATCTGATTGGATATGGGTTAGATACGGTTCACAAAGAGATAAATCAAAATTATTATCAGAAATCATGGTTCTTACCTACTGAACGATGCTTCGTCCTGGTGGATCGTTGGTAGCCATGTAGCAGTAGTGTGGTTCAGCAACTTCATCGTCTTCTTCAGATCCGGATGACCAATAGCCTTCGTCACATTCAATTTCTTTTCAAGCCATGAGACACATGTTTCAGCCAGTGGTTACATCGTCATCATCTCTAGACGACCAATATCCTTCCACATCCCTTGACACAGTTGTAACAAAAGCTCTTTCACTTTCAGCCAACTCTTGAGCGCGACGTGGATAGTAGGCAGAGTCCTTGATCTTTGGTTTTTGTGGGACTTCAGCTAGGCAATCTTTGGCAAAGTGATTTTCATGTCCGCACTTGTAACACACGATTTTTGATTTCTTAGATTTCGGAAGTCGAGCTTGTTCCGAAGTGTGATTCTGAGTAGGAAGATTTGGCTTGTAAGCAAGAGGTTTTTCGGAAGGTTTATTGAAAGCTTGATAATTGTTTTGGTGAAGAGCTTGAAAGCGGTTATTTTGGTAAGAAGTTTGGAATCGATTGTTGTGAGACTTGTTGAGAGGACGATTGTATCTTATAGAGAGTAAGGAAAACTCTTTTTGAAAGCAAAGTTCGGAGTCCATTCCACCGGGATTGAGATCACCCATAGATTGAAAGTTCGATTTGGTGAGAGAAGGGTTTAGAATTTTAGGAGGGGAAGGTTAAACAGGAGGAATGTATGGAACAACAGCAGTAAGAGGGTCCGAAACAATTGGGTTTGAGGTTTGGGGATCATAGGAACTAACCAAGGCAAGAGGACCTCCAGTGAGTTCACGAAGAGTTTGAGGAACATTTGACTCATGACCTTGAAGCTCATCAAAAAGTTGATAGAGCTTGAGCTTTTTCAAAGATCCATTGCTCTTAAGACATGATTTCACATTTCCCCATTCCTTTCCTAGACTGTTGATGAACTTGAGATTATACTCAAGAGGAGTTCGGACAATCCCATGAGCTGTCATGTTGTTGATAACGATTCGGTATCTGTTCGAAGCTGAGGCAACAGATTCACCAGGTGTGGTAGTGAAAGTGTCGAACTCATTGACAACCGAAGTCAGGCGCTTATCCTTCATGTTCTCTGACCCTTCAAATAAATCTTGAAGTGTGTCCCAGATCTCTTTTGTAGACTTGCATAATTTAATATGCTCAAAGAGAGATGGAGGAACACCAAACACCATTTCGGAAAAGGAAACTTGATCAGCATGCAACTTTTCGATATCATCAGCAGTGAGAGGTGCTTGACGTTGTTGATATTGTCCCAAAAGAGTTGTAGCATCATCTCTAACAACGGTTCGAACTGGAACATGAGGACCTTCAATGACGGATGTCCAGATAGATTCACCTTTCTTTTTTCCAAGTAAAAATCTTTCCATTCTAGCTTTCCAATGATCATATTCTTCAAAAACTACCAGTGGCGCACGTGTAGGGTAACCCATGATATTTTCTATTGGCATTGAATACATTTGTTGAGTATTAGAAGCAGCCATTGAAGTTAAGATATCTTTGAGCAAAAGTGGTATATAGAAGAACTTTTATCCTTAACACATAAATGATTGAAATACCAAGGTCATTTCAAATCAATTATAATCTGATCTTATGGATTCAAAGGACAACCACTCAAGCTCTGATACCGATTGTGAGAACAATGACGATCAAATGCACCGGGACAAGGTTTGAAAACTCAAAGCTTGAATGAATGCTTAAGATCAATGTCTGCTGACTAAAAGAGATTCCAGTAAAGTTTGGTAAAACCAGTCAAGTCTGAGTTAATGCTATCAACAAAGTATTCAAGACATAAATTAATAGAGAAGATAATAATCAAAGTAGAGATAATAAATGAAGAATTGGAAGAATGTTTGAGAGAACAAGTGATGCAAACTGGAATGTTACTATATTTGAGTGAATGATCCGTCTGTTGATTTAACATTGAAAGCTCCTATAAATAGGAGTAAATGAAACATGGTACTAACCGAATACAAACATAGGACTGGATAAAAGAGTTCCATTTGACACTCTGAATATTTGTGTGGACAAATAAAGCTAAGTCATATGACTAGTTAAATCAAACAAAAGACAAATACGTTTAATGCTAATAGACAAAATACGGATTCCGGAACAGCAAGCATTGCGGACACAAATTCCATTTCGGAATGCCTTCACTCTATCTTCACTACACCATCTGACTTTAGGTCCGTACACAAAAGAATTCCGGAGCACACTTCACTTCCGAACTAGCTTGACTTCGGAATTGACTTGGGATTGCTAGAGGTTCACTTTCAGGTTCCAACACATATGATTTTGGATTTGTCATAAACCTTATCTTGGGATAATGGTTGAAAATGATAGATTTATATCGCTAGGAACATATACACCATTAAATCTAAGTGCCATAAGGTTTCTCTCTAATTCATGAAAATGATTGTGAGGAAACGCTTTCACTAAGTAGATTTTAAAGGATTAGAGTTAGCAATTGTGATAGTTGCATTCTCAAATTCGTTTATGATTATGGCATCCCTTTTATCACACCCCCAAACTGGAACGGCGGAAACGTTCAGGGGCGGAGGATGTCATGTACAATATCATAACAATGCACAATAGTAAAACAAGTAACAACATCATCTATTCAATAATATAGTTAATAAAAGTGTGTTCTGTGTAAAGTTGTAAGACACCAAAAATATGTAATCAACAAAATAAAGACGAGTCTTGAATATGCTTCGTCTTCTAAAAACCTGGTCATTTGTACCTGTCTACTGGTGACCTAAGAATACAAGTTAATTTGAAAGAGTAGATCAACATTTAAGCTGGTGAGTTCATAAGTATTTTTGTGTCATATGTTTGCATTAGTTTTATGAAAATGTTTGTATACTTCTTAGAAAATCCTATATTTTCTACTAAAATGGAAAGTAGTCTTCTACCAAGACCCAACTGTTTTGTATGTTTGTTTTCTCGTAAAAATGTATGTTTTCCCAAGTTTATGACTATTTTTACTAGAAAATAGTTTGCATTACTCGATGTGAGAATATCACTATATGAATGTAATGGGGAAAAGAGAAGATGTACAGTAGCATTTTATAAAATAACTACTTATGTACTAGCTACCTTAAAACCAATAAGTTAAATTAAGGTAAAATGTGATGAGGTTATAACCATGCTTGATTGACTAGTATAAAACACGACGATCTAAAGACGTCGAAATGGTATGACATTTGTCACTCGTAGACCTGCAGGTCGCACTGTAGCTAGCAGCAAGGTGTAGGATGGTCAATCCCGTATTGATCTATACACAAACTCACCCTCTCTTTCCAGGAGACTCTGGTTACAAAACGTGACACAATAAGTATATTGCTATGCTATGAAGTAGTGGCTCACATTATTGTTATCTTGTTCTTGTTATAGTATATATGTTCTTTTCTGTTCTAGTTATAGTATGTTCCTTCCATTCTGTTCTAGTTATAGTATGTATGTTCCTTTCTGTTCGAGTAATAGTATGAATGTTCTGACTCATGTATGAACTGACTCATGTAAGTTTCACTGATCTAGAAGTAGTAAGTAGTAATCCTCCAAACGATACCTATTATAGTTTACTAGCATGATTGTTGAATGTTACTGATTTGTAGAAAATACTCAATTACTAACCATAAGCAACTAAGTAAAGTATGTACCTTAAAAATGGGTTTATTATTCATATATGTATTTAATAAGTATTACTATGATTTAACTGACATTCGGACTAGTGATCCTACCCCAAGCCCACAACCAAACAAGTAATAGGAGTCAAGGTATCTAGCAATAGTCCTAAGTCTGTTAAAGCATACTTATACGTAAATAGATTGTAATGACCCAAAAATCAAGGGTAGAAATTTCATTTTTAATATAGCTAAAACATTGATACCATTTATTTCGAACATTTCAAATTATCATTAAGTAAAACATTTATCAGAGTTCATCCCAAAATCATTCATTGGGGAAATCATAGGTGTGTGTACTGCAATCAATCCGAGCTCTTCATTTCCAAAAAGATGATACCTGAAACCAAAACTGTAAACCGTAAGCACGAAGCTTAGTGAGTCCCCCGGAGCATACCCCACACACAATCCACATAACACATACCATATTAGCTATAAAGCTACATATATCACATAAGTCATGCATACATAAACATGTAGAATGCCATGGGCTACCCCACATGGTCTTTACCTAGGACTGCCATGGGCTATACCCCACATGGTCTTAAATCCAATGCCATAGGCTACCCCACATGGTCTTTACCTAGGATTCCCATAGGCTACCTCACATGGTCTTACATCCAATGTCATGGGCTACCCCACATGGTCTTTACCTAGGACTGCCATGGGCTACCCCACATGGTCTTACATCCAAAACACACCCTCACACATCATATCAAATCACAGAATGACTAATACATAAATCATAATCACATAATGGGTCGGCCTTGGTGCCTTAGACGTATGGGTATGGTGAGAAGACTTACCTCGCACTGCAGAAGCTTCCCGCATGAAATCCTTAGTTGCTGCCCCGCCAGCTTCCCGAGCTGTCACTACCAATCAATATACCCAATTAGCAATTGGGTCCCATACCATAATCCTTAATCCATGCATGGGGTAAAATGACTATTTTACCCCTGGCCCAAAATGATCCAAAACTAAGGCCCAAACCTAAAACAAAAGCCCATCATTATAATGTCCATAAAACCATCAATGGCCCAATTTCCCAAATTGGGCCCGGATCTTTCTAATGGACCTTATACTAAAGCCCAATATTCTCCTTAGTCAATAATCCTGGCCCCAATTGGCCCACGAAGGCCCACAACAACCTAATCTAAGAATTGTCCTAAACCGAGGCCCACGAAGACCCACAACAACAACAAATACGCCCAACCATTCCCATATCGGCCCAAAGATACATTCAGGCCTAATAATCAGCAAATCCAGGCCAAAACCATTAGAGCCCAAAGGTCCGAAGTCCACTAAAGCCCAAATCCTCCTGAGAGCGTACGCCCAGCGTACCTCTTCTGTATGCTTAGCGTACTGGGCAAATGGGTTGTACGCGCAGCGTACTACATAGTACGCCCAACGTACAAACAGCTCATGCACAACATCCATTAATTGTTTAATACTTAATCCAACAAGTCCAAAACATAGATCTGGGCTATACATAACGTCTAAACCCATAAAGTCACTAACTTGGTGACTTTGCATGCCCCAAACAAACCCAAACTCCAAAAATGGCATTATACTTCCATAAAAGTGACCATAACTCTTGCATGAACCCATTAAGACCTCCAAGATCGCAACTTTCTCCCTTAGGGACTCAGTTAGCACCAAGGGTGGAAACCCTAAGCCTAAGAATCGGATTTGAACCATAAAGCTTAATCCTTGGGACCAAAAAGGAACCAAAAACCTAAAAATGGTAGATCTAAGAGATGAATGATCAAGTTCAAAGCGTTATACCTTCATCAAGCTGAGAATGAGTCCTAGAAGCCAGATCCATAAGCTCCTCCTTGATTCCCATCTTTGCATCAAACTCCATCTTCTTGAAAATGGATCAAACACCCCAAAAATGGACTCCATAAGCTCAAAATGCCACCATTGATGATATATGAAGATTTCTAGGGTTTAGAAGGGTGGAGGCTGAAGATATTAGGGTTAGATTATGAGATAAGGAGTACGCTCAGCGTACATATGGTACACCCAACGTACTCCGGGGAACATTCGCGACCCTCCTGGTCAGTACGCCCAGCGTACTCCAAGGTACACCCAGCGTACTACCTTCTTCGCTAGTACGCCCCACGTACACTTTGTGTACGCCCCCTGTACTCAGCTAATCCTGAAAACCACGAAACTTCCGAAGGCCATAACTTCTTCGTTATAAGCCCGATTCCGACGATCCTTATATCCACGGAAAGGTGACGAGAAGCCTACACTTCTAACAACTCAAACCTTTCTTAAGACCTTCCGAAAAAAATCCATTTTCCACAAAAGCCCGAACTTCCACTTTACCGAAATACCCCTAGGCTTCCAGAACACGAATCGAACACCTGGATCACCTCTAATACATCACCCGCACCCAAATGGGCCTAGATCTTACCTTTTCAAGAGCCATAATCCTTCAATGACCGACCTTCAAGCCACAGCCTCAGACTAGGAGTTAATTCGGAATAGAGCGTTACATAGATAGACGAATATGATTTGATATAAAAGAAGTTTATAAAAGCTTTAAAAGAGTTTTAATAAATTTTGAGTATAAGAAAACCCTTTCGATTTTGTTTTCACATGTAAATGGTTAACACAATTTCATTGTGTTCTACTTGTATTCCCCCCCCCCCTAAAAGCATTTAAAAGTGTATTTGTAGGGGTATGAACTCACCTGTAGTGAGTGATTCGAATGAAATACCGATATAGGATCCTAAGTATGCCAAGTGCAGTCTTGAGCACAAATGGATCCTATTAGGCATATAATAACACATATATGTATACAATTAGTGTATATAACAACTAACATGTAAGGGAAACAACTTAGGAACTAGGAAACACTTTCAATGAAGTGTTAGAATCACAAATGATTGGTTGAAAGGTGTTCACGGCCAAACTCTAGGAGTTCACGACCTTAGGAGGGTTCACGACCTAAGAACACATGATGTGTTCACAGCCCAAGCTTGATCCTATGAAGGGTTTACGGCCAAAGATGGAGGGTTCACGACCCTATCTTGCATATAAGAAGAGTTCACGGCCCTATGAAGGGTTCATGGCCGTGAACTCTTGAAGATCATTGCAATAAATTATTTGTATCATGGGTGGAATCAAGTGTTTCTAACGGGTTTCAAGGGACAACAAAAAGATGGAAGAGATACTTACTTTTTGAGGCCTTTAGAAGTGATCAAGGTTGATGATAGTTGAGAGAGAATAGAGATGTTCACGGCTAGAGTTGAAAAAGTGAAGAAAAATGAGCCAACTTTATATATATAAGGGTTGTTCACGGCCAAGGAAGGGTTCACGACCGTGAACCTACTTTGCGGTCGTGAACTACTTTTGAGGGTGTTTCCGGCTCTATTGCAACTCAATGATCTCAAGCTAACACTTCCTAACACACAATCCTTGAGTGTACTGGGCTTAGAAAGTCTCAAACAGACCCTTAACACAGCATAAAGGTAACAGAATCAAGTCTGACTTTTGATTGAATTTATTGACTTTAAAATATAGAAATTTCAGGTTGTCACACCTTTTTATAGTTCGAATTGTGAGAAATGGAAAAAGGTTTGAACATTCGGGACTTATTAGGTTAAGTTCTGAAAAGTTCAAACGCACACTTGTGCTATTTAATCTAAAAGGTGTATGGGCTTGAGGAGTCTGGTATAGACTTATCAAAGCACCGAGTATCAGAAATCTGAACCTTGGTAAGAAAGTCAATAAGTATTGATTTCTAGAAGTCCAGCTAATTTCTGGGTACATGTCAAGCTAGTTGGAGCATAAGTGTTATGATGATAAAGATATAATTATCATGTTAGTGGGAGCATGATTATTATTGTAAGTGTTGCAAGTTAGCAATGTTAATTATAGAAAGCAAAAGTTTCAATTTGCAAAGATGCAAGGCTTGAAAACTTGTTTTGCTATAATTAAGGGAGAGGAAATTATATTTCGTTCCAATTCTAAAAGATTAGATTGAGATTTATTCAAATTTAGTCAAGTATATATATGAATGTTATGTTGGAATGGTTCAACATAAGGAAATTCTATATATGGAAATGTTAATTGTGTTCTCAAATTCAATTATGATTACGACATCCCTCTTCATAGTTCGAATTGTGAGAACATGGCAAATAGAAACATTATAGCAAAAGACTGGTCAAGGATCATGTCTTTATGTGAGACATTATGTATCATATCCCATATGCTTCGGGTATAGGATCGATTGCATATGCTATAATATTTATGTGTTCTGAATTTTCCAAATGCCTAGGCATTGAGAGAAAAATGAGCAGAACTGAATATGACTAAAATGGTTAAGTAATTGTCTACCAAAGATTGGTTGCTTATGGACAATTGGAAGTATAAGTTTTGGAAGGTCCATATTGACAGGTTCTGAGAAAGAGGTAACTCTTGTTCAGAAGTGCTAGTCATATGGAATTATGGAAATGTTCCATAAGTGTAAATTAATCGTAAAATCTGTGTAATATTAGAAACCTTAATGCAAGAAGGATGTTCAAAGGAAATTTACTTTGAATATGAGACTTCGCTTCCATGGAATTGGTTCAATAACCAATGTCGAAAGGGAATACTTTGTAAAGTTACTGGCATAGTTTTGTGACTTTGTGCATTGACATTACGAAAGGATTATTGAATTCAAGTGTAGAATCAAACATATTATAGTAAAAGGAAAGAATTTGGTATTCTTACACTTACTACGGGGATTTGGAATTGTGAAATGAGCATCATTGAACTGTTTTCAATTGATCCATTTCACAAAGAAAGGACCATAGATAAACATAGTGTGCATGCTTGGAGCATGGGATAACTATTGTATTAATTCAAGTATAAAGTTGATAATTCGAAACATTGTACAATGAAAAATGAGTAATCAATATGGCGATTAAATAAAAGGTGTTTTATTTACACTCAAAAGTTTTGGGGCCATATAGGATTAAGTATTATTCTTGTGTTTCACTTTGCATGTTTTGACTTCCCGAATAATAAGATTGTTCAAATTATCCACAGTCGATCATACTTTGGAAGTAGGTATGAAGCAAGACTGTCATGAGTTGGCTTATAGATGTCTAAGGTGTTAGACATAGCAAAAGTCTGTTGCACCATTCATGAGTGCTTGTGAAATAAGATTTAAGCATTGGATCAACCCGCACTTAGCTGAATCACTTCATGGAATTTAAACGAGTGATTGTGAGATGATAATATCATATAATCTTCAAACCAAGATATATGAGTTGTTGACTACAAGTTGGTTGTGCATTGATGGCACAAAAACGCATCAGTAACTTGATTTTATAAAACGTGTCGTTGTGCATGATTTGATGAGTAGTTAGTACAAGCATATAATGTCGAAGTTTATCTGTTCCTTTTATCCCAAAAGGATTAAAAGCGATATCTGGGCCCCTCGATGATTTATTTTGACTTATGTGACAGGCCCGGTCAGAACTAAATTGATGTGTTCAATTATGTTCTATTTCAATCTAATCGGAAATCGGGAAACAAATTGCAGGACAACAAGTATCACTATGTTCCATGTATTTGTCCACTGATATCTTGAAGAACAGAGGAATATATGATCACTTATCTAAAGGACGCGTCACTAACTAGGTCAGAGTTCGACAGCGGCTTTTGAAAGCTACCATTACTATTCGGTTCTTGAAGTCCTACTTGCAGTTATAGTTATTAGACTTATCCAAGTGGGAGACTATTGGATTTGGTGTCTAAGCCCATAGCTATAACTGGTATGTACTTGACCGGATAGTAGCATGGTCCTTTTGGGTTACCTTCACCAGTGCAATTTGATAGGATGGACTTTTGAGAATAAGGCTATTTGTGATTTATTAATATATTATAAGTATAATATATTAATTGAGAAATCATATTATTTAATTAGCATTGATCAAGAATTAATTTGGAATTAATTTTATGGTCAAAAGAGACTAATTAAATATATGGGGATTGATTATGTAAATCAACCATTCTTATAGTGTGGGCTAATGATCCATTAGGATGGGCTAAATAGTCAATGGATAGTCCATGGATCTTTAACCCATGGAGCCTAAGGGATATGGAAGGTCATGGAGCTTTAGGGTTTCATGGATAAAACCCTAACCCTTGCCACACTATAAAAGGAGTCCGTTAGGCACTCAAATCGGCTCTATGTTTTCATTAGAAAGAGATAGCCGATTTTTGTGATAGCTAGTTTATTCTCTCAAGCCACCTCTTGCATATGATGTTTGTGACACATTACATGCATCACACTTGAGGTGCTAAAGCTTTCAAGGGCCAAGAACAACAAGTCCTAAAAAGAGGTAAGTCATCTAAATAGTTGAGTTGTTCAAATTGTCATATTGTATGCTAGTTGTAGGCTTAAAGCTTTGCAAACAATATTGCATGTATAATTAGAGAAAACATAGATCCAAAGCTTTTAGGGTTGTATGTGCACCATAGAATGTTGTAGTATACAAAACCCAACACTAACTTGATCCATTAATGTCCCGAAATTGCCGAATAGGAAGCTTCTCAAAACCGGATGTTACAAGTGCACGCTGCGCAATGGCACCCACCTCGCGCTCACAAAAAGGATTTTGAAAAATCCATATTTTATGGATACTAGCTCTGATCTGTACCCTCTTTATATCTATGTGATGATCTCAACTAGTATTGCAACTTTCCTTTAGGTTGTTTTGACTAGTTTTGAGTTTCTTCTTTTTGCCTAACGGGGGTAAATATAAATGCTTGTACAAAAATCATATCTCTCTCATACGGATCCCGTTTTTGGAATTCTTTTTTGTAATGTTCTTATCTCGAGCGGTACTACAATTCTCTATTTTATAACTTTACTAAAAACCTTACCAATCTTTATATATCGTTTCGACGACGTAATAATTATTTACGTGGTTGATTTTAATTTTTTAAAAAATCATAATTCCTCCAATTGGAGTCGGATTTTTACCAATTTTATATCATTGAAATCATGTCAACGAGTAGTTTCTGAATATATATTAACCGTTTTAGAAGACGGTACAACTTTTTGCATGCTTATTTTTTTGAGTCTAAACGTCAATTTATTTGTAAATATAACAACATATTTGATTATATTTACTCATAAAATCAAACATTACAATACTAAGCTTTTACATTTATCTTAACCTACCATGTTGTGGGCCATCCTTGGCCAGCTATGGTCCCTGGCAGAATGTCATTTTCTTTATTAAGAGGTTAATCCCTAAAGACCAAGGCTCATAGCATCATATCTGATACCTAATAACTTTATAATGGATAAAATTTTCAACTTTCTCCATTAGGATGGTGTAAACGACCAAGATATGAACTTTAACTCTCAAAAGGACAAAGAATGTATCTTTCTCAACTTTATCCATTAAGTCCAAGTCTCCAACATTCACATCTGAATCAACATGATGTTTAGATGGATAAAGTTTCCAACTTTATCCACAACAATGCCACAAACATTCAAGATCTAAACTTTAATACACCAAAATTGCCTAAAGGACCAAGATAACTTGCATGACATAAAGGGTAGGCAAAAGATCATAAGCTTCCTAGTCCATGAGGTCCAAGAAGGATTCCAAAATTGATCAAAAGATGTTAGATTCCACTCAACACCAAAATCACTATAAAATGGACAAAAGGTGCAAAAAAACCCCAAATGACAAGATCTAAAGAACCAAAGATCAAGATAGGAACTTCATACTGACAATAGTCTAGAAAAGAAGTGCCTTTGATGGAACGAAACTTGAGAAAACATTCCTGGCAACCAAAAGAACTTCCTTGATCTTCAAGCTTCATCAAATCACCACCAAATGCTCCCAAAAGAAGTCAGATATTTTTGAGCATAGGTTTTGGCATTAAAGAAAAATGGGCTCAAGTAGTCTTTTATGTAATGTATTAATAAGCTAATCCCATGATGCGGGTTGTTTCATGCCATAAATAAACTCGAACAATCAAGAAATCTGTTGGGCAGGCGGATATACATCTCTTACAACTGACACAATCTTCTATTCTTGGAGCGGAGGCTATTTGTTTGGGTTTACATCCGTCGCAAGGTATCATTTCTAATACATCCAAGGAGAGATGAGGAGCTTAATTTGTGAAGGGAGGCTAGGGTTTGGTAAGAAGAGGGTTTCTTGGTGTAATGGAGGATGAGAAATGACCTAAAACAAGGAGTTGAAGTCCTTAAATGCGAGCCAAGCCCTAATTTAATGGCCTTGGGCTGCACAGAGCTCCACGCCGTGGAGAACTCCTCACTATGCCGTGGAGAGCTCGTTTTTCCCAAAATTCACTTTAGCTTCAAACAATTATAACTTATTTGTTTCAACTCCGTTTTCAGTGATCTTTATATGCACATGAAGGTATTGAAAAGCCCCATAATTTTATCCAATTACATTTGACTTATTGAATACCAAACTTAACCGCAGAGTCCAAATATCACTTTCTTATTCTATCTTTTAGCTCTAAAACATGATTCAAGAGCTTAAATCACTTAACTCATAATATTAACGCCCAATAAGGTCAAAACTTTATTCATATAAAGCTCAAAACCTTTGTGTGAGCATGCTATGGCCTGCTATCCCGAAATTAGAAACATTTCAAAACTAAGTCTTACTGCTTGGCTTTGTGCCAATTGTACAACTACCCTTCTTAACTTTGCCCGAAACTCTACTTCCCGGTTGCACTTGTGACCTTGTGTGTAGTTTGCAGCTTCGCTCCTGAAGCAAATTAGCAAATTTCGTCAAGTAGCATCATTATGTTGTCTAGCATTTGCACTAGCTTTGTCTCTCTATCAGTAACAATGTCAAATGAGAAAATTAGACACCACAACTCAACTCGTTCAGTAAGAGTAACAGTTGAAATAGTCAGGAAAAAACAATTTTGACTTTAAGTGCAATTATGCAAACACACATACCATTTTTGTAATTTAGTCTAAAAGGTATTGATATTAATATATTTGTTATATAGTTTGTCAATAGAATATATTTACAATAAAGGGTCTGCACGGTCATCCCTTGAGTTGTATATAAAATAGGCGTCAAGGGTAGACGCCAACATGCCTTGTATTAAGCAAAGAGAGTTTAAGCCTCCACAAACGCACTTCGAATTCTCTTCCTTATTTTAATCGACATGATTATCATGTGAACAACACCTCTCAATATAATTCTTTTCTGTTGGGAGAACACTAATTAATCAAGTGTTGCTATTATTTTGGTCTCCGATAGTATAACCCCTTCCCCGTCACACACAGCACACTGAAACTCACAAGAATGGAAACAAAATGGCATGAACAGAAAGAAGATAACATCTTTGATGAGGAAACCGTTGATTGGAGAGGCAGACCCTCCGATCCCACAAAACATGGAGGAATGAGAGCTGCTGCCTTTGTTCTTGGTCTATTTTCTCTTCCCCTATATGATAATTGTATAAGATTTTTTAAATTTACAACACCTTATCGAAGAATATATGCTGAGCCTGCAAGCTTCCATGATCTGTTTGGACTGGATATACAATTTACGTATAAAACATAATTTATGCCATTAAGATAAATATCTTGGCTTGTATGACTTTTGCAGGGGTACAATCATTTGAGATAATGGCTATAGCAGCAGTTGGGAACAACCTTATTACATATCTGATAAATGAGATGCACTTTTCGCTATCAAAATCAGCAAACATCGTGACAAATTTCGTTGGTACTGTGTTCATCCTTGCCCTCTGTGGTGGCTACCTCTCTGATTCTTATCTCGGTTGTTTCTGGACTATGCTGGTT
Source organism: Lactuca virosa (assembly GCF_052849685.1). Taxonomy (NCBI): domain Eukaryota; kingdom Viridiplantae; phylum Streptophyta; class Magnoliopsida; order Asterales; family Asteraceae; genus Lactuca; species Lactuca virosa. The sequence goes on from NC_136432.1 coordinate 247,881,440, forward strand.
TTCGGTTTTATTGAACTCTCCGTAAGTCAAATGATCAAATCATTGATCCTTTCTCCTTCAGCTATGGCGGATGCTAACTTGATTTCTTGTTTCTATAGGGTTTTATAGTGTTGTCAGTCCAAGCTCATCTCCCTCAACTGAAGCCACCAAAGTGCAACATGCTAACAGATGGAGACGAATGCATAGAATCTAAAGGAATGAAAACCTTAATATTCTTTGTAGCTCTCTACTTGGTAGCATTAGGGAGCGGCTCTCTGAAACCAAACATGCTTGCGCATGGTGCTGATCAATTCAACAAAAATAACGTAAAACAGCGCAAGATGCTCTCTAGCTACTTCAACGCTGCCTACTTTGCTTTCTCTGTTGGTGAACTCGTTGCCCTCACTTTTCTTGTTTGGATTCAGACACATTCGGGTATGGATATTGGTTTTGGGGTGTCTGCCATTGTCATGGCAATGGGTTTAATCTGCTTGGTTTCTGGTACCATATTTTACAGAAACAAGCGTCCTCAAGGAAGCATTTTGGTGCCTGTTCTACAAGTAAGATCCCACTTGCCTTTAACACGTGCATGGCCGCACAATAGTCTTTTTAAATGACAATTGATATATCCATCTTTTGCGTTACAAAATGTCATCTACTCCTCTGTGAGGTCCCTAAATCTGTATACTTCTATATCCAGTTTTGAAATTAAAAATTGGAAATCCTAAAAATTCTTTGAATATTTATTTTTTTTGGATGTACCAAACGTGGTGATGCATGCAACCTTGTTTGTTTTTTCTGCTTTAAAATTTTAGCAAACATGTTTTTTGCTGATCTGCTACTAAAATTAAAGTTCCTCATATGATACTATGTTATTTGCTTGACTTTAATTATCTAATCGGTTTATTAAGTATCTAGTGCTTTTGGTTATCAGGTATTCGTTGCTGCAATTCTGAAGAGGAAACAAGAGTTCCCAGCTAATCCCCCCATGCTTCATCGAAACCAATTCGAACTTGAAAATAGTGATTCTACCCTTTCTAATGATCCTACCAGTCTTCAATATACTAACAGACTCAGGTATAATCCCTGACATGAAGCGAGTTTTGAATATATATTATATTGATCTACATGCATCTATAAGTTACTTTTCTAGAAAACGTTTAAATACTCCGCCTAGTAATTTATAAATTGCTTATGACGGAATTGTCTTTGTTAATACCAACTTATCAAGGATAAAAAGGGATATATTTAGAATACATGATGATACGTTGTACATCACAAATTAATGAACAATGGCTGCATCTACAATCCCTCCTAATTACCTTAATTTCTTTATAGCTTCTTGTATACATATCGTAATAGTTGTCTCAATCTTTATTTGTGTAAACCAACTTACAGGTTCTTAGACAAAGCATGCTTAAAGGAACAAGAACCAAACAGCAATAATGCATGGAGGCTGTGTAAAGTAGAGCAGGTTGAGCAAGTGAAGATCCTAATCTCCATCATCCCAATATTTGCGAGTACAATTGTCTTTAACACAATCTTAGCACAACTGCAAACTTTTTCAGTGTCACAAGGAAGTGTGATGAACACCCAAATCACAAAATCATTCCATATCCCACCAGCTTCACTCCAAGCCATTCCTTACATCTTTCTAATCTTTCTAGTTCCTCTTTACGATTACTTTTTAGTGCCTTTTGCACGAAAAATCACTGGCCATGTATCCGGAATTACCCCTTTACAGCGCATCGGTTTTGGCTTATTTGTTGCAACTTTTTCCATGGTATCCGCTGCTTTAATGGAGAAAAAAAGAAGGGAATATTTTTCAAGATCTGGTCAAATGTTATCTATTTTCTGGATAACCCCGCAATTCTTAATCTTTGGATTATCAGAAATGTTTACGGCTGTGGGGTTGATCGAGTTCTTTTATAAGCAGAATTTGAAAGGGATGCAATCTTTCTTGACAGCAATAACATACTGTTCATACTCATTTGGGTTTTATCTAAGCTCAGTGCTTGTTTCTTTGGTAAATAAGATCACTTTAAGGTCGTCCGATGGTGGATGGCTTGGAGGTGTTGATCTAAATAAGGCCAGATTAGATCTTTTCTACTGGCTGCTTGCAGGCCTAAGTTTGATCAACTTCCTCAACTATCTCTTCTGGGCAAGATGGTATAATATTTCATGTAATCAGACGTTATCAGGAAGAACACACCTCGATTCTACCAAAGAAGATTTTCATAGTATCTGCATTAATCGTGCTCAGGCTGTTGGAGTTGAAAATATAACTTAAGTTTTTACTTCGCGAATATGTATATATATGTACTCTATCAAGTAGTTAATTGCTGATATGCAATATAGAAATAATAACATATAGATGAAGATGCAAGTTCATAATGCCATCTTTTATGCTTTTGTGGACGGCAAATATTATTAATATGATCTCTCCACTCTACACGGATTGGTTATTGTATTATTTATTAAAAATTTGTGTACTAGAAGTGTAACAAGAGCATCAATAATTTATTGAACTCTATAGAGTGTGTTAATGTATTTCAACTATGATTATCATATCATCCGATAAGTACCTATTCAATCCTATTTAATCCTAGTTACTATTTTATTCTCTCTATTGAACCCCTACTGAAGGGTTCAACTTCTCCATTCAATTTCATTACATGTCTATCACTCACACTCCCATTAAACACTATCATTCATTTATAGAAGTTGGATTATGGATGCCCTAAGGATTTTAGGCACATACTGATGAAGTTCAGTGAACTGTAGCTCCGGTTATCCTCAGTGTCATCTCCTTTAATTGTGGTCAGAAGACTGGTTGATTTACTGCCTTTGCTTTTTTTTTTTGCTTGAATAGGAAATCTGGGTCCCTCGGCTACATTGTGATAATTGCTTCAACCAATTTTAACTCGACGCCAATGAGATGCATGTGCATAAAAATTAAATTAGTGGAACCTACTTTACTGTAAAGTCAAAAAGGACTCATTCAAGACACATACAGACAGAGGAGGTAATTTTCAATTGAAAATCTTGAGGGGGAGGCGATGCACTCAATATAATGTTTATATTGTCAGTGATTTTCTTACGTAGAAAAGAAACATGTCTCAAACATGTTCTGGATTTTGGGACTTTGGCACAGTCTAAGGAACAAACTTTACACTAATAGACTCCATCATGTCACACTGTTAGATAAAAGAGTAACAATTCACGGACCCTCCACCAACAACCATGGTTTTTACTTGCCACATCGTAATTTCATTTTCTTGCTTCGGTTAATATGTCAATGTCGTAAACTATAAGATAAAAAAATTACTTTAAATAAAAATATGATAATAAACATGATGATTATCTTGAACCGAATAATAACAAAGGGAAATTGAGCAATCAATTTTAAAAACAATAACCACAATTTATTTTATTTTATTTTTTATGAAATATGACCACAATTTCCGGAATATGTCATTACAAGAAATAACGACGTTACCGACGATTCTATTAGCGGCGACATGGACCTTCATTGACGCCGCTAAAGGTCAATGTCGTCGCTAATAACGTCGCCGGTAATCTTTTAAGGACCGAATCCGCACTAACCCGTTATGGTAAATCTCAACTGTCCAATCGATGATTTAATCCAACGGCAGGGGGTCCTTTTCACACAAACTTAATATCGGCGACAAAATGTCACCGTTAAAGGTCAAAATAGTTGCCGCTAAAGGTCGAAAAAAAAAGACGCGGTATACTTCCCTCCACAATTGTCGCCGTTGTTTATGTTTGTCGCCACTAAAGGGCAAAACATCGCCGGTAAAGGTGTCACCGATATTGCGTTACACAGATATCCAAAAAATTGACGCCTCTCTTTCCACTTTCTGCTTCTGCTGCTTCCATATATGCTCTTGTTTTTCTCTTCCCCATTTCTGCGATGACTCTCACCATCGACCGCTTTAGCCAACGAGGAGTACCATGCCACCGATAACTCCCCACCGTGAGATTCCGACAGGGAAAAGGATATATGGACAACTTTAATATTTCTCTGGCGACTGTAGGGCATTTTTGACAATGGTACGCCATCTCTTGCTCATTTGTCTTTCTCTTTCTCTTTCTCTTTTAACATCGATTTTTAGCTTATACTAGTGATAAATTACAAGAAATTGTCAATTTCGATTTTTTTGATTTCCAGCTTTACTGGCGACTATTGCTGTCACCGCCGACGACTACCACCATCACTGCATCATTTGTTGATTTCCTCCACCATAGGTTCTATTTACTGCAAGTTTCAATATTAATTCCAAAATATACGTACTTGTATATATTTTGTGCAATTTGGCATGTGTATGTATATTTGATATATGTATGTAAATTTATGTGTGTTTGGTGTATATATGTGAAAGTATGTATATTTGGTGTATGTATGTAAAATTATGTGTATAGTTGGTATAAGTAGGATGCTATTATGTATGTATGTGAATGTATGTTTATTTGGTGTATGTGTGGTATATTAATGTGAAAGTATGTATACTTGGTAAAGTAGGATGCTATTATGTATATATGTGAAATTATGTATATTTGATATAAGTAGGATGCTACTATGTACGTATATGAATGTATGTGTATTTCGTGTACATGTGGTATATGTATGTGAAAGTATGTGCATTTGGCATAAGTAGGATGATATTATGTTTATATATGAAAGTATGTGTATTTGGTTTAAGTAGGATGCTATTATATATGTATGTGAATGTATATGTATTTGGTGTATATGTCATATATGTATGTAAAGGTATATGTATTTGGTATAAGTAGGATGTTATAATGTATATATGTCAAAGTGTTTGTGATTGGTATGAGTAGGTTACTATTATATATGCATATGTATAAGTAGGATGCAATTATATACGTATGTGAATTTGGTATAACTAGGATGCCATTATTGAAAAAAACAAATAAAGTAAGATGCTACTATTGAGAATGCTATTTTGTATAAGAAAAAAAATACGGATTATAAAAATAAATATATAATTAATTAAACAAACAAAACAAATAAAGTTGGATGCTATTATTAGCAATGAAAACATAAAGTAAACCACTACAATAGAAAACAACAACATAATATAATTGTTTTAAGGGAAATCTACTAAAAATTATTTATATTTACGCCTCATAATCAATATAGTCATTATTTTTTTTGTTTAGTCAACTAAGTCCCAAAAAGCGGATAATAAACTCATTTTGACCATTCTCGAGGTTAACATGACATCCAACTTTCAAAAATTGTACATTTGGCCCAGATTTTAAACTTTATAACAAATTTGGTCCAAAAAATTTTACAATTTTGGCCAAAATTTCAAAAATTATACTTTTGGCCCTGATTTTTTTGCTTTAGAAAATCATATTTATGCAAAAACCATATTTTCACATAAAAAACCTTCCTTTTTCTATATAGAAATTTTTAAAATTTTTTTTTATGCGAAATACCTATTTATAAAATTAGGTATTTATTAAGTGCATAAATTTATATAAATTCGTTTTTTATAAAAAGAAATGTATATAAAAGATTGTTTAATAATATGTGTGTGTGTGTGCCTATATATATATATATATATATATATATATATATATATATATATATATATATATATATATATATATATTTGTAAAAACGTGTTTGTATAGAAACACACTTATTATAAAACCAGTTTTGGTAAAAAAAAATAATTAAGGAAATATAAACCAAATTGTATGAGTGATTGTGGTGTTGCAATCAGTATAAATGTCAAAATGAAATTAAAGTTACACGAGTGATCTTACAAGGAAAACCCTTGATCGTTACTAGGGTCTCTGATATAAAACCTAGGGAGGTGATAATGAGAACTTGTCTCTTTTAAACTTGTTAATCGAAATATAAATTACAGAAATGTGTTTTAAAATACGAGTACAAGTGATTCCCTTACTCTATGTGTGTGTTGTGTGATTTACAAATTTGTATTTGTAGCCTTACTCGGGATCCTGTTGAACAAGCTCTTGTACATTGCCTTTGTTGGATTAGGTCTCTAAGCCAATAAGTAAAAATGTATATACTTTAATTAAAAGCAAAGTCATTTTTGGGTTGCCCTCAAAACTAGTAATTGATGGAATGACTTTTGGAGAGAGAGGTTGATTTGTTGATTTATTATATGATTAATAAATAGTTTGTTAATATATTATGAGATTAATATATTAATTAGAAATAGTATTATTTAATTAATAATTAATTAGAAATTAATGGGAATTAATTTTGGGATTAATTGGATTAATTAAACATGCAAGGACTAAAGTTGTAATTGTTCAATAGTCGAACAAGAGAGGAATTTTAGAAGGATCCTAGGATTGAGTTATATTTGGAGCCTCCTTAGGGTTTCTAGATTATTCCATGTGGATAATATGGATAATCAGGAAACGAGATCAATCTGAATTTGAAATAATGTTATTTTATTTCAAATTTGGGTTTATAGGGTTTTCCTATCTGCTATAAATAGGGTCCTTAGACTCATGTTTTCGTCCATACATCATATGAGTTAGAAGAGCAGAAATTCTTCCATTGCTAGGGTTTGGGTACAATCATTAGAGACATCAAGCTTTTGGTGTTAGTTTCTAAGGCTTTAGAAGAAAGGAATTACTTTGGTTATTTGCTATAATAATCAAGAGGTGTGTAAAACCGAATCCCTTGCTATATTCGATAAGAGTATGGTATTCTTAGGGCAATTGATATTCAATAGTTTATTGTTTTTAATAGAGAAAACTTAGATCAAAAGAGGTTGCATGTGAACTTAAGGGTTAAGATTTTCTGCCACATGTTTTAATTATAACCTATAAAACCCATCAGTGGTATTAGAGCCATAGTTTTTACTTGATTATGCATAAATTTCAATAGATCAAAATTAGGATTTATAGAAATTAAACCCTAAAGGCTTGAAAATTTCGATTTTTGGTTAGGGTTTCCGAAACCCTAGCCTCCTCCCTTAGATTTTTAAAATTTGATAGGGTGGTTAGGGTAACTAGTATCCTTAATTATTATTTTCAAAGCCTTAAAATGGAATAGTTAAATTTGGATAAACCAATCCCTAATTTTCGAAAATAAATAGGATGTTGGATAATGATTCAATTTAAATTATTTAATTATTTGTTTAATAGTAGATAATTATTTAATCCATAAATAATTTAATTTAATTTAATTAATAGTAAATTAAAAGATAAAGGTTAAATCATATATGATTTAAATTAATTGAATTAATTTTTAATTAAAAGATAAACATTAAATCATAATTTATTTTAAGTTTAATTGAATTAAAATGTTTTATTTAGATAATTAAAATTTTAAACCTTGTATTTTGAAATGTTTTAAGATACACCTTATATATATATATATATATATATATATATATATATATATATATATAATAATAATAAAAGTTAATTAGTATATGTATAAGAAAAGTCAGTCAAATCAATCGTAGGCCTCATTCACAAAACCATGTTATAAAGCGGGTATAAGGAAGCAGCCTATAAAAGGGTCGTTGAATGGGTGTCCACTTACACCCACCGCTTTCCTATGCGGTGGAGGTGTTGGGTTTTCTATGCATCAAATACACTCTAAACTAGGTAGCGGAAAAAATCGAAAGTACGATATACCTAAGTGTGCTTGCACCCTAGGATCTATGGCTTCATGCTAATTACATCTACCCTATAAAACATAAAACAAAGAAGAAAAACATACCTCGTATGTAGCCCTTGATCTCCATGCTTCAGATCTTGATCCTCCACAAAGTTGCTTGGATGAGAGGACACAAACCAGAATCCCTCTAATGGTATCACACCCAATGACACCAAAGAGTGGAATAAAAATAACTAAGAGAAGAGTCAATTTCACAAACCCTAAAAGGGTTAGAAATCGTCCCTAAGAGGGGAAGGAAGAAGGGTTGGCGAAACATCAAGCCAAGGTGCAAGGAAGAATGAAATCCTTAAGGCCCTATTTATAGCTTTGGATCCCTTCCTAGGTTTTGTACTCTTTTCCATGTGTGATAGGAGGCCAACAACGAAATTCACTCCTTTTCCCATGTGGGATGGAGTGATATTCATTCAACCCTAATCCCATAAGGGTTCTTGAACATTCATGATTAACCAACTATTAATTAATGAATATTGAACCCTTTAATTAATTAAGTAGTTAATTAATTCCCAAAATATATTTCCAATTAGTTTCTAATTAATTCTTAACCATAATAATTAATAAACCAATTTTTCCTTTATTTATTCTACTCAATTTCGTTCTTGAGGGCAACCCAAAAGGACCCTGTTATTATTAGAAATAGTACCAGTAGTTAATGACTTTGGACACTCTTTCCAATAGTCTCTCACTTGGAGAAGTCATCAACTATATGAGGACCAATACTTCTCCAATAATCAACAGAGAGTTAGTCATCGAATGCAACTACCAAACTTGTGATCTAATCAAGATTCAGCCCTTAGATAAGAGATCAACTATCCCTTCGTTCTAGATATTTGTATGAACTCGAGACATGGATAACGGTCAATCTCAGAATTCAAAAATTATGTTTCCCGATATAGATTTGTAACGACTGTATCTTAATACTAAATTGAACACATCAATTCCATTCAGGGCTCAGCCATGCACTTTGGAGGTCATCATCAAATCATCGAGGGGCTCATATATATCGCTTCTCGTGTTAAGGCTGAAGAAACAAATAAACTTAGACTACATAGTTTTTGTCTATTTCATCATGTCACGCATCGACATACCCTTTATAACTACCAGTTACAGATAGCGTTGGAGTAGACCAATGCATGACATAATCATAGAGCAAAACTCCACATGTATCTAGGTTTGAAGAATAGAAGGTATTATCGTCTAAGAATTACTCGTGACTAGATCCATGAAGTAATCTCTAAGCTCGGGTTGGTCCAATACATAAATCACTATTAAGTACTCATGAGTGTTGGTGCAATCTCTATACTATGTCCAATCATTATAGATAATCCACTAATACTCATGACATTCTTGAATCACTACTTAATTCCAAGAGTATGACCGAATATGGATGTTTGAGTAAATTAATACTCGGGAAGTGGGTTCTAAACATGCAAAAGGATAACATAGTGATAAGCTAATTGAAATGACTAAACTTCATCATATATTAAGATCTCCAAATAATAATCGCCAAATTGATATAACACTTATACCGCTTTAAGTTCTCATGTTTAAAACAAAACTAAACTAAACGTGTTCAAGCCAATTAATTTGCAAATCTAATGCCTCTTGACTTTGTATGACTGTCAAAATTGGTCAGTGACATTGGCTTATGGATCGACAAGATTATCTTTCGATATGACTCATTGACTATGATGTCTTTACATTTGACACACTATCAAATGTGATGGTACATATTGAGTATGTGTCTTATGAGCTTGTGTGACTTGTGTGACTTGGGATCCATACTTGAGGTAAGTTCACCCTTAAAGTCACAAGAAACTTCAAAAGGGCCATCAATGATTGAATTTCAACAAAGATGTCACTAATGAATCTCTTTTAGTCACATTATCTTCTTTGCAATTTAACCAACTGCAATGCACTCTAAGTTTGTTAAATCCACTATGGTGTATTACTTGGTACTCTTCCAAGCTAATATATTACCATTCAGTAAAAACACAAATTTCGACTTCGAACAAAATTGTTTTTATTAATGTGGAACTTAGCATCAATGTAACTCTTACAATCATCTCTTCCATACTATCAATATCATTTCCTTTGTCCTCTTAGGACACTTAAGAATGTTCTTGTTCTTGATTCGTTGATTCTCATAAAAGTGATCTAATCCACCTTTTCATGCTTAAGGCATACGATTCATTAGATCTGGTAGATTGTCACACCCCAAAAACCGGAACGGCGGAATCGTTCGGGGGTGGAGGACGTCATGTACAGTATCACAACAACGCAAAGTAGTAAACAAGCAACAACATCATCCATTGCATTAATAATATAATTTCATACAAGTGTGTTTTGTCAAGTTAAGTAGACACCAAAAATAATATACATCAAAATGAAGATGAGTCTTGAACGAGTTCCATCTTCTCAAAAACCTGGCTCCGGTAACTGTCTACTGGCGACCTGAGAATACAAGTTATTTTGAAAGCGAGTATCAGCTTTAAAGCTGGTGAGATCATAAGTATATTAGTGTCTATGTTTGTATGAAAGCATTTGTAAGATGTTTTTAATGTATAAGTTTTGTAAAATTTTGTATTTGTTTGAACTCTCCTAGAAAACCCTATGTTTCCTACTAACAGTAGCCTTCTACCAAGGCATCTAGTGTCTGTGTGTGTGTCTCTTGTAAGAGCGTGTATTTTCCCAAATCTGACTATCATTAACCAAAAATATAGTTCTTACATTATTATTTATTGTGTGAATATCACAAAGTAAATGTAAAGGGAAAATGACATAGTACTGTAGTGTTGTATTAAGTAACTACTGTTGTACTAATTACTTTAAACCTATTGTTATTTAAAGTACCATGTGATCGGCCTGTATCCTGCTATCGACTCTAGCAAAACGACAATGTAAGATGTCGTAGAAATGACGTTTGGCAACCGTAGACTTGCAAGTCCCACTGTAGCGAGCAGCAAGGTGTAGGATAGTCAATCCAGTATAGATCTATACACAAACTCATACGCTCCCCAATTAAGGAGATTCTGGATACAAAAACAGTCATGGAAGGTAGTTCCATGCCCTGCTTAATGGCTCACATAAATGTAATAATGTATATGTAATGAATGTGCTAGCTGTATCGTATGTTCTCCTTCTGTCTAGCCTGTATGTTCTCACTGTATGGTATTGTTTGTTATCTCTTTCTCTGTATGGTATTGTTTGTTATCTCTTTCTCTGTATGGTATTGTTTGTTATCTACTCTGTATGGTATTGACTCATGTATGAACTGACTCTTTGTATGTTTCATTGCTCTAGTAATAGTATCTTCCTAAATTATACCTATTATAGTTTACTAGTAATGTTGTTTGTGTATATGAACATGTTTGTATACCCTTGCTACCCAAAGGCATTGAACTGAATGAAAGAAGTAACCTTTTATATCTATATATGTATACATGATATATAACTAATATTTAGACGACATTCGGACGAATAACCAATACCCTAAGGCCACATCCAAACAAGGAAAAGGGAATAAGGTTAGCTAGCCTTCCGAAGTCCTTTAAACATTACTTATACAACTATACATATATAGGTATGCATTTGTCAATATAACAGAATATAAGTTTAAAAGAGTTTACTAAAAGTATTTGATAAGTAAAAGAGTTTGTAAAACAGTTTGAAGTAAAACAGTTTGGTAACACAGTTTGAAAAGTAAGAATCCACTTGTTTAGTAGTTATTAATCACATGTAATTGCTATAGTAACTATAACTGTTCAACTTGTATTCCCCCCCATAAAAGGATTTAAAAACATTTAAAAGGTTAATTAAGGGGTATGAACTCACCTGTAGTGAGTGGTTTGGATGAACTGAGGAAATAGGACTGCTAGGTGTCAAGTGAAGACTTGTACACACACAATGATCCTAGTTAACATATAATAACACATATATGTATCCAATTAGTCTTTAAACAACTAATTAACAAAGTTAAGACATCCTAGGACAAGTTAAACACCTTATATAGGTGTTATAAGTGCTAAGGATTGCATCTAAGTGTTGTAGGACATTGCTATTGAGCTTAGGGTTCAAGGGAAACCCTTACATGAGTTTACGCTTTATTGACCATAATCCATTGAGTTTATGGTCGTAAACCCATGAGTTTACGGCCGTAAACTCAAGCTTTCATGACCATGAGTTGTTTTGAAGCTTTACAAGGCCTTAGAAGTGTTTCTACTTGAAGTATAAGCCTATGGAAGCGATTAGGGCACCATTTCACTCCTAAATGGAGTTTACGGCCCTTAGACCATTTCCCTTTGGGTTTACGGCCGTTAACCCTTATGGATTATGATATTTTGATGTTTTCAAGTTCTTAACATATCAATGAAGGGATCCATGCTTGATCTTGGTGTTTCTTTGATCATTTTTTGTTATATGAAAGTGTAACAAGCCTTAAGATACTCTAGGATAGAATTACTTACAAGATAAAGGCTTGAAATGAGCCAAAAGTCCAAGAACACTAGTGTGTGTTCTTGGTGTTCTTGGTGAAACTTGAAGATTGAACCTTTTGGAATGATTTCATGGATAGAAGTGTGTTAAAACACTAGATTAAGTAATATAACCACTTAATAGGACTAGAAACACTTACTAGATGAAGATCTTGAAGAAATATTTGGATGATACTTGAGAGAGTTTGAGATTTGTTCTTCAAAGGTGGAAAAATGGTAATAAATGACTAAGTATCACTTATATACCCTCTTCCTTAGGGTTTACGGCTGTAAACTACTTGTTTAGGCCGTAAACTCTAAACTTTTGATGTGTCGGGACTTTATCGTTGCACAATAAACCCTAGGGCATCCTCTCTCCTGATATCTCCTAAAGCGTTAATCCTAAAAATACTCAAACTTATTCCAAAAAGTCTGAAAATTAGCAGTAACTGTTTTGACTTCTAATGAATTGAAATATTATACAGAATAGAAATTTCGGGTTGTCACATCATCCCCTCCTTAGAAGGAATTTTGTCCCGAAATTAGAATTTAAGCAAATAAGTAGTTACAAATAACTAAGTAAAAAGAAGAGGATATTTCAGTTTCATCTGATCCTCTCGCTCCCAAGTGAATTCAGGTCCTCGCTTGGTGTTCCAGCGAACCTTCACTATCGGGATACGGCTCTGTTTTGTTTGCTTGACCTCCCGGTCCATGATCTCTACTGGTTCTTCCACGAAGTTGAGGCTCTCGTTGATCTCGATCTCGTCGAGTGGGATTACAAGAGTCTCGTCGGACAGACACTTTTTCAAGTTCGAGACGTGGAAGGTAGAATTATGTTACTGAGTTCGCTCGGTAAGTTAAGTTTGTAAGCTACAGGGCCGATTCTTGCGAGAATCTCGAAAGGCCCTATGTACCTTGGATTTAGCTTTCCACGCTTTCCGAAGCGTATCAAGCCCTTCCAGGGTCCGACCTTCAATAGAACACGGTCGCCCACCTGAAATTCCAACGGTTTCCTTCGTTTATCAGCGTAGCTTTTCTGTCGGTCTCTAGAGGCTTTCAATCGTTCACGAATCTGAACGATCTTCTCTGTCGTTTTTCGAATGATTTCCGGACCTGTGAGAGTGCTTTTAGGAACTCGTCCTTTAGCTAACTGGGTATCACCCACCTCAGCCCAGCACAGAGGGGATCTGCACTTTCGGCCATAGAGGGCCTCGAATGGAGCAGCCTTTATGCTTTTGTGATAACTGTTGTTGTAGGAAAATTCGACAAGGGGTAGATGAGTATCCCATGCTTTCCCAAAGTCGATCACACAGGCTCGCAACATATCTTCCAATGTTTGGATAGTCCTCTCACTTTTCCCGTCTGTCTGCGAATGGTAGGTTGTACTCATGTCCAGCCTAGTTCCTAGGGAACTTTGTAACGACTGCCAGAACCTCGAAGTGAATCTACTATCTCTGTTTGAGATAATGGATATGGGAACACCGTGCAGTCGTACAATCTCCCTAATGTAAGTTCTTGTAAGCTTCTTCATCTTGTCTGTCTTTTTGATAGGCAGGAAGTGTGCGGACTTGGTCAATCTGTCGACGATGACCCATATGGTATCAAGTCCACCCGTTGTCTTGGGCAACTTGGTTACGAAATCCATAGTGATCCGCTCCCACTTCCATTCCGGTATCTCTGGCTGTTGTAGTAGACCGGAGGGTTTATGGTATTCGACCTTGACCTTGGCGCAAGTAAGGCATTTACTTACGAAGGTAGCAATCTCTGCTTTCATGTTAGGCCACCAGTATAGCTTTTTAAGATCCAGATACATCTTATCTGAACCTGGGTGGACGGAATAACGAGTGTTGTGTGCCTCGTTCATGACCAAGTCTCTGAAACCACCAAGTTTCGGGGTCCAGATCCGGTTCATGAGATAATAAGCTTCGCCACCTTTAACCTCCAAGTTCCTATCCATTCCTCTCAGGGATTCACCTGCCACATTTTCAGGTTTCAAAGCGTCGAGCTGAGCCTCCTTAATTTGTGTGGACAAGTGTGATTGGATAGTCATAGTCAATGAATTGACTCTACGACCAGAATATTCTTTCCGACTTAGGGCGTCAGCTACTACATTGGCTTTACCCGGATGATAACGAATTTCGCATTCGTAATCACTGAGTAGCTCGACCCACCGTCGTTGTCTCATGTTGAGCTCCTTTTGGTCGAATATATGTTGTAGGCTTTTGTGATCTGTAAAGATTGTGCTTTTTGTACCGTACAGGTAGTGTCTCCAGATCTTCAGAGCAAACACAACTGCTCCTAACTCAAGATCGTGGGTGGTGTAGTTGACCTTGTGTGTCTTCAGCTGTCTCGAGGCATAGGCGATGACCTTACCTAGCTGCATCAAAACACATCCGAGTCCTTGATTTGACGCATCGTAATAGACAACGAAGTCTTCTATCCCTTCGGGGAGGGATAGTATTGGTGCGGTGCACAAGGCTGGCTTGAGCGTTTGGAACGCTCTCTCCTGCTTCTCTTCCCAGTCAAAGGCCACGCCCTTCTGGGTCAGTATCGTAAGAGGTTTCGCAATGCGGGAGAAGTTCTGAATGAACCTGCGATAGTAGCATGCGAGGCCTAGAAATTGACGAATTACTGTAGGCGTCTTCGGTGCTGACCAATTCTCAATGGCTTTGATTTTGGATGGGTCCACGTGTATTCCTTCCTCGCTAACCACGTGCCCTAAGAATTCGACTCGTCGGATCCAAAATTCGCATTTCGAGAACTTCGCATACAGCTTCTCCGAACGTAGTGTTTCTAAGATTAGTCGTAGATGCTGACTATGCTCCTCCTTACTACGAGAGTAGATTAGTATGTCATCGATGAAGACGATGACGAACTGATCCAAGTAAGGACGACACACCCTATTCATTAAGTCCATGAATACTGCGGGCGCGTTTGTTAATCCGAATGGCATTACTACGAATTCGTAGTGTCCATAACGAGTTTGGAAGGCTGTCTTCGGAACATCCTCCCCTAGCACTCGTAGTTGGTGATATCCGGATCTTAAGTCGATTTTTGAAAAGAAATTCGCCCCTTGAAGTTGGTCGAATAAATCGTCAATCCGAGGCAAATGATAACGATTCTTGACGGTCAGTTTGTTGAGCTCCATGTAGTCGATGCACATACGAAACGATCTGTCTTTCTTCTTGAAGGACAAGACTGGAGCTCCCCAAGGTGAGAAGCTTGGTCTTATAAAGCCCTTGCTGAGCAGTTTGTTAAGTTGACAGGACAGTTCTTGCATCTCTGCAGGTGCTAGACGATAGGGCGATTTGGCTACGGGGGTAGCCCCTGGAACTAAGTCGATTCTGAACTCGACTTGTCGTTGCGGAGGTAATCCTGGTAGTTCTTCTGGAAAGATGTCGGGAAAGTCGTGTACTACTTGGATGTTTTGAATGTCTTTCGTTTCTTGGCTCACATCGACCACATGAGCAAGGAATGCGCGACATTCCTTTTACAAGAATTTCTGAGCTTGAATGCTCGAGATGATACAAAGGTTTGTGTCAGGTTTGTCGCCATATACTACTAGAGTTTCACCAGATGATAGATTAAGGCGAACAGCCTTTTCGAAACACATGATGTCGGCACGATGAAGACTCAACCAATCCATGCCGATAATGACGTCGAAACTTTTAATAGAGACCGGCATGAGGTCGATCGAAAATGAATGGCTATCTAAAGTTAGGGTACACCCTATGTATATACTGCTAGTGCGCTCTGTCTTTCCATTAGCCATTTCTACAGTGAACGGTTCTTTAAGTGCTCGTGATTTTTGCTTAAGTAAATGAGCAAATTTTTGATTCACGAAGCTCCTCTCCGCTCCACTATCAAATAGTATACATGCATATGAGTTATCGAGGAGAAACGTACCAGTGACCACTGTGGGGTCGGCAACCGCTTCCTCGTGGCCTATGGCCAGAACTCTTGCCACTCCACCGGAAAACCCTGCCTTCGGGCAGTTCCTTTTGAAGTGGCCTACCTCGCCACATCTGTAGCAAGTCTGGCCCACTCCTGTGCCGGGGACTTGGGTGATTGGCCTCGCCGGAGCTTTGCAGAAACGGGCAGTGTGCCCCTTCCTGTTGCAGTTTGAGCACTATATTTCCCGGCAGGCTCCTGTATGGTAGAAGTTGCATTTGTTGCACTTAGGCAAACTTCCAGAGTTCTGCTTGATCGGAGCAGTAGCGGCAGGTGCTATCGCAGCATGAACTGCCACGACCTGCTGCTTTTTGGCACTCTTCATCTTCTTCTTGTCACCCCAGAATTTCCGCTTGGACTCAGCGGTTCTGGCGGGTTCTGAGATGGCCCGGGTGGTTGTTGCGGCCGGGGTACGAACCCCATGGTCTATGAGCCGCTGTGCCAATCGTTTGGCACTATCAAATGTAGTGCGGTGTGAAGCCAAAACATTTCCCTGGTATGGTGGCATTAGCCCCCATATGTATCTCTCGATCTTCTTTCCCTTCGTATGAACCATGTTGGGACAGAAGGCCACCAGTTCACAGAACCTGGCGGTATACGAGACTATGTCGGAGCCCTTCATGGTTAGGCTCCACAGCTCCTCTTCTAGCTTTTGGATCTCGCCCCTCGGGCAGTACTCCTCAATCATGAGGTCTTTCATAGTATCCCAGCCCATAGCATTAGCCACCACAAGGAATAGTGACTTGACATGGCTATTCCACCATGTTAGGGCTTTTGATTCGAAGGTACAAGCGGCAAACTTGACCTTGCTTCCCTCCGGGCATGAGCAGATCTCGAAGACCGACTCTGTCTTCTCGAACCATTGCGAGAGGACAATAACTCCGCCAGTTCCCTTAAAGGACAATGGCTTGCAGTTCGTGAAGTCCTTATAGGAGCACTCTCTCGAGCGCACGGGAGCTTCACCCTGAATAGACTGCACAAGGGTTCCTCCTCCAGTGGAACCAGAAGAGTGATATTGAGCCATGGCTGTAGCCACAGCCGCAGCTACAGCGGCATTTAGTGATGCCGTGTCGATCTGAGGAGCAGGTGGTGTCGGTGCGGGAGGATTGTGTCTTGTTGATTTACGTGGAGGCATCTTTGAACTATAGTTTAGAAAGATGAAGACAATGATAAGAATTTAATAGGAAAATGATGAGGATGACTCATGGACTAACTCTCCATAGCCCAACAGTAAAATTGAATAGCAAGATTCAAGGATGATCTAGTACTAGTAGATGATAGCAATTGGATATTGATTTCCATTAGATTAGATATCTGTCAAAGATACTGGGATTACAGATGTAACAAGTTCGGGAAAAATGACCTAGAAGTAGGTCTTACATCAACCAAGGTGGGAAAAATTTTGACAGAACTACGACCTAATCAAGACCTAACAGGTCAAAGATTTTCAAAGTTAGGAATTTAGACTAGAATTTTTACACAAACTAGGTTATATCCAAAAGAGAAGTCGATAAGACTCTATCGGCGACGAGAACTACTAGAGTGAGTTCTTGAATCCGACAGAAGGCGTTCTATGTCTCTCACGCGCCTATCAGATCTTGCTTGCTGAGCTCGAAGTTCCCTGACTTCGGCTTGGGTTTCAGCAAGTTCCCTCTGTAGAACTGCATTGCGGACCTGGGTCCTTTCATGAGCAGACTCTAGTTGGCGAATGCGGACAGTGTTAACACCAGAGTTGGCGTCAACCTCCACTACTCGGTCAATAGCTGTTCGACCTTGCTCGGTGTTCCGAGCAATCCTACGGACCATTATGGGTAGGACCCTGTCAGCTGAACCTCCCTCAGTGAGGTTGTAGAAGCTTCTGTCTCCGTTGTAGGGAATGGGTTGAGCCTGTTCCTGACTCCATCTATTCAAGTTTGTGGCCCACATAGGAATGGGTCCTTGAAATGCTGGACGAGGGTTCAGGTTTGGGTCTTGAGTAGTTGGGGGTAGGTTGTTGACTTCAGGCTCGGAGTCAGAACCATCAGAAAAGCCTTCATCATCCAAAGGGATTGGGTTATCATCTTCTGGCTCTTCACCCAGCCATCCTGCATTGCCGTTGTTGGGATAGTACGGGTCTCCGGGGATATGGAATCCAGCCATGAAATCTATGCGAGAAAAGGGATAAAAAAATAACTAAATAGACGAACTAATTAGATAATTATAAGATGATCTTTATCAGTTACTCCAACATTTGCGTAGTGCATACCAATCATAGGTAACCTAGAAAGGATAGGCCTTCGAATAAGTGACCCTAACTCTAAGCCCACAACCAAACAAGGAACAAGAAGTAGAGCAAATATCACAGATTCTAATTCTATGCCATCCTAGTTACCTATAACCTTAATGTATCCACCCCGAAACTATTGGCATACCAATAAAGACCTTTTTAGTTCTCAGATAAGTAATTATAGTAACACAAAATACTCCTATAGTATTTTAAGTTTAATGTTCTGTTCTACTGTTC
The DNA here is from genome assembly GCF_052849685.1 of Lactuca virosa. NCBI lineage: Eukaryota > Viridiplantae > Streptophyta > Magnoliopsida > Asterales > Asteraceae > Lactuca > Lactuca virosa. The sequence goes on from NC_136432.1 coordinate 247,900,065, forward strand.
TTGTTGTAGTAGTGTTGGTAAGTTTTTAGACTTGTTGCAACCTCACAACCACACTTAGGCACATGCTAATCACTCCTCAGATAATGTAGTTGATCAGGCTACATCTTCCCAAGGTTGACCATATGTCTCTAAGTCTACTTGTGCTGTTCAACAATCGTAATACTTTTGTTCTGTCCTAGTGACACTGATTTTAGTATGAATACAGGTATGTATACTTGGTTAAATATTTTATTATTTAAAAGTATAAACTCTCTATCAGAGTATTTTAATCCCGCTTGTGTTTATAGTTCGTATATCTTTTATGCGTTAATACACTCAATTCACTATAAACAAGGCTCTGATACCAATCTGTCACACCCCAAAACCGGAACGGCGGAATCGTTCGGGGGTGGAGGACGTCATGTACAGTATCACAACAATGCAAAGTAGTAAACAAGCAACAACATCATCCATTGCATTAATAATATAATTTCATACAAGTGTGTTTCGTCAAGTTAAGTAGACACCAAAAATAATATACATCAAAATGAAGATGAGTCTTGAACGAGTTCCATCTTCTCAAAAACCTAGCTCCGGTACCTGTCTACTGGCGACCTGAGAATACAAGTTATTTTGAAAGCGAGTATCAGCTTTAAAGCTGGTGAGATCATAAGTATATTAGTGTCTGTGTTTGTATGAAAGCATTTGTAAGATGTTTTTAATGTATAAGTTTTGTAAAAGTTTGTATTTGTTTGAACTCTCCTAGAAAACCCTATGTTTCCTACTAACAGTAGCCTTCTACCAAGGCATCTACTGTCTGTGTGTGTCTCTTGTAAGAGCGTGTATTTTCCCAAATCTGACTATCATTAACCAAAAATATAGTTCTTACATTATTATTTATTGTGTGAATATCACAAAGTAAATGTAAAGGGAAAATGACATAGTACTGTAGTGTTGTATTAAGTAACTATTGTTGTACTAATTACTTTAAACCTATTGTTATTTAAAGTACCATGTGATCGGCCTGTATCTTGCTACCAACTCTAGGAAAACGACAATGTAAGATGTCGTAGAAATGACGTTTGGCACCCGTAGACTTGCAAGTCCCACTGTAGCGAGCAGCAAGGTGTAGGATAGTCAATCCAGTATAGATCTATACACAAACTCATACGCTCCCCAACTAAGGAGATTCTGGATACAAAAACAGTCATGGCAGGTAGTGTCATGCCCTGCTTAATGGCTCACATAAATGTAATAATGTATATGTAATGAATGTGCTAGCTGTATCGTATGTTCTCCTTCTGTCTAGCCTGTATGTTCTCTCTGTATGGTATTGTTTGTTATCTCTTTCTCTGTATGGTATTGTTTGTTATCTCTTTCTCTGTATGGTATTGTTTGTTATCTCTTTCTCTGTATGGTATTGTTTGTTATCTACTCTGTATGGTATTGACTCATGTATGAACTGACTCTTTGTATGTTTCATTGCTCTAGTAATAGTATCTTCCTAAATTATACCTATTATAGTTTACTAGTAATGTTGTTTGTGTATATGAACATGTTTGTATACCCTTGCTACCCAAAGGCATTGAACTGAATGAAAGAAGTAACCTTTTATATCTATATATGTATATATGATATATAACTAATATTTAGACGACATTCGGACGAATAACCGATACCCTAAGGCCACATCCAAACAAGGAAAATGGAATAAGGTGAGCTAGCCTTCCTAAGTCCTTTAAACATTACTTATATAACTATAGATATATAGGTATGCATTTGTTAATATAACAGAATATAAGTTTAAAAGAGTTTACTAAAAGTATTTGATAAGTAAAAGAGTTTGTAAAACAGTTTGAAGTAAAACAGTTTGGTAACACAGTTTGAAAAGTAAGAATCCACTTGTTTAGTAGTTATTAATCACATGTAATTGATATAATAACTATAATTGTTCAACTTGTATTCCCCCCCATAAAAGCATTTAAAAACATTTAAAAGGTTAATTAAGAGGTATGAACTCACCTGTAGTGAGTGGTTTGGATGAACTGAAGAAATAGGATTGCTAGGTGTCAAGTGAAGACTTGTACACACACAATGATTCTAGTTAACATATAATAACACATATATGTATCCAATTAGTCTTTAAACAACAAATTAACAAAGTTAAGACATCCTAGGACAAGTTAAACACCTTATATAGGTGTTATAAGTGCTAAGGATTGCATCTAAGTGTTGTAGGACATTGCTATTGAGCTTAGGGTTCAAGGGAAACCCTTACATGAGTTTTCGCTTTATTAACCATAACTCATTGAGTTTATGGTCGTAAACCCATGAGTTTACGGCCGTAAACTCAAGCTTTCATGACCATGAGTTGTTTTGAAGCTTTACAAGTCCTTAGAAGTGTTTCAACTTGAAGTATAAGCCTATGGAAGAGATTAGGGCACCATTTCACTCCTAAATGGAGTTTACGGCCCTTAAACCATTTCCCTTTGGGTTTACGGCCGTAAACCCTTATGGATTATGGTATTTTGATGTTTTCAAGTTCTTAACATATCAATGAAGGGATCCATGCTAGTTACTAAGGCTTAGGAGGGACTAGGGCACACTTTGGTACCCTTTTTAGGGTTTACGGTCCAAGAACATCTTGGACCGTAAACACCTTGATCTTGGTGTTTCTTTGATGATTTCTTGTTATATGAAAGTGTAAGAAGCCTTAAGATACTCTAGGATAGAATTACTTACAAGATAAAGGCTTGAAATGAGCCAAAAGTCCAAGAACACTAGTGTGTGTTCTTGGTGAAACTTGAAGATTGAACCTTTTGGAATGATTTCATGGATAGAAGTGTGTTAAAACACTAGATTAAGTAATATAACCACTTAATAGGACTAGAAACACTTACTAGATGAAGATCTTAAAGAAATCTTTGGATGATACTTGAGAGAGTTTGAGATTTGTTCTTGAAAGGTGGAAAAATGGTAATAAATGACTAAGTGTCAATTATATACCCCCTTACTTAGGGTTTACGGCCGTAAACTCCTTGTTTAGGCCGTAAACTCTAAACTTTGGATGTGTCGGGACTTTATCGTTACACAATAAACCCTAGGGCATCCTCTCTCCTGATATCTCCTAAAGCGTTAATCCTAAAAATACTCAAACTTATTCCAAAAAGTCTGAAAATTAGCAGTAACTGTTTTGACTTCTAATGAATTGAAATATTATACATAATAGAAATTTCGGGTTGTCACATAGATTGCATGACATATATGTTCGATACCATAGCAGAAGCATGTGGGACATGACTCATAACCTCTAGTTCAATATTAAAACTAGGACATTAGCATTGCTTAATGTTATGCCATATTTTAATAAGCACAAACTCCTTTTTGAGTTCTGCATGTCGAGTTTCCTCAAGATTCCATGTACCTTTACTTAATCAAACGAATTACTTTGATCTATCTCCATAGATCCTTATTATGTACATGTTCTGTATCTCCCATGCATATAATAGCAAAACAATTCTCATACTAAGCCAAGTTTTTACACTTGCTAAGTTAGAACATAGTTTCCTATGAATCGTATATTATCTGTGTACAATACAAGGGTGGCTACAATGCTCCCACTACCATTAACATATAGATAGTTTATCTATGTTTCTCGAAATTCAAACTCCTTGAACCTTCTCATTAAAACAAAGATTCCAATTACTCCTACTAGATTTGACATATGTATGGCTTATCTTTATTTCTCGAAATTCAATCTCCTTGAACTTTCTCATTGAAGTAATGATCCCACTTGCGAGATGAGTATTTTCGTCCATAAATGAACTTAGCAAGCTTACACATCCTTCATAACCTATCTTGGTTTGATTATGTGTTTGTTCTTATCCATGCTTTTCTCTTCATGAAGATCCACTTGTACATAATGGTTAAGACCAAGTGCTCGATCTACCAAGTTTTGACATACATAGATTGAATCTCGCACTTAATTTCCTCCTTCTATGTTTTAGCCTTTACGGCCTACCATAGCTTCCGGTAGCTGGTACACTCTGATTCCTCCATACCAATGACTTGCTTACCTTAGTAATATAAACTTTTATATAACTAGGTGTATGATGTCCTCTATCAGATCTATAAGGAAGAGGTGGAAATATGTCATTTTCCTTAATAGCTCTTTCAATCTTGAATTGAATGCCAGGTCCAATTTTAGGCTCTTCATTGGTTGACTCGTGAATCTTATCGAGATCACTGTGGCTCCCACTAGCCCTTTCGGAAATCAGCTCCCTCTCTTGGAAGACTACCCTTCGAGCAACATACAATTTGTTCTCAAAAAGGATAGTTAAACAATTATCCAAAATGCTTGATGGGTTCTCCAACGATATAATACATCTCTAATATAAGTTCTAGATTGTCGAGTGCTTCACGACGAACGTAAGCCTCATAATCTTAGACTATGATATATGCTAGTGAGGAATCCCACTTCACATATCCCAGAGTGTCTCATGAACCTACCTAGTTGGTACAAGAGCAAAGGACTTCTCGTAACACTATTCATGGTACAATCCATGAACTGTTAGCAAGCATAGTGTAACTTATCTAGTAAAAAATCAATGCATGATTGCTTTCTGGTATCCAACTAACACTCCTTGTGGTAGTGTTAGTGGAGATAGCTCATGAGACTCTTTCATAATTCCTTAGATGATCAATAAAGTTTTGGAGTAAGATGCTCACTATGAGTGTCTCATCCTATTGCCCAATTGAGTCTTAACTTCGCTTTATGAGAGCTCTAAACACTTTAAAGGTTCTAGACTCATGTTCATACGAAGTCAGTCTTACCATGTATCATGGTTAATCTGAACAGTCCATTAGTGCAAATTAATTCCAACAGATATATTCACATCACCCAGTGATGTATTCATCATTTATCTTGATAAACAATATTTGCATTTATCATGAGACTCGAGGTCAAATGATATCTAAAATCCGATCCAACTGGATACTTGGAAATGTATTTCTCATTTATTTATCCAACACTATGATTCCACAAATACATTTCATGCACACCTTTTGGATGTATTTGAATCGGTACGTATTGTGGTCAATCTGAACTATCCACTAGGTAAACTAATTTCAACAGATATTTGCACCACAATAATACACATTATTCAAATATTCGAATCAATTTTGAACTATTGTTACTATACTAGTTTCATAGATTTCATGACTTTCTTTTAACATGTTAGAATTCTCTACATTTAAATAAGTCAAAACTATCTAATGATGTATAGTATAAACAATTTCAATTACAACACCATAGACTAAACATTTGGAAAAAGATTTGTCTTTTGATCCTATGAATGGTAGCAAGGGCTTGGCATTCATGATCAAATTATCTTCTCCATGTTTCAGTCTCCTTACTTCATTTTATTCACTACACATTCTTGCAAATGTCAGTACACAATCCTTAGTAAAACACTCAAGGATTTGAAATAATGTTCCAATGGCATTATAAATCGATATATTTCATTGAACACGAAACATGGGAGAACTAGTTATCTTTCGATCCTATGGAAATTAGCAAGGGCTCGTGATCCATGATTAGATTTCACTTCTTCATGTTTTATTCCTTTCACCTCAAATATATATTTTCGACATGTATGCTTACTAAGTCCTATCTTGTTATGGAAACGAATAGTTGTCTGAACATGTCTCAGAATAAGCCTTCCTTTGTCCTTAGCGTTTGGGCCTAGATTAGATATACCAACACTAATATCCTTTTAACCTATGGGAAAGTGTCTTTGGGGTCGTTTGATAGTTGCTGACTGGGTTAGAAGCTGATTGGGTTAAAAATGCTGACTGAGTCCATATCTGACTGAGTTTATGCTGTTTGATTATTTATCTGAATGGTTGTGCTGAATGAAAAAATGACCATATTACCCTTGTGTTGTCTCTTGTGCTGGATAAAAAAAATTATAAAAACACAAATTATCATATAAAATCCAAATTAAACATACATCAATTAAAATCCAAATACAAAATGTAATACAAAATCCAAATACAAATTGTCATACATATTAAAAAAATTACACCATTTAACGTGAACCATTTGAAAGTAACTAATTAGCAATCTGGTCACGCAAAGTAGTCATATAGTCAACGGCTTCTGAACCCCATTTTATGCCTTCTATGTTTTGACCCTCATTTCCTCCACCACCCACATTAGTAGTAACCATAGTGTTTTGTTCAAAGTTCGTAAATAATTCATCCTCAATATCGTATTTCCTTATAAAATTATGGACCGCAACACAAGCAATGACTATGTCTCTTTGCACTGGAAAAGGATAAGGAGCCATTTGTTTTAAAATTGGAAATCTCGCCTTCAATACACCATAAGCACGTTCAATATAATTTCTAAGTTGTGCATGAGCATGATTGAACCTTTCTTCCTTAGTTAAAGCTCTGTTTCTTCGAAAATCGGCTAACCAATACCTAGTATTGCGGTAGGGAGCCATAAATCCACGGGTGTTGGTGTATGCGGCATCACAAAGGTAATATTTATCTATAGATGTATGACAAATTTATCATATAAATAAAAAAAAGATAAAAAAACGTATAGTAAAGTTACAAACCTGGTGGAGGGAATGGAAATCCGGAAGTCGGGTTAAATGCAACTTCTTTCAAAACTTTAGAATCATGTGTTATGCCCTCCCATCCAGCCCATACAAAGGTGAATATCATATCAAAATTACAAATTCCAATTACATTTTGATAACATTCACCTTTTCCACTTCCCCTATAACGAGTTTGTTGATCAACAGGCACAACTGCATGTACAAGTGTTCCATCTAGTGCACATATTGCTCCGGGAAATATCTGCATTAGCCGTCTATGTCGTTCTGATGTATTTCTTGTTGCATTAGACGAGGTTGGTACTATAATTTCTCGTGCAAAACACATCATTGCACGTAAGACCTCATGAAAACATTGATGAATTGTTTGTGTGGAGTGATGAAATCTTTCTTTAACGGCTCGAAAACGTTCATTATGTCCTATAACATGTAAAAACATAGCCATCTTCTCTTCAACGCTTATCGTCCTACTAGATTGCAACCAATTTCTTTCTGTAAAGTGATTGCATAATAGTACAAATGCATCTTGTGAAAGACGTATCATATCGAAACATTGTATAGGACATCCGTGTATCAAATCTTGCGTATACACATACCCCTTTGCTACCTGTTCGCTAGCTCTTTTTCTTTTAATTTTTCTTTGCCTTTATCGGACCAACATCAACCAATACCACGAGAATATAAGAAATTATAAAAAGTCACCTTCTTTATCCATGTGTCCTGTTAGATGTCAAATACAAATTACATTTTAATCAATAACATAACAAACCGTAACATGTAAATACTAAAAGCATAACATTCCATAACATATAAATTCATATAACATAATTGCATCTAAGAAAACAATCCATAACATAACTAAACCGTAACATACTAAAGTCAAACAATGAACCATAACATACTAAAGTCAAACAATGAACCATAACATACTAAAGTCAAACAATGAACCATAACATACTAAAGTCAACCAACTAATCCAAACTTTCTTCCCGCATTTGTTACCCACGACTCACAAGTTGACAAGTTAAGGCGCAACCAAATTTTCCTACTACCAGCACTTTCAGCAAATAACATAAGAGCAGTGGTGTATTTCGGATCATATTCTCCCCACTCCAAGCTTGTCAACTTCGCCATACAAGCATCCATCTCCGCGACCACAACCCATGAGCTTGCTTTTAGGCCACTACCCTCCCAGCCATTGCTTGTTAATTCTTGTATACATGCTTCCAAAAAAGTTTTGTCCACCAATTCCGACTTCCAACTAACCCTAATTCTTTTATCCGTCATGTCTATTGTAAAAAGGAAAAACAAATAGCTAATCATCCACATAACACAAATTTACAAATAAATCAAGCATAAATGTGATTTCATCACATTTTTAACAGCATATAACAATCTTTTATTAACAAAAACACATTATGAATTGATTTTATAAGCATACAACACTCTTTAACAATCTTTTATAAACAAAAACACATAAATGTGAGTTCATCATATTTTCAACAGCATATAACAATCTGATTTTATGTCAACAACATATAACTATCTGATTTTATGTCAAAAACACATTATGAAATCAAATTTCATAAACAAAAACACATAACAAAATGATTTTATGCACAAAAACACATAAATGTGAGTTCATCATATTTTCAACAACATATAACAATATGATTTTATGTCAACAGCATATAACAATCTGATTTTATGTCAAAAACACATTATGAAATCAGATTTCATAAACAAAAACACATAACAAATTGATTTTATGTTAACTCTTCAATCTAATTGAATCCAAGAATAATGAAAGAATTGATTTCAAATTTTGATTTCAGAATGAAATCAGTACTTTCACAACAAACATGAAGGGTTTTATGATTTCAGGAAAAACACGTTATGAAATCAGATTTCATAAACAAAAACACATAACAAATTGATTTTATGCTAACTCTTCAATCTAATTGAATCCAAGAATAATGAAAGAAGTGATTTCAAACTTTGATTTCAGAATGAAGTCAGTAATTTCACAACAAACATGAAGGGTTTTCTGATTTTAGGAAAAGAAAAGCAAAAAAAAAATCGTTGAAACATACCTGTAGTGGCGCTGTGTGGTTGTCGCCGGCGCTGTCTGGTCTTCGCCGGAGAAGATGGCACAGCAGGCAGCAGAAGATGGCGCAGCAGGCAGCAGAAGATGGCGCAGCAGCTGCAGTCGATGGGATCGGATTTTGTGTAGACGAAGGAGGCTGGAGGCGATAAAGGGCAAGGGCAAAAATCGCTTCTCTTATTTCCCAGTCAGGAAGTATTTTTTTAATGACCGAGTCAGTGGAATGGGATGGACTGGGCTGACTGAATCAACTCTAATATGTCAATAACAAACAACTGACTGTTGACCGGGTCAGCAGTCAGCACTGACCGGACCCGGTAAGTTCAAATCAAACAGGCCCTTTCTTCTTCTTGACACTCCTATTCATGATAGTAAATATTTGGGAGTGTTTCGAAGTTTGAGTTTTTATAATTGGCCAGGTTAGTTTCAAAAGAAACCTCAACATGCTACACAAATCCTTCACAGGCATTCCAAGTTGTTCATATCAAAATCATAATGAATTGATTATATGTACATGTAAGCTAGTCGACTAACTGTAGTCAACTCCTAACTCAATGAAATTCCATTTTACTTGAATATATCAATTTACAACGTACGCTTGATAACTTCTCTTTCTAATAGTTTGGAATGCAATGTTTGGAGTAACCTAGGAAGAGCTTTATCAAAGGCATGGTCTTTCCTTTCGTTTATGAGAACTATTCTCAAACTATTAATTTTACAAGATTGATCATCGTCATAGCTAATCCTTTGAAAGGTTTTATAGCAGTAGATATTAGTGGATAAGGTTATAGACATCATTCAATATCAATTTCCATTACGGTTTGTTATAATCACCCTAAATAAAATTATTTTAGAAGGATAGGATCAATATTTGGCTCCATGATGTGTAAAGGGATGCTATAACACACCATAAAGTTATTTAGGTAGGCAAAGCCCTTTGCCAATTTCTATCACCATGAAATTCCTAGATCTTTGAGATTTATTGACTATCAATGGCATGTTAATCTCGGATTTTGTACATCTTAGATACAATGACGGGGTCGCCGTGGATCACTGAACGGATGGTGAATCGACCATTAAAAATCGCGTGGTCCCCGACTCAAGTTACACTTGAGATTCGTGAGTTCCACATCATTTTTTGCCTATACTCTCAAATTGATGTGTCGGTTAACCACACGAGCTCCATCAACAAGTTATAAAAAGAATGTGCAACTTTTATGCATAACATACGATTGACATTAAATAGATTGTAAATTAACCATGCAAAATCACATGGTCCTCGGCAAATGTTACGCTTGAGATTCGTGAGTTCCATATCATTCTCAACTATACTCTAGAATGATGTGTCGGTTAACCACACGAGCTCCATCAACAAAATATAAAGAGAATGTGCAATTTTAATGGATAATTCGAACTTCATATTCTATTAAAAAAAACGGGATTTTGTTTGATACTTGTATTTAGAATACTTTTAGATTGACCATTATCAATATCAAACCCTTTTGGTAACTCCATTCTCAAAATGCAATAGGACGGTGAGGGTGGTAAGCGCAAATCATATTAAAAACCGGCCTCATTAGGAGACATAGAGACCTCCTTAAACCCTTACATCAGAATGGGTGAGCGTAGTCATGGTAAGACTGATAATGTCAATATTTAAACACACGAGGGCACATGTTGTAACATTCTTATATATATATATATATATATATATATATATATATATACATATATATATATATATATATATATATATATATATATATATATATATATATATATATATATATATATATATTCATAAGCTAAAATCGGTTGCAACTTGCATTCCAAGAAGTAGAATGTGATTTCTAGTCTCCTAAGTCTCACTCATATCCATCTAGCTGTTTATTGGTGTTTGTAACTTGTTTGTGGCACGACACTTGGGGTGCTAAGTTCTCACAAGGCCAAAGTCTTACTAGCTACATAGAAAGGTAATCTTCTAACTAGTAATATGATTCATGTATCAAATTTTGTATGCTAGTTTAGAAAATATGGATCTAAGGTAAATGTACTCATGAACCAATGACTCTGATACCACTGTTGGGTTTTTAATGAATCAAATACACTCTAAACTAGGTAGCAAAAAAATCAAAACTACGATATACTTAAGTGTACATGCACATCTATGGCTTCATGCTAAATACATCTACCCTAAAAAACATAAAACAAAGAAGAATAACATACCTTTTATGTAGCCCTTGATCTCCATGCTTGAGATCTTGATCCTCCACGAAGTTGCTTCGATGAGAGAACCCAAACCACAATCCCTCTAATGGTATCACACCCAATGAAACCAAATAGTGGAATAAAAATAACTAGGAGAATGGTCAATGTCACAAACCTTAAGAGGGTTAGAAATCGTCCCTAAGGGGGGAAGGAAGAAGTGTTGGCGAAACTTCAAGCCAAAGTGCAAGGAAGAAGGAAATCCTTAAGGCCCTATTTATAGCCTTGGATCCCTTCCTAGGTTTTGTACTCCTTCCTATGTGGGATAGAAGGTCAACAACGAAATTCACTCATTTTCCCATGTGGGATGCAGTGATTTTCATCCAAACCTAATCTCATAAGGGTTCTATAACATTCCTGATTAACCAACTATCGATTAATGAATATTCAACCCTTTAATTGATTAAGCTGTTAATTAATTCCCAAAATATATTTCCAATTAGTTTCTAATTAATTATTAACCATAATGATTAATAAACCAATTTCTCCTTTATTTTTTTATACTCAATTTGGGTCTTGAGGGCAACCCAAAAGGACTATGTTATTAATAGAAATATTACCAATAGTTAATGACCTTGGACACTCTTTCCAATAGGAGGGTTGTTAGTCGAACGGGTTTGATAGGACATAACCTCATTACAAGAATAATGATATAAAAGTACTAAGACCTTCTTTAAAAATCTCATTCTAGTTACTTTAGGAAAAATATGAAAAGTGTGCTAATCTATTAAAACGCACATCATACTGTAGTATGTCATTTGTGGAGCGTGTGTGGTTAAGTTGCACACTAATAAGGACTTTAAAGAGAAATGATGAGCATCTAAAAAATTATCATTGTTAATGGAGCGTGTTTGGATAAGTGCCACATTAATTGGAGTTGATAAATGACACCGAGGTTGCCAAACGTGTTTCCATCGTTATTCACATCTTGTTTATGATCCTTGGCATCTCAGTCACAAATGGAAGAGCATAATATGAGATTAAACATGTCATTGATAAGATTCAATAAATCTCAAAAGATCTAGGAATTCCATAGATTGAAATTGGTGAACTATTTTTACCTACCATCATAAGTTTTTTAAATAAGATCACGACATCCCTATTCTTAGTTGTGAATTGTTGTCTTGGATCCTTTCCTTGAATATTAATTTTGGGTTAAAATATTAAGGATTTATATAAACTAACTAAAACTATTTCTTCATTGTAGATGTCGACTCTTGTTGTTGCCATTGCTACTTGATCCTCATATAACAAGTCTAACTTCACTCTCTTCTCGATCCTTTCCAGAGAGAAACTAGTTGGTCCCAACTATGGGGATTGGATGCGAAATCTCAAGATGACTCTTCGATACGAGAAAAAATAATATGTTCTCGAAAAACCCCTTATTGAAATCGATGAGTCAACTGTTACTCCTGAAGATCTTGCCACTTATAAGGAACATTATGTTGACACAATGAAGGTCGCTTGCTTCATGGTTGAAACCATGGTACCTGAGTTGCAAAAGTCCTACAAGGACTACTGCCCGTACGAGATGTGGTTGGATCTTGTGCAAAAGTTTCACAAGAGAGCATGTCAAGAAAAGTACGAGGTCGTCAAGGCACTTATGGCATGAAGTTGAAGGAAGGAGAATTTGTGTGCACCCATGTGTAGAGAATGCGGAGATATGTGGAGCGTCTTGAAAAGCTCAATGTGTCTTTTGACCAAGATTTAGCCATTGACATGGTTTTGAAATATTTTCCTCCTAGTTGTGATCAGTTTATCCTAACTTATCAATTGAACAACGCGAAGAATACATTGACCCAACTCCACAACTTGTTGCAAATTTTTAGGCCGGGGATGAAGAAGTATCAAACCCCTTGGACGACAAGTGAGCCTTTCCTTTCCATTGGACAGAACAAAGGAAAGAAGAGGAAGGCTAATCCTCAATCAAACTGGAAGGGCAAGACTCATGCTAGATGGTATAGCAGGGGTCAAAGACAAAGCCCAATAGTGATATTCCAGTTGTATCGGATCCTAAAGAGGTTGCTTGCTACTATTGCAATGAAAAAGGCCAATTGAAAAGAAGCTACCCAAATACTTTCAGGACATCAAGGATGGAAAGGTCAAACCATCGTCAACAGGTATATACACTATTCAATTTAATAACTCACAACTTACTCATTCTTGGGTCCTTGACATATGATGTGGTTTCCACATTTACTCTGATTTGTAGGGGCTAAAAGAGACTGAGGAAGTGGAGCATGGAAGAATAAATATGATCATTAGGAATAGGCGATCTTCACCTAATGCGAATGGATTAGATTTGATTAAATTTGATCAATTTGGAATATGATATCTTCACCTTGTGCTTAGTGGTGATGTTAGATTGGATTTGATTAATTGCTGTTATTCGTCATAAATGAAAAGGAACGTTATTTTGTTTCATGCATTTTTAAAACAAGGTTTTCGATATTCATTTGATGATGTGAAAGGATTAATTTTGGTTTATAAATTGGTATTTTATATTTAAATCTTTTCCTTGTAATGGTGTGTACGAAAATATGATTTGTGTTGATAGATTAGGAAATTGTGTATTTCATATTGATTCCTCTAATCTTGTAGACCAGACATGCTTGTGGAATTGTCATCTTGGATACATTAACAACAAACTCATCGCCCAACTACAAAAGGATGGACTGTTGCATTAATTTGATTTAAGGTCAGATGATGAATGCGAATCTTTTCTTTTGGGTAAGATGAAAAAATCACCTTTCACTAGGTCTTGTGAAAGAGGTGACGGTTTATTGGATATCATACACATAGATGTATGTGGACCCTTCAGATCTACCACAAGGGATGTCAATCAATTCTATGTGACATTTACAGATGATTATATAATATACATGTATATCTACTTAATAAAACTTAAATCAGAAACCTTTGGAAAGTTCAAAGAGTTTAAACACGAAGTTGATAATCAATTCGGTAGGAAGATAAAGATGTTATGATCTGACTAAGGCGAAGACTATCGTAGTATCGAGTTCAATAAATGTATGAAGGAATGTGAAATAGTTTCACATTTGACTCCTCCTAGGACACCACCACTTAATGGTGTGGCTAAGAGGCGTAATCGGACCTTTTTAGACATGGTTCTTTCCATGATGAGTCTGGTTTCTCTCCTATTTCTTTCTGGGGGTATGCCTTAGAGACAGTTGCCCATATCCTTAACCTTGTCCCTACTAATAAGCTTGCTAAAACACCTCAAGAGATATGGACATGGAAAGTTCCCTCATTAGCCCACATCAAGGTTTGGGGTTGTGTAGCTTTTGTTATATGAGAGACTCATGACAAGCTCAAAACTAGATTTGAGAGGTGTATTTTCGTTGGTTACCCACATAAGTCTTTTGGATACTTATTCTACAGACCTAGTGAAAACGTGGTCTTTGTAGCTCGAAGGGGAGTCTTTTGTCACACCCCCAAACCAAGGATGGCGGAAACGTCCGGGGGTGGAGGACTTCATGTATAGTATCATAACAGCAATTGTAATAGTAATTCAAGCAAACACAACCAACATATATATAATTGAAAAAAAATTACATCATTGTATGAATTACATGTTTACGAATCAATTACAATATGTTGATAAAATATGAAATAGTAGACGCCTTAGCGTCCCATCCTTAAAAGCACTTGATTACCTGTTTAATGATTTCCTGAGAATACAAGTTGTTTGAAAAAGTGTCAACACAAAGGTTGGTGAGTTCATAAGCTTTCCGTTTGTAAAAGTAGTATTTGTGTTAGAAAAATCCAATATTTTCCTTAATGTGTAAATGTAGTCTTAAAACCCAAAGACCGAAATGTACAAGTAATTTGTCATATTTATAGTAAAACAATGCAAGTTTAAATCGACATAAACTCGTTAAATTTTAATGAAGTTCCCGTAATTTCCAATGTTTGTTAATACTTTATGTGAGTTTATTATAACCATACTATGACCAAGGTTGCCTAAAACGACGTTCTTCAGGCGTCGGAAATGTTATGACATTTGTCACCCCAGACCTATCGGTCTAACTGTTGCATGCAGTTTAGGTGTGGGTTTGTCAAACCCAATATAGATCTATACACAAGTATCACGCTCTCCCTCAAGGAGACTCTGGTTACAATACAGGACTTAATGGTAATTTGAAGTAAATGTCTCACAAAGTCATTAACGGAATTACGTGTTATGAAAACTTGGTACCGTATGGCCGTACCTTGCTTAATGAAAATATCCTTTGTATAAATGTACCCTTTTTAAATGTATGTGTTATGTAATGTATCATAAACTATACCTATTATAGTTTATCAACCAAGGGTAGTACGTAGTAATGTATGCAAACTATATTCAAAATAGTTTATTTAATGTTTGAATGTATCGATTGTACTTTGATTATAATCACTTGTTATTCTTTATATTTTATATGACCAAATCCAGTTGTAAACTGATGTGTGTCTAAATATTAAGATAAAATGTCATATATTGCAGTAACATATAATCACATAAAGATATACACCTTGCTCAACATGTTACAAGGTGAAATGAAATTAACAGCAACTTTTCGTTAAAAACAGTTTCTGTTACCGTTCTTAGAAAATTTATAGAAAAATCATCAAAGCTCTAAATCCAAATCCGCAAATTTTGAGAGTTTGGAATATGAGTCTAGTTTGTTCGTAAATTTTATCATGATTTTTAGTGATCTCTAACAGAGGTGAAAATGTTCATAATCACAGACTGGTCCGGGTTTGCCTCTGAAATGATAGGCAGTTTTGTAAAAATCACCATAAATTGTATAAAAATCATATGGAGATGTACAAGTAGCCATTTTAAGCTAAGAGTTTGAACTACTTGCACCTGAAACAGTTTTGAAAACTAAAATATTTAAGTTGACCAAACAGTCCGTGATTAACGTCCATCTTTTCTGATGTAATATGTTAGGAAAAGTTTAATTGTGTTCTTGATGATTTTACTTGTATTCCCCCCCTTAAAACTTAAGAAAACATGTAAATGTATGGGTATGAACTCACCTTATGTGGTTTCAGTAGATGAAAGTGAGAGAGAGGAAGTGTTCAACCCAAGAACACTAAGAAGATGTCTTGACGACTCGAGAATCTAACACCGAATAAGATGGAACTTGTGTAAGATATCAATGATTTGAGTAGAATGGAGTTTAATAATTATGTGAATGATGAAGATACTTACTAATTGAAGAAAGAAATCCCTGGAGAAAGCCTTGAAGTTCTTGAAGTTGAGAGAAAAGATGAGAGAATTTTGGAGAGTGTTCTTGGTTGCTAAGTGTAGAATGAAAGAGTTTTATGGAGAATGAGGAGAGAGGATCAATCCTCCAGCTCTTAGAACGTGGGAAGAGCTGGAGATTGGCTGTAAAGGTCCACTAAGGAGACAAGGGGTAGTGGGAAAGAATGGCTAATCATAGAGTGAGGTGGTGGTGGTTTGCTTTTGCCATAAATTAAGGAAAAGCAAATATTCCCTCAATAATTAGTTCAATCACCAATTCTTTTAATATATTTTATAAAAACCCTGGAGATTTATATATTTTGGGGCCTTAGTTTATAAAATAAAGTTCTGGGTGAAAATCCCACGTTAAAATAATGAAAAACGGAGTTAAAACGAAGTCGTAGTCGAAAAACCGGTAAAAAAGAGCTGTCTGCGAGGCTTCGGACCTTCGGACCTTCGGACCCTCGCTTCGGACCTTCGGACCCTCGCTTCGGATCAGAGGCCTCGGATGCGAGGCTTCGGATGCGAGGCTTCGGATGCGAGGCTTCGGTCCAGAAGCTTAGGTTTCGGATCCTTAAAGCTATTTTTCTCGTTTTTACTCCGTTTCAAGCGATTTTTGACCCGGTCAAGGGTCGAGATGACCCAAATGATTACAAAAAGCTAAAGTAACTTTTGAGTGAGATTTGGGAGAGATTTGGGAGAGATTTGGGAGAGATTTCAAATAGAAAGAGATAGAGTGAAAATGATTTAGAGAGGTTTCGTTTGTGCTTAATTTGAGTGTCCGGCTTCACAACGCAAGGTTCGTAAACCCCATTAAACCGTGTTTTAGTGTCTTACACAATCCCGATGATTGTGTAATAGTGTTTTATCGCTTTGGTTCGTTGTTTAGCACTTGTTAAGGCTAAGGAAAATCAAACACATGAACTTTCCAAATGATGATTTCTCATTAAAATAGCGAATTGTATAGTGATTACATAACGTAAACCCTAGCATACAAGGGTTATTGGAGTTGACCGGTTTGACTTGTTGACTTTGAATTGACCGAAATTTGACGGTTGTCACATCATCCCCCCGTTAGAAGGAATTTCGTCCCGAAATTTTCATTTTGACTGGGATTTCAAGAGTTTGGGAAGAGATGTGGATACTTTTGTTTCATCTGATCCTCGCGTTCCCAGGTGAATTCGGGTCCTCGTTTAGCGTTCCAACGTACCTTCACGATGGGAATACGACTTTGTTTCGTTCGTTTGATTTCCTGATCCATGATTTCGACTGGTTCCTCCACGAAGTGGAGATTTTCGTTAACTTTGATTTCGTCGAGTGGTATTACGAGTGTCTCATCAGACAAACACTTCTTTAGGTTCGACACGTGAAATGTGGGATGTACTTTGTCGAGTTCCTGAGGTAATCGAAGTTTGTATGCTACTGGCCCAATCCTAGAAAGGATTTCGAATGGCCCGATGTACCTTGGATTTAGTTTCCCGCGTTTGCCGAATCGTATCATTCCTTTCCAAGGGGAAACTTTTAGTAGTACTCTATCACCCACCTGGAATTCCAAGGGTTTGCGTCGTTTGTCTGCGTAACTCTTTTGCCGATCGCGAGACGCTTTCAGTCTCTCTCGAATTTGAACGATCTTTTCTGTGGTTTCCCTTATGATTTCAGGGCCAGTGAGGGTGCTATTAGAGACTTGCCCTCTAGCTAGCTGTGTATCCCCCACCTCAGCCCAACACAGCGGTGATCTGCATTTGCGACCGTAAAGAGCTTCGAATGGAGCGACTTTGATGCTAGTATGATAGCTGTTATTGTAGGAGAATTCGATAAGCGGTAGATGGGTATCCCATGCTTTACCGAAGTCTATCACACAAGCTCTTAACATGTCTTCCAACGTTTGAATGGTTCGCTCGCTCTGTCCGTCGGTTTGTGGGTGGTAGGCCGTACTCATGTCAAGCCTAGTTCCCAATGATTTTTGTAGAGACTGCCAAAACCGTGAGGTAAATCTACTATCTCTATCGGAGATAATGGATATCGGCACACCATGGAGTCGTACAATCTCTCTGATGTACGTTCTAGTCAGCTTCTCCATCTTGTCGGTTTCTTTCATTGGTAGTAAGTGTGCTGATTTGGTCAATCTGTCTACAATTACCCATATTGTGTCAAGCCCGCCCGATGTCTTAGGCAGCTTCGTTATGAAGTCCATGGTTATTCGTAACCACTTCCACTCAGGTATATCCGGCTGTTGTAATAGCCCGGATGGTTTCTGGTATTCGGTTTTGACCTTAGCGCAAGTCAAGCACTTGCTCACATAGGTAACAATCTCAGCTTTCATGTTCGGCCACCAGTATAATTTCTTGAGGTCCAGATACATCTTATCCGACCCGGGATGGATGGAGTATCGAGTCTTGTGTGCTTCATTCATGACGGCATCTCGGAGTCCACTGAACTTCGGTGTCCAAATCCGGTTCATGATATAACGTGCTCCATTATCCTTGACTTCTAAGTTTTTATCCATTCCCCTTAATGTCTCTCCTGCCACCTTTTCTGGTTTCAAAGCTTCCAGTTGAGCTTCCTTGATTTGTATGGTCAGGTGGGAATGGATTGTCATTGTTAAGGATTTTACTCGGCGGCCCGAGTACTCCTTCCTGGTTAGAGCATCGGCCACTACATTGGCCTTGCCCGGATGATAACGAATTTCGCACTCGTAGTCATTCAGCAACTCCACCCATCTCCTCTGTCGCATGTTGAGCTCTTTCTGATTGAGGATATGCTGAAGACTTTTGTGATCAGTGAAGATAGTGCATTTCGTGCCGTAGAGGTAGTGTCTCCAGATCTTCAAAGCGAATACCACTGATCCTAATTCCAGGTCGTGCGTAGTATAATTAACCTCCTGCGTCTTAAGCTGTCTTGATGCATACGCGATAACCTTCCCTCTCTGCATGAGCACACATCCGAGGCCTTGATTCGAAGCATCACAGTACACTACGAAGTCCTCGGTTCCCTCTGGGAGAGACAAGATCGGTGCGCTGCATAGGGCTTGTTTTAACGTTTGGAAAGCAGTTTCTTGTTTATTTTCCCACTTGAATATCACACCTTTCTGCGTCAACGTGGTGAGTGGTTTCGCAATCTTGGAGAAGTTTTGTATAAATCTTCGGTAGTAGCCAGCAAGCCCAAGGAACTGTCGAATTTCGGTTGGCGTCTTGGGTGCTGACCAATTCTCGATTGCCTTGATCTTGGAGGGATCCACATGTATGCCTTTCTCACTTACCACATGTCCAAGGAAATCCACTTCTCTAATCCAGAATTCACACTTAGAGAACTTAGCATAAAGCTTCTCCGCTCTTAGTGTCTCTAGCACTTGGCGTAGATGTAGGCGATACTCTTCTTCGCTTCGCGAGTAGATCAAGATATCGTCGATGAATACGATTACAAACTTGTCTAGGTAGGGTTGACACACTCTATTCATTAGGTCCATGAATACCGCAGGTGCGTTTGTTAAACCGAAGGACATCACCACAAACTCGTAGTGCCCATAGCGAGTTCTGAATGCAGCTTTGGGAATATCTTCTTCTTGAACTCGTAGCTGATGGTAGCCTGACCTTAGGTCGATCTTTGAGAAGAAATTTGCTCCTTGGAGTTGGTCGAAAAGGTCATCGATTCTGGGTAGAGGATATCGGTTCTTGATGGTGAGCTTGTTTAGTTCCCGATAGTCGATGCACATGCGAAAGGATTCGTCCTTCTTCTTTACAAAAAGGACTGGTGCTCCCCAAGGTGAGAATCTTGGTCTGATGAACCCTTTGCTCAAAAGCTCGTTCAACTGACTGGACAACTCTTGCATTTCTGATGGTGCGAGGCGGTATGGAGCTCTGGCTACGGGGGTAGCTCCGGGTATTAAGTCAATTCTGAAATCGACTTGTCGTGCGAGGGGTACACCAGGAAGATCTTCTGGGAACACATCCGGGAAGTTACACACTTCGGGGATGTCTTTGATGTCTTTCACGTCTTGTTTCTTGTCTACTACATGGGCTAAGAAGGCGTGGTACTCCTTCCGGAGATACTTTTGGGCTTTGATGCATGAGATGATTTGTAAATTCGCACTAGGTTTGTTACCATAGATGAGAAGGGTTTCGTCATTTGGTAGATTGAGGCGAACGGCCCTTTCGTAACATAGAATGTCGGCACGGTGAGGAACTAACCAATCCATCCCGATGATTACGTCGAAGCTTTTTATGGTGACCGGCATCAGGTCAATTTTAAATGTATGGTTGCCTAGAGTGAGAGTACATTCTGAGTATATATCGCTAGTGCGTTCTACTTTCCCATTTGCCATTTCTACTACATAAGTATCCTTTAGTGATTGGGGATTTTGTTCAAGTAACTGTTTATATTGGTGGCTCACGAAACTCCTCTCCGCTCCACTATCGAATAGTACGCATGCATAAGAGTTATTTAGGAGAAACGTACCGGTAACCACCGTGGGATCCTCGACTGCTTCCCCATGTCCTATTGTCAGGACTCTTCCTACTCCACCAGCATTAGGGGCTTGTGCTTTGGGGCAGTCTCTTTTGAAGTGACCTGCATCTCCACAGTTGTAGCAGGTCCGGGTTGCCCCCGTACTGGCGACTTGGTTGATTGGTTGAGCCGGCGCTTTACAGAAACGAGCATTGTGCCCCTTCCTGTCGCAGTTGTTACAGTGCATCTCCCTACAAGCACCATTGTGGTGAAAGTTGCACTTGTTGCACTTAGGTAGTTTTCCCGCATATGGCTTCGGTGGTGCTGGAGTGGTAGCAGTAGTGGCAGTATTAGTGGCAGCATGGACAGCAACAATTTGTTGCTTCTTAGCGGGTTCCTGTGCTGGTTGGCTCTTCTTTTCATTCCAGAACTTCCTTTTGTTGTTTCCTCCTTTTGATTTATCAGTGGTGGTGGTTGTAGTATTATGACCGGCTCGGTGGTCAACAAGTTGTTGTGCCAGCTCCCTGGCACTGTCAAAAGTAGTTGGCCTTGAAGCCAGGACACTACTTTGCACGTGGAGAGACAGTCCCCAAAGGTATCGCTCCACCTTTTTCTCCTCCGGAGTAACCATTGTTGGGCAGAGGAGAGCCAATTCATTGAATCGGGTGGTGTAGGTTTCAAGGTCAGAGCCCGTCATCCTGAGGTTCCAAAGTTCTTGTTCCAGCTTTTGAATTTCACCTCTCGGGCAGTACTCCTTCATCATCAACGTTTTTAGTTCTGCCCAGGTTATGGAGCTAGCCACTTCGAGAGTAAGTGACTTAATCCGGCAGTTCCACCAAGTAAGGGCCCGGCCGGTGAAGGTGAAGGCTGCGAACTTAACTTTGCTCGCTTCGGGGCAAGAGCACACCTGAAAGACTACTTCGGTCTTTTCAAACCATTGCATCAACGCGATGACTCCCCCGCTTCCATTGAAGTTGTCGGGTTTGCCATTTGTGAAGTCTTTGTATGAACACTCTTTTACACGCCACGTACTGTCTCCGTGGTTAGAGTGTGTAGCTCCCGATCCCGAACCACCAGCTCCGTTGGTCCCTATCTGCGACATTGCGGCCGCTACGGCTGCTGTTACTGCAGCCTGGAACATCGCGGGATCAAACTGTGGAGGCGGCGGCGGAGGAGGTGTTGTTGTGTTGCTGGAAGGTCTTGGTCTTCTTCTTGGCGGCATGGTTCTGTCATAAGTTGCAAAGTGCATACTAATTTAGTCGGGACATAATTAATATATTATATTTGAAAATGATCTTTATCGGTTACTTAATTAGTTGCAAAGTGCATACCAGTCATATGTGATTAAGATATAATAGTCCTTCGAATAGATGACCCTAACTCCAAGACCACAACCAAACAAGGACAGGAAGTGAAACAAAGATACATAAATTCTAAGTCTATAGCATCTTAGTTACATATGACCTTAGCGCATCCACTTAGCAGCTATTAATTTATAAATAAAGACCTATTTAATTATCAGATAATTTATTATAGTAACACAAAATACTCCTATAGTATTTGTAAATGTTTAGTTTTGAGTCCTTAAAGTATCCTTTGTAGTCTGTTATTAGGTTTGTTAGATTTGTTGTCCATCCTGACCATCCCCCGGTATATGCAAGTCAATTCCCGGACAGATATAGTTGATCAGGCTATATCCTTCCCATACTTGATTTACATATACCAAGGCATACCCATAACGTACAACTCCTCTTCTTTTATTTTATGTTCTTCTAGTTATGACACTATATGAGCATGTATGCATGTATTTATACTTTTTAAAAAAAATCATTTATTTTTTCTAAAAGTATATTTATTTGAAAATGCACAAATCAGAGACTATTAGTCCCAATTGTGTTTATAGTTTGTATATCTTATGTGGTTTGATATACTTAATTCACTATAAACTACACTCTGATACCAATCTGTCACACCCCCAAACCAAGGATGGCGGAAACGTCCGGGGGTGGAGGACTTCATGTATAGTATCATAACAGCAATTGTAATAGTAATTCAAGCAAACACAACCAACATATATATAATTGAAAAAAAATTACATCATTGTATGAATTACATGTTTACGAATCAATTACAATATGTTGATAAAATATGAAATAGTAGACGCCTTAGCGTCCCATCCTCAAAAGCACTTGATTACCTGTTTAATGATTTCCTGAGAATACAAGTTGTTTGAAAAAGTGTCAACACAAAGGTTGGTGAGTTCATAAGCTTTCCGTTTGTAAAAAGTAGTATTTGTGTTAGAAAAATCCAATATTTTCCTTAATGTGTAAATGTAGTCTTAAAACCCAAAGACCGAAATGTACAAGTAATTTGTCATATTTATAGTAAAACAATGCAAGTTTAAATCGACATAAACTCGTTAAATTTTAATGAAGTTCCCGTAATTTCCAATGTTTGTTAATACTTTATGTGAGTTTATTATAACCATACTATGACCAAGGTTGCCTAAAACGACGTTCTTCAGGCGTCGGAAATGTTATGACATTTGTCACCCCAGACCTATCGGTCTAACTGTTGCATGCAGTTTAGGTGTGGGTTTGTCAAACCCAATATAGATCTATACACAAGTATCACGCTCTCCCTCAAGGAGACTCTGGTTACAA
This sequence comes from Lactuca virosa, assembly GCF_052849685.1. NCBI lineage: Eukaryota > Viridiplantae > Streptophyta > Magnoliopsida > Asterales > Asteraceae > Lactuca > Lactuca virosa. Next base: position 247,923,396 of record NC_136432.1, read on the forward strand.
TACAGGACTTAATGGTAATTTGAAGTAAATGTCTCACAAAGTCATTAACGGAATTACGTGTTATGAAAACTTGGTACCGTATGGCCGTACCTTGCTTAATGAAAATATCCTTTGTATAAATGTACCCTTTTTAAATGTATGTGTTATGTAATGTATCATAAACTATACCTATTATAGTTTATCAACCAAGGGTAGTACGTAGTAATGTATGCAAACTATATTCAAAATAGTTTATTTAATGTTTGAATGTATCGATTGTACTTTGATTATAATCACTTGTTATTCTTTATATTTTATATGACCAAATCCAGTTGTAAACTGATGTGTGTCTAAATATTAAGATAAAATGTCATATATTACAGTAACATATAATCACATAAAGATATACACCTTGCTCAACATGTTACAAGGTGAAATGAAATTAACAGCAACTTTTCGTTAAAAACAGTTTCTGTTACCGTTCTTAGAAAATTTATAGAAAAATCATCAAAGCTCTAAATACAAATCCGCAAATTTTGAGAGTTTGGAATATGAGTCTAGTTTGTTCGTAAATTTTATCATGATTTTTAGTGATCTCTAACAGAGGTGAAAATGTTCATAATCACAGACTGGTCCGGGTTTGCCTCTGAAATGACAGGCAGTTTTGTAAAAATCACCATAAATTGTAGAAAAATCATATGGAGATGTACAAGTAGCCATTTTAAGCTAAGAGTTTGAACTACTTGCACCTGAAACAGTTTTGAAAACTAAAATATTTAAGTTGACCAAACAGTCCGTGATTAACGTCCATCTTTTCTGATGTAATATGTTAGGAAAAGTTTAATTGTGTTCTTGATGATTTTACTTGTATTCCCCCCCTTAAAACTTAAGAAAACATGTAAATGTATGGGTATGAACTCACCTTATGTGGTTTCAGTAGATGAAAGTGAGAGAGAGGAAGTGTTCAACCCAAGAACACTAAGAAGATGTCTTGACGACTCGAGAATCTAACACCGAATAAGATGGAACTTGTGTAAGATATCAATGATTTGAGTAGAATGGAGTTTAATAATTATGTGAATGATGAAGATACTTACTAATTGAAGAAATAAATCCCTGGAGAAAGCCTTGAAGTTCTTGAAGTTGAGAGAAAAGATGAGAGAATTTTGGAGAGTGTTCTTGGTTGCTAAGTGTAGAATGAAAGAGTTTTATGGAGAATGAGGAGAGAGGATCAATCCTCCAGCTCTTAGAACGTGGGAAGAGCTGGAGATTGGCTGTAAAGGTCCACTAAGGAGACAAGGGGTAGTGGGAAAGAATGGCTAATCATAGAGTGAGGTGGTGGTGGTTTGCTTTTGCCATAAATTAAGGAAAAGCAAATATTCCCTCAATAATTAGTTCAATCACCAATTCTTTTAATATATTTTATAAAAACCCTGGAGATTTATATATTTTGGGGCCTTAGTTTATAAAATAAAGTTCTGGGTGAAAATCCCACGTTAAAATAATGAAAAACGGAGTTAAAACGAAGTCGTAGTCGAAAAACCGGTAAAAAGGAGCTGTCTGCGAGGCTTCGGACCTTCGGACCTTCGGACCCTCGCTTCGGACCTTCGGACCCTCGCTTCGGATCAGAGGCCTCGGATGCGAGGCTTCGGATGCGAGGCTTCGGATGCGAGGCTTCGGTCCAGAAGCTTAGGTTTCGGATCCTTAAAGCTATTTTTCTCGTTTTTACTCCGTTTCAAGCGATTTTTGACCCGGTCAAGGGTCGAGATGACCCAAATAATTACAAAAAGTTAAAGTAACTTTTGAGTGAGATTTGGGAGAGATTTGGGAGAGATTTGGGAGAGATTTCAAATAGAAAGAGATAGAGTGAAAACGATTTAGAGAGGTTTCGTTTGTGCTTAATTTGAGTGTCCGGCTTCACAATGCAAGGTTCGTAAACCCCATTAAACCGTGTTTTAGTGTCTTACACAATCCCGATGATTGTGTAATAGTGTTTTATCGCTTTGGTTCGTTGTTTAGCACTTGTTAAGGCTAAGGAAAATCAAACACATGAACTTTCCAAATGATGATTTCTCATTAAAATAGCGAATTGTATAGTGATTACATAACGTAAACCCTAGCATACAAGGGTTATTGGAGTTGACCGGTTTGACTTGTTGACTTTGAATTGACCGAAATTTGACGGTTGTCACATCATCCCCCCGTTAGAAGGAATTTCGTCCCGAAATTTTCATTTTGACTGGGATTTCAAGAGTTTGGGAAGAGATGTGGATACTTTTGTTTCATCTGATCCTCGCGTTCCCAGGTGAATTCGGGTCCTCGTTTAGCGTTCCAACGTACCTTCACGATGGGAATACGACTTTGTTTCGTTCGTTTGATTTCCCGATCCATGATTTCGACTGGTTCCTCCACGAAGTGGAGATTTTCGTTAACTTTGATTTCGTCGAGTTGTATTACGAGTGTCTCATCAGACAAACACTTCTTTAGGTTCGACACGTGAAATGTGGGATGTACTTTGTCGAGTTCCTGAGGTAATCGAAGTTTGTATGCTACTGGCCCAATCCTAGCAAGGATTTCGAATGGCCCGATGTACCTTGGATTTAGTTTCTCGCGTTTGCCGAATCGTATCATTCCTTTCCAAGGGGAAACTTTTAGTAGTACTCTATCACCCACCTGGAATTCCAAGGGTTTGCGTCGTTTGTCTGCGTAACTCTTTTGCCGATCGCGAGACGCTTTCAGTCTCTCTCGAATTTGAACGATCTTTTCTGTGGTTTCCCTTATGATTTCAGGGCCAGTGAGGGTGCTATTAGAGACTTGCCCTCTAGCTAGCTGTGTATCCCCCACCTCAGCCCAACACAGCGGTGATCTGCATTTGCGACCGTAAAGAGCTTCGAATGGAGCGACTTTGATGCTAGTATGATAGCTGTTATTGTAGGAGAATTCGATAAGCGGTAGATGGGTATCCCATGCTTTACCGAAGTCTATCACACAAGCTCTTAACATGTCTTCCAACGTTTGAATGGTTCGCTCGCTCTGTCCGTCGGTTTCTGGGTGGTAGGCCGTACTCATGTCAAGCCTAGTTCCCAATGATTTTTGTAGAGACTGCCAAAACCGTGAGGTAAATCTACTATCTCTATCGGAGATAATGGATATCGGCACACCATGGAGTCGTACAATCTCTCTGATGTACGTTCTAGTCAGCTTCTCCATCTTGTCGGTTTCTTTCATTGGTAGGAAGTGTGCTGATTTGGTCAATCTGTCTACAATTACCCATATTGTGTCAAGCCCGCCCGATGTCTTAGGCAGCTTCGTTATGAAGTCCATGGTTATTCGTTCCCACTTCCACTCAGGTATATCCGGCTGTTGTAATAGCCCGGATGGTTTCTGGTATTCGGTTTTGACCTTAGCGCAAGTCAAGCACTTGCTCACATAGGTAGCAATCTCAGCTTTCATGTTCGGCCACCAGTATAATTTCTTGAGGTCCAGATACATCTTATCCGACCCGGGATGGATGGAGTATCGAGTCTTGTGTGCTTCATTCATGACGACATCTCGGAGTCCACCAAACTTCGGTGTCCAAATCCGGTTCATGATATAGCGTGCTCCATTATCCTTGAATTCTAAGTTTTTATCCATTCCCCTTAATGTCTCTCCTGCCACCTTTTCTGGTTTCAAAGCTTCCAGTTGAGCTTCCTTGATTTGTATGGTCAGGTGGGAATGGATTGTCATTGTTAAGGATTTTACTCGGCGGCCCGAGTACTCCTTCCTGCTTAGAGCATCGGCCACTACATTGGCCTTGCCCGGATGATAACGAATTTCGCACTCGTAGTCATTCAGCAACTCCACCCATCTCCTCTGTCGCATGTTGAGCTCTTTCTGATTGAGGATATGCTGAAGACTTTTGTGATCAGTGAAGATAGTGCATTTCGTGCCGTAGAGGTAGTGTCTCCAGATCTTCAAAGCGAATACCACTGATCCTAATTCCAGGTCGTGCGTAGTATAATTAACCTCGTGCGTCTTAAGTTGTCTTGATGCATACGCGATAACCTTCCCTCTCTGCATGAGCACACATCCGAGGCCTTGATTCGAAGCATCACAGTACACTACGAAGTCCTCGGTTCCCTCTGGGAGAGACAAGATCGGTGCGCTGCATAGGGCTTGTTTTAACGTTTGGAAAGCAGTTTCTTGTTTATTTTCCCACTTGAATATCACACCTTTCTGCGTCAAGGTGGTGAGTGGTTTCGCAATCTTGGAGAAGTTTTGTATAAATCTTCGGTAGTAGCCAGCAAGCCCAAGGAACTGTCGAATTTCGGTTAGCGTCTTGGGTGCTGACCAATTCTCGATTGCCTTGATCTTGGAGGGATCCACATGTATGCCTTTCTCACTTACCACATGTCCAAGGAAATCTACTTCTCTAATCCAGAATTCACACTTAGAGAACTTAGCATAAAGCTTCTCCGCTCTTAGTGTCTCTAGCACTTGGCGTAGATGTAGGCGATGCTCTTCTTCGCTTCGCGAGTAGATCAAGATATCGTCGATGAATACGATTACAAACTTGTCTAGGTAGGGTCGACACACTCTATTCATTAGGTCCATGAATACCGCAGGTGCGTTTGTTAAACCGAAGGACATCACCACAAACTCGTAGTGCCCATAGCGAGTTCTGAATGCAGTTTTGGGAATATCTTCTTCTTGAACTCGTAGCTGATGGTAGCCTGACCTTAGGTCGATCTTTGAGAAGAAATTTGCTCCTTGGAGTTGGTCGAAAAGGTCATCGATTCTGGGTAGAGGATATCGGTTCTTGATGGTGAGCTTGTTTAGTTCCCGATAGTCGATGCACATGCGAAAGGATCCGTCCTTCTTCTTTACAAAAAGGACTGGTGCTCCCCAAGGTGAAAAGCTTGGTCTGATGAACCCTTTGCTCAAAAGCTCGTTCAACTGACTGGACAACTCTTGCATTTCTGATGGTGCGAGGCGGTATGGAGCTCTGGCTACGGGGGTAGCTCAGGGTATTAAGTCAATTCTGAAATCGACTTGTCGTGCGAGGGGTACACCAGGAAGATCTTCTGGGAACACATCCGGGAAGTTACACACTTTGGGGATGTCTTTGATGTCTTTCACGTCTTGTTTCTTGTCTACTACATGGGCTAAGAAGGTGTGGTACTCCTTCCGGAGATACTTTTGGGCTTTGATGCATGAGATGATTTGTAAATTCGCACTAGGTTTGTTACCATAGATGAGAAGGGTTTCGTCATTTGGTAGATTGAGGCGAACGGCCCTTTCGTAACATAGAATGTCGGCACGGTGAGGAACTAACCAATCCATCCCGATGATTACGTCGAAGCTTTTTATGGTGACCGGCATCAGGTCAATTTTAAATGTATGGTTGCCTAGAGTGAGAGTACATTCTGAGTATATATCGCTAGTGCGTTCTACTTTCCCATTTTCCATTTCTACTACATAAGTATCCTTTAGTGATTGGGGATTTTGTTCAAGTAACTGTTTATATTGGTGGCTCACGAAACTCCTCTCCGCTCCACTATCGAATAGTACGCATGCATAAGAGTTATTTAGGAGAAACGTACCGGTAACCACCGTGGGATCCTCGACTGCTTCCCCATGTCCTATTGCCAGGACTCTTCCTACTCCACCAGCATTAGGGGCTTGTGCTTTGGGGCAGTCTCTTTTGAAGTGACCTGCGTCTCCACAGTTGTAGCAGGTCCGGGTTGCCCCCGTACTGGCGACTTGGTTGATTGGTTGAGCCGGCGCTTTACAGAAACGAGCAGTGTGCCCCTTCCTGTCGCAGTTGTTACAGTGCATCTCCCTACAAGCACCATTGTGGTGAAAGTTGCACTTGTTGCACTTAGGTAGTTTTCCCGCATATGGCTTCGGTGGTGCTGGAGTGGTAGCAGTAGTGGCAGTATTAGTGGCAGCATGGACAGCAACAATTTGTTGCTTCTTAGCGGGGTCCTGTGCTGGTTGGCTCTTCTTTTCGTTCCAGAACTTCCTTTTGTTGTTTCCTCCTTTTGATTTATCAGTGGTGGTGGTTGTAGTATTATGACCGGCTCGGTGGTCAACAAGTTGTGGTGCCAGCTCCCTGGCACTGTCAAAAGTAGTTGGCCTTGAAGCCAGGACACTACTTTGCACGTGGAGAGACAGTCCCCAAAGGTATCGCTCCACCTTTTTCTCCTCCGGAGTAACCATTATTGGGCAGAGGAGAGCCAATTCATTGAATCGGGTGGTGTAGGTTTCAAGGTCAGAGCCCGTCATCCTGAGGTTCCAAAGTTCTTGTTCCAGCTTTTGAATTTCACCTCTCGGGCAGTACTCCTTCATCATCAACGTTTTTAGTTCTGCCCAGGTTATGGAGCTAGCCACTTCGAGAGTAAGTGACTTAATCCGGCAGTTCCACCAAGTAAGGGCCCGGCCGGTGAAGGTGAAGGCTGCGAACTTAACTTTGCTCGCTTCGGGGCAAGAGCACACCTGAAAGACTACTTCGGTCTTTTCAAACCATTACATCAACGCGATGACTCCCCCGCTTCCATTGAAGTTGTCGGGTTTGCCATTTGTGAAGTCTTTGTATGCACACTCTTTTACACGCCACGTACTGTCTCCGTGGTTAGAGTGTGTAGCTCCCGATCCCGAACCACCAGCTCCGTTGGTCCCTATCTGCGACATTGCGGCCGCTACGGCTGCTGTTACTGCAGCCTGGAACATTGCGGGATCAAACTGTGGAGGCGGCGGCGGAGGAGGTGTTGCTGTGTTGCTGGAAGGTCTTGGTCTTCTTCTTGGCGGCATGGTTCTGTCATAAGTTGCAAAGTGCATACTAATTTAGTCGGGACATAATTAATATATTATATTTTAAAATGATCTTTATCGGTTACTTAATTAGTTGCAAAGTGCATACCAGTCATATGTGATTAAGATATAATAGTCCTTCGAATAGATGACCCTAACTCCAAGACCACAACCAAACAAGGACAGGAAGTGAAACAAAGATACATAAATTCTAAGTCTATAGCATCTTAGTTACATATGACCTTAGCGCATCCACTTAGCAGCTATTAATTTATAAATAAAGACCTATTTAATTATCAGATAATTTATTATAGTAACACAAAATACTCCTATAGTATTTGTAAATGTTTAGTTTTGAGTCCTTAAAGTATCCTTTGTAGTCTGTTATTAGGTTTGTTAGATTTGTTGTCCATCGTGACCATCCCCCGGTATATGCAAGTCAATTCCCGGACAGATATAGTTGATCAGGCTATATCCTTCCCAGACTTGATTTACATATACCAAGGCATACCCATAATGTACAACTCCTCTTCTTTTATTTTATGTTCTTCTAGTTATGACACTATATGAGCATGTATGCATGTATTTATACTTTTTTAAAAAAAATCATTTATTTTTTAAAAGTATATTTATTTGAAAATGCACAAATCAGAGACTATTAGTCCCAATTGTGTTTATAGTTTGTATATCTTATGTGGTTTGATATACTTAATTCACTATAAACTGCGCTCTGATACCAATCTGTCACACCCCCAAACCAAGGATGGCGGAAACGTCCGGGGGTGGAGGACTTCATGTATAGTATCATAACAGCAATTGTAATAGTAATTCAAGCAAACACAACCAACATATATATAATTGAAAAAAAATTACATCATTGTATGAATTACATGTTTACGAATCAATTACAATATGTTGATAAAATATGAAATAGTAGACGCCTTAGCGTCCCGTCCTCAAAAGCACTTGATTACCTGTTTAATGATTTCCTGAGAATACAAGTTGTTTGAAAAAGTGTCAACACAAAGGTTGGTGAGTTCATAAGCTTTCCGTTTGTAAAAGTAGTATTTGTGTTAGAAAAATCCAATATTTTCCTTAATGTGTAAATGTAGTCTTAAAACCCAAAGACCGAAATGTACAAGTAATTTGTCATATTTATAGTAAAACAATGCAAGTTTAAATCGACATAAACTCGTTAAATTTTAATGAAGTTCCCGTAATTTCCAATGTTTGTTAATACTTTATGTGAGTTTATTATAACCATACTATGACCAAGGTTGCCTAAAACGACGTTCTTCAGGCGTCGGAAATGTTATGACATTTGTCACCCCAGACCTATTGGTCTAACTGTTGCATGCAGTTTAGGTGTGGGTTTGTCAAACCCAATATAGATCTATACACAAGTATCACGCTCTCCCTCAAGGAGACTCTGGTTACAATACAGGACTTAATGGTAATTTGAAGTAAATGTCTCACAAAGTCATTAACGGAATTACGTGTTATGAAAACTTGGTACCGTATGGCCGTACCTTGCTTAATGAAAATATCCTTTGTATAAATGTACCCTTTTTAAATGTATGTGTTATATAATGTATCATAAACTATACCTATTATAGTTTATCAACCAAGGGTAGTACGTAGTAATGTATGCAAACTATATTCAAAATAGTTTATTTAATGTTTGAATGTATCGATTGTACTTTGATTATAATCACTTGTTATTCTTTATATTTTATATGACCAAATCCAGTTGTAAACTGATGTGTGTCTAAATATTAAGATAAAATGTCATATATTGTAGTAACATATAATCACATAAAGATATACACCTTGCTCAACATGTTACAAGGTGAAATGAAATTAACAGCAACTTTTCGTTAAAAACAGTTTCTGTTACCGTTCTTAGAAAATTTATAGAAAAATCATCAAAGCTCTAAATCCAAATCCGCAAATTTTGAGAGTTTGGAATATGAGTCTAGTTTGTTCGTAAATTTTATCATGATTTTTAGTGATCTCTAACAGAGGTGAAAATGTTCATAATCACAGACTGGTCCGGGTTTGCCTCTGAAATGACAGGCAGTTTTGTAAAAATCACCATAAATTGTAGAAAAATCATATGGAGATGTGCAAGTATCCATTTTAAAGCTAAGAGTTTGAACTACTTTCACCTGAAACAGTTTTGAAAACTAAAATATTTAAGTTGACCAAAACAGTCCGTGATTAACGTCCATCTTTTCTGATGTAATCTGTTAGGAAAAGTTTAATTGTGTTCTTGATGATTTTACTTGTATTCCCCCCCTTAAAACTTAAGAAAACATGTAAATGTATGGGTATGAACTCACCTTATGTGGTTTCAGTAGATGAAAGTGAGAGAGAGGAAGTGTTCAACCCAAGAACACTAAGAAGATGTCTTGACGACTCGAGAATCTAACACCGAATAAGATGGAACTTGTGTAAGATATCAATGATTTGAGTAGAATGGAGTTTAATAATTATGTGAATGATGAAGATACTTACTAATTGAAGAAAGAAATCCCTGGAGAAAGCCTTGAAGTTCTTGAAGTTGAGAGAAAAGATGAGAGAATTTTGGAGAGTGTTCTTGGTTGCTAAGTGTAGAATGAAAGAGTTTTATGGAGAATGAGGAGAGAGGATCAATCCTCTAGCTCTTAGAACGTGGGAAGAGCTGGAGATTGGCTGTAAAGGTCCACTAAGGAGACAAGGGGTAGTGGGAAAGAATGGCTAATCATAGAGTGAGGTGGTGGTGGTTTGCTTTTGCCATAAATTAAGGAAAAGCAAATATTCCCTCAATAATTAGTTCAATCACCAATTCTTTTAATATATTTTATAAAAACCCTGGAGATTTATATATTTTGGGGCCTTAGTTTATAAAATAAAGTTCTGGGTGAAAATCCCACGTTAAAATAATGAAAAACGGAGTTAAAACGAAGTCGTAGTCGAAAAACCGGTAAAAAGGAGCTGTCTGCGAGGCTTCGGACCTTCGGACCTTCGGACCTTCGGACCCTCGCTTCGGACCTTCGGACCTTCGCTTCGGATCAGAGGCCTCGGATGCGAGGCTTCGGATGCGAGGCTTCGGTCCAAAAGCTTAGGTTTCGGATCCTTAAAGCTATTTTTCTCGTTTTTACTCCGTTTCAAGCGATTTTTGACCCGGTCAAGGGTCGAGATGACCCAAATGATTACAAAAAGTTAAAGTAACTTTTGAGTGAGATTTGGGAGAGATTTGGGAGAGATTTGGGAGAGATTTCAAATAGAAAGAGATAGAGTGAAAACGATTTAGAGAGGTTTCGTTTGTGCTTAATTTGAGTGTCCGGCTTCACAACGCAAGGTTCGTAAACCCCATTAAACCGTGTTTTAGTGTCTTACACAATCCCGATGATTGTGTAATAGTGTTTTATCGCTTTGGTTCGTTGTTTAGCACTTGTTAAGGCTAAGGAAAATCAAACACATGAACTTTCCAAATGATGATTTCTCATTAAAATAGCGAATTGTATAGTGATTACATAACGTAAACCCTAGCATACAAGGGTTATTGGAGTTGACCGGTTTGACTTGTTGACTTTGAATTGACCGAAATTTGACGGTTGTCACATCTTTCTGAAAGAGAACTCAGATTCAAAGAGGACATTAGGAGTACAATTGACCTTGACGAAATTCAGGAGTCACCCAATAAAGGAACCTTTGAAGACACTAGCTCTCAACCATAGGATGAGACTCTTGTTGAGCCAATTGACAATTCATTACCATTTCGATGTTCTAGTAGAGTTAGCATGCCACCTGAGTTATATTGTTTTCATATAACTACACTGTAAATTTGGATGATCCAGCAAACTACAAGGAAGCAATGGCAGGCCCCAAGGCTGCTAAGTGGAAAAAGGCAATGGGAAGAGAAATCAAGTCCATGTATGATAACCAGGTTTGGAATTTTGTTGATCATGTACCAGGTCTAAAGACAGTTGATTGCAAATTGACCTTCAAGAAGAATAATGACATGGATGGAAAGGTACACACTTTCAAGGAACGACAGGTTGTAAAGGGCTTTACTCAAACCCATGGGATTGACTATGATGAGACCTTCTCACCAGTGGCTAAGATAAAGTCAATTAGGATACTGCTTGCCATAGCTGGCTTTCATGACTATGAGATATGGAAGATGGATGTCAAAACCGCTTTCCTAAATGAGAAGTTGGCTCGGGATGTTTACATGAGTCAGCCACAGGTTTTTGTACAAGAAAAGTTTCGTAATAGAGTGTCTAAGCTTGTGAAATCCATTTATGGAATAAAACAATCATCTCGCAGCCGGAATCTTTACTTCCATGAGAAAGTCAAAGAATTTTGTTTCTCTAGGAGTGAGGATAAGTCATATGTGCATGTCAAAGCTAGTGGGAGTATATTAACTTTCCCGGTATTGTATGTGATGGGTTTTATAGGTTACAAAAATCTTATTTTGGCGGAAAAACTTAAACCCTAAGTTCACATACAACCTAAAGGATCTATGTTCCCACTATGATTTGCAACAAACAATTAGATATCAGGAACACTAAAAGTACATTTCTATTTTTGAAATTGAGAAAGGGTTTATTAGAAAATACATAACTTTAGTTTATCATAACAAATATACTAGTATTCCTTCTTGATTGGTGTTTAGAAAGCAAGCACCAGAAGTCTTGTGCTTCTAATGGCTCACACCCAAACCCTAGAAATTGGAAGCTAAAGAGGAAAAAGGAGGAAAAGGAAGAATTTGAGATCTAAGGCTCTTAGATGAGATGATTTCGAAATTCTAGAACCTTAGGGTTTATATAGGTGATAGGAAGGTTGTATGTAAGGCAGGTTCCTTTTAAATAACCCTTACCCCATTGCTTCCTCCCTAAGGAATTACAAGCTTTTTTAGAGCCCAAGAACACCTCTATAAACCCTCTAGAAACCGTTCCATCTATAAGAGGTTCTTGAATTGTTGAACGTTCAACTTTTGAACATTGTCAACTTTAGTCCTTCTACTTTTAATTAATCTAATTAATGCAAAAGTTAATTCCAATTAATTTCTGATTAATTTTTTAATTAAACAATACTATTTCTAAATAATATATTATTCTCATAATATATTAATAAATTATTTATTTTGATTTCTAATTAATTTTTTAAGCATATAATAAATTAATAAATGAGTTTCTCTCTCCAAAAAAAATTCTAGTCAATTACTAGGTTTGAGGGCAACACAAAAGGAATCTGTTAATAATTCTAGATTATACTAATTTAGTTAGGTTTAGACACCTAATCCAACAGTATGTTGATGACATACTCCTTATAGGAAACGACATCCCGACCTTGCAAGAAGTGAAATCTTGGCTTAGGAAGTGTTTCGACATGAAGGATCTAGGGGAAGCAACCTATATTCTTGGGATAAGGATTCTGAGGGATAGAAAGAAAAGAATTATTTGTCTTAGTCAAAGTACATACTTGGATAAGGTGCTAAAACAGTTTAGTATGGAAAATTCCAAGAAAGGGGAACTACTTATTCATAGTATTGTCAAGTTGAGTAAGACTCAAAGTCCCAGTACAAAAGAAGAGATAGCTGACATCAGTCGAGTCCCATATGCTTCGGTTGTAGGTTTTATCATGTATGTTATCACATGTACTCGCCCTAATGTGTCTTATGCTTTGAGCATGGTTAGTCGCTTTTAGGGAAATCCTGGCAGAGCTCATTGGATAGTAGTGAAGAACATTCTTAATTATTTACAAAGGACAAAGGAAATGTCTCTATTCCTTGGTGGAAATGATACGTTGACAATAAGTGGATATAGTGACCCTAGCTTTCAGACAGATCGAGACAACTTCTGTTCTCAGTCGGGCTGGGTGTTCTTGTTGAATGGAGGAGCAGTTATTTAAAATAGTTCCAAGCAGGAAATAGTGGCTGATTCTACTTCTAACTTAGACTAAATCGCAGCAAGCGAGGCATCAAAGGAAGCGGCTTGGTTGAAGAACTTCATCGGTGATCTCGGAGTAGTACCGAGCATTCAAGAGCCATTGGAACTTTTCTGTGATAATGAAATCATGGTTACTTTTACCAAAGAACCAAAATATAATGGTAGTGTTGGATTAGGTGTCTAAGCCCAAAACTATAATTGGTATGTACTTAACCCGATGGTAGCATGGTCCATTTCGGGTTGCCTTCACCAGAACAATTTGATAGATGGATATTTGGGTAAGAGGTAATTTATGATTTATTAATATATTATAAATATAATATATTAATTGAGGAATCTTATTATTTAATTAGTATTGATTAAGAATTAATTTAATGATCAAAATAGACTAATTAAATTGATACATATGTTTGGGCTAATGATCCATGGTTTGATTTGTGATGGGCTTATGGGTTAATCCATGAAGTGTTTATCTAAATCAAATTGGTGGATCATAAGCTTATGGGTATGGATTAGGGTTACACATGACCCTTGATATTCTACATATATATATATATATATATATATATATATATATATATATATATATATATATATATATATATATATATATATATATATATATATATATGTATTCATAAGCTAAAATCCGTTACCCCTTGCATTCCAAGAAGTAGAATCTGATTTCTAGTCTCCTAAATCTCTCTCATATCCATCTAGTTGTTTATTGAAGTTTGTGACTTGTTTGAGGAACAACACTTGGGGTGCTAAGTTCTCATAAGGCCAAAGTCTTACTAGCTACATAAAGAGGTAATCTTCTAACCAATTTTATGATTCATATGTTAAATTTTGTATGCTAGTTTAGGCTTCAAGCTTTGGAAAACAATGTTGCATGTATCATTAGAGAAAACTTAGATCCAAAGCATTAGGGTTGTATATGCACCATAGGAATGTTAGAGTACATAAAACACAACAATGGTATCAGAGCCATGGGTGTTTTCTATTGTATTGATGCAATTGTGTAATTTTCAAAGCTGAAAAAACTGCATTTGGGATTCTGCCAGGGCCAACTCGCCGAGTCCATCATTGAACTCGATGAGTTGGATGATGTTTTCCTTGAACTCGACGAGTCCATTATGGAACTCAACAAGTTGGTGCATCTGATGGCAGAATCTTTGAGTTTTTGGCCTATTTTGGATTAGGATCATTACCACAAATAGTTTTGGTTCATAAAATTTGATTTTATTAGTATGGTAATGTTTATCCCCATCCAAAACCATGAAGCCTATCAAATTTAAGATAATTACTTGATTTTATGTAAAACTATTTATTGGTAAATTTTGAAACTATCTTGAATGTGAACTAGGCTAAATTGGTAAATGATGAATTATATGATAATTGGATTTGTTGAATTTGATCTATGTGTTCTTGAAAAGTTCCATAACTTGTCCTCAAGTTATGGAATATGAAAAGTCTTTATTTATGAAACCATTAACTAATGTAAGTTATAGAATTCAAAGAGTCTTGAAAGGTTTCATAACTTGTACACAAGTTTGGAATTGGAAAGGTCTTATTCATGGAACATAAAAGTCCATAAGTTATGAATTTCAAAAGTCTTGACAAGTTAAAAAACTTGCCCTCAAGTTTTGGAACTTGAAAAGTTACATTAATAAAACTTTAATTCCAAACCCTAGAATTTTAAAAGTTTAAAATTCAACCCTTATACTATTATAATATTAAATTTTAATAATTAGATATATATATATATATATATATATATATATATATATATGTATATGTATAAGACAAGTCAGTCTTACCATTCATAGGCCTCATTCACGAAGCCGTTCTATAAGGGGGGGGGGGGTATAAGGTTACTGCCTATAAAATGGTGGTTTAATGGGTGTTCACTCTCACCCACCGCTTCCTTGACTGGTGGAGGGTCGTTAGCCGAACGGGTAGGATAGGACATTAATTCTCATTAATAAGTATAATGAAATTATAAAAGTAACTAAACTTTTATCAATTCCAAATCTTAGTAACTTTTGGAAAAATGTGAAAAAGGTGCTATTCCATGAAATTGTACTTTGCACCTTGTTAAGTTGTTAGTGGAGCGTGTGTGGTTAACCGACATACTAATTTGGGACTGAAAATATGTTGCAAAGGCTAGCTTGATGTTAATCATGGATCAATGGAGCGTGTGTGGTTAACCAGCACATTGATTAGGTGATTTGTAACATTAAGTGTACCGAGCAGATTTGCATGGTTATGCACACCTTATTTTTGATCCTCGGTATCCCAGTCACAAACTTGAAGGGCACAACCGAGATTTAAACATGCCATTGAAAAGTTCAATGAATCTCATAAGAATCTAGGAATTTCAATTCATTTAAAACTTAAAAATCTATTTAGTTTTTCATGGTGGAAATTGGTAAATCGTCATTGACATACCTTCAAATATTTTGCAATTGGATTACGACATCTATCTTCCGAATTGTAAAATATTGTGTTGGGTCCTAGCCTTAATAATTCATTTGGGTGCTATATTAAGGATCATTATCTAATCTAAACTTTGTCTTTCTTTTCAGATGTCTTCCAACACTGTTTCAAACCTAAACCCTTCAGCTCTTTCTCCCTCATGAACCTATGTGGGAAGGTCATATTTGATGGATCGTACTTCAATGATTGGATTCGAAACATCTGAATGGCCATTCGCTATGAGGACAAAGAATATGTCCTACATAAAGAGCTGAAGGAGATTGATGAATCTACCTCTACTCCCAAACAGATTGCTGAGTTTAAGAACCATGAGAGGGACGCGACAAAGGTGTTGTGTATTGTGATTGCTACCACGACTGCTGAGCTTCAGAAGTCCTATGAGGACTTTTGGCCCTATGAAATGCACCAGGATTTGATGGAAATGATAGCCTCCATGATTACTACCAAAATGAAGGATGGAGAGTCTATCACGGCCCACTTGCAAAAGATGCAATGGTTTGTGGACCGCTTGCTAAAGCTGAATGACAATTTCGATGAAGAATTGGCAATTGACATTATCGTACACTCTTTACCTCCTTGTTATGATCAGTTTCGTATGACTTATCATATAAAGAAGGAGGAGGTGACTCTAAGCAAGCTTCAAGGTCTTTTAAGGACTGCTGAAAGTAAACTTAAAGGAAAATCTGTTGTTTCTACTCCTACTGTTGCTGCCCCTGTCTTGGCAATTGGACATGGGAAGGGAAAGAAGAGGAAAGCTTCCTCAAAGAGCCACAAGGGAAAGTCCCGTGTTGGATCCTCTTCTAGTGGGTCCAAAGGTGGTCCTGCTACACCCTCCTCAAACCCAAAGGAAGCAGAGTGCTTCCATTGTCATGAAAAAGGGCACTGGAAGCGAAGCTGCCCCAACTACTTGCAGGACATAAAGGATAGGAAGATCAAACCCTCCTTCGCATGTATTTATACTATTGTGTCTAATAACTCATCACATGATAATTCTTGGGTCCTGGATACAGGATGTGGCTTACACATTTGTTCTGATTTGCAGGGTCTAAAAAGAAGTAGGAATGTGGAGCACGGGAATATGAACTTAATCATGGGGAATAAGGGAAAGTCGCTTGTCACCAAGATTGGAGTTTATTCTTTATTGCTTAGTAATGGTTTAAAATTAGATTTGAATATCGTCTGATATGGTGAGGAATCTTATTTCCTTTCACAGTTTTTATGAACAAGGTTTTACCTTTTCTTTTAATAATGAAATTAGTAGTATTAATGCTTATTATAATGGTGTATTTTATTTTGAAGCATTACCTTGTAATGGTATATATGAAACTGTGATGGTTGTAGATAACTTAGGAAATAATGTATTGCATATCGATTTGTCCAATAGTTTGGATAAAGCATGCTTCTGGCATTGTCGTCTTGGGCATGTTAACAAGAAGCGCATAGCCCAATTCCAAAAGGATGGAGTCTTGGAGTCATTTGACTTAAAGTTGGATGACAACTGTGAATCTTGTTTGCTTGGAAAGATGACCAAGTCACCCTTCATTGGTACATGTGAAAGGGGTGAGGGTTTGTTGGATCTCATACACACAGATGTGTGTCGACCCTTCAGAATCGCGACAAGGGATGCTAACCGCTTCTATGTGACTTTTACTGATGATTATAGTAGATATGGATATGTCTACTTAATCAAGCATAAATCAGAAAGCCTTGAAAAGTTCAAAGTGTTTAAACAAGAAGTGGAGAATCAGCTAAGTAGGAAGATAAAGATACTCCGATCTGATCGAGGAGGAGAGTATCTTAGTACCGAGTGCCACGACTATCTGAAGCAATGTGGAATCGTTTCACAACTGACGCCACCTAGGACACCACAGCTTAATGGTGTGGCTGAGAGGCACAATCGAACCTTGCTGGACATGGTTCGTTCAATGATGAGTCGAGCTTCGTTACCTATCTCATTCTTGGGGTATTCCTGAGAGACTGCCGCCCATATCCTTAATCTAGTCCCAACTAAAAAGATTTCCAAAACACCTCACGATATGTGGATAGAGAAAGTTCCCTCGTTAGCACACATCAAGGTTTGGGGTTGCAAGGCTTTTGTGAGGAAGGAAACTCACAACAAGCTCGAACCTCGAAGTGAGCGATGTATTTTCATTGGCTACCCACAGAAATCCTTTGGATATCTCTTTTATATACCGAGTGACAATGTTGTCTTCGTTGCGAGGAGAGGAGTCTTTCGCGAGAGAGAACTCATATGCCAAGAGGACAGTAGGAGGCAAATTGACCTTGAAGAGATTCAAGAGTTAAGTGATGAAGGAACCTCAAACACTAGCGCTCAACCTGAGGAGGAAACTCAAGATGAACCGATTGACGAGTCCTTACCTCTGAGGCGTTCTAGTAGAGTTAGACAAATACTTGAGTTTTATGGTTTCCATATTACTTCTAAGGGTGATACATTTATCAGTGATAGTACACTGGTAAACTTGGATGAACCTAACAACTACAAGGAAGCCATGACAGGCCTCGAGTCTGCTAAATGGAAGGAGGCAATGGACAGAGAGATTCATTCCATGTATGAAAATTAAGTTTGGAACTTGGTTGACAATGTACCAGGCCGTAAGACAGTCGGGTGAAAATGGATCTTCAAGAAGAAGACCGACATGGATGGGAAAGTACACATTTATAAGGCGCGATTGGTTGTGAAGGGCTTTACTCAAACTCCTGGAGTTGACTATGATGAGACATTCTCACCAGTGGCTAAGATTAAATCTATAAGGGTTATGCTAGCCATAGCTGCATTTCATGATTATGAAATATGGCAAATGGATGTCAAAACCGCTTTCCTTAATGGGAAGTTGGTTGAAGATGTTTACATATATCAACCATAGGGTTTTGTCAATGCAAAGTACCATAATAGAGTGTGTAAGCTTGAAAAAGCCATTTATGTATTGAAACAAGCATCTCGCAGATGGAATATTTGGTTCGATGAGAAAGTCAAAGAGTTTGGTTTTGCGAGAAGCGAGGATGAGTCATGTGTATATGTCAAAGCTACTGGAGTATAGTAAGCTTTGTGGTATTGTATGTAGATGACATACTGCTCATGGGAAATGACATCCCAACCTTGTAGGAGGTTAAGTTCTGGCTTGGGAAGTGTTTTGCTATGAAGGGCCTTGGGGAAGCTGCTTACATTCTAGGGATAAGGATATTGAGAAACAGGAGTAAAAGACTAATAGGAATTAGTCAAAGTACCTACTTGGACAAAGTGCTGAAGCGTTTCAGTATGGAAGAATCCAAGAAAGGAGAATTACCTATCCAGAGCAATACCAAACTGAGTAAGACTCAGACTCCGAGTACAGAGGATGAGATAGCAGAAATGAGTCGAATACCATGTGCTTCGGCTGTTGGTTCAATCATGTATGCTATGACATGTACTCGCCCTGATGTAGCCTTTGCATTGAGCATGGTTAGTAGATATCAAGGGAATCTTGGTAAAGCTCACTGGACTGCAGTAAAGAACATTCTTAAGTACCTGCGGAGGACTAAGGACTGGGTCTTTATACTCGGTGGGAGTGATAACTTGAGAGTGACATGGTATAGTGACGCCAGCTTTCAGACCGATAGAGATAATTTTCGCTCTCAGTCGGGCTGGATAGTTACCCTTAATGAAGGAGAAATAACATGGAAAAGTTCCAAACAGGAAACTGTGGCTAATTCAATGTGCGAATCAGAGTACATAGCAGCAAGCGGAGCATCAATGGAGGCAATATGGATGAAAAACTTCATTGGAGAGCTTGGAGTTGTACCAGCTGTAAAGGAGCTTGTGGAGATTTTCTGTGACAACGAGGGTGTGGTAGCCTTAGCCAAGGAACCAAGAGAACATGGCGGATCCAGGCACATCGACAGAAAATATTACTTTATAAAACATCAAATAGAAGAAGGACTCCTCGTGATGAAGGGGATATCGTCAGAAGAGAACCAAGCAGATCCCCTTACAAAGGGACTGAGTAGGGTTAAGCACTTGCAACACGCTAGGAGAATCAGGCTGAAGGACGATATTAGTTTTAATGATTAGATAGATTTTTAGAAACTTGTAATAGCTAAAATGTAATTGACATTTGATGATTGAATAAAAGGAGTTTTATTTATAAGTAAAGTTACTATCTTGTGTGAATTATTTACTATTGTTTCATTTTGCATGTTTTGACTTCCAGAATAATATAATTATTCAAACTATCCATAATCGATCATAGTTTGGAAGTAGGTTATGAAAATAGACTGTCATGAATGGGTTTTTGTAAGATTATCTAAGGTGTTAGACATAGCAAAGTTTGCTACAAACATTCATGAGTGCTCTTGAAATAAGATTTGAGTATTGGATTAAACCCACACTCACATGAATCACTTCATGGAATTTATCACGAGTGATTGTGAGATGATAATATCGTATAGTCTTCAAACTAAGATATATGAGTTGTTGATTATGAGTTGGTTCTACATTGATAGTGTGAAAACATATCAGTAACTCGATGTTATAAAACATGATGTTGTGTATGGTTTAACAAGCATATAAGTCGAGGTTTATCTGTTCCTTTTATCCTAAGAGGACTAAAAGCGATATCTTAGGCCCCTCGATGATTTTGCTTTGACTTATGTGTCGGGCCCGGTCAGGACTCAACTGATGTGTTCAATTAAGTTCTATGATAAACAAATCAGAAATCGGGAAACAAACTGTTGGACAATGAGTATGACTTTATTCCATGTCTTTGTCCACACAATATCTTGTAGAACAGAGGATTATATGATTACTTATCTAATGGACGCATCAGAGTATGACAGCGGCTTTTTGAGAGCTACGATTGCTAATCGGATTTTAAGTTGCATTGGCAGTTATAGTTATTAGACTTCTCCAAGTGGGAGACTGTTGGATTAGGTGTCTAAGCCCATAACTATAATTGGTATGTACTTGACCCGATAGTAGCATGGTCCATTTCGGGTTGCCTTTACTAAAACAATTTGATAGATGGATATTTGAGTAAGAGGTTATTTATGATTTATTAATATATTATAAGTATAATATATTAATTGCGGAATCATATTAGTTAATTAGTATTGATCAAGAATTAATTTAGAATTAATTTAGTGATCAAAAGAGACTAATTAAATTGATACAGATGATTTGGGCTAATGATCCATGGTTTGATTTGTGATGAGCTTATGGGCTAATCCATGAAGTGTTTATCCAAATCAAATGGGTGGATCATAAGCTTATGGGTATGGATTAGGGTTACACATGAGCCTTGATGTTCTACACACACACACACACACATATATATATATATATATATATATATATATATATACATATATATATATATATATATATATATATATATATATATGTATTCATAAGCTAAAATCGGTTACCCCTTGCATTCCAAGAAGTAGAATCTGATTTCTAGTCTCCTAAATCTCTCTCATATCCATCTAGTTGTTTATTGGTGTTTGTGACGTGTTTGAGGTACAACACTTGGGGTGATAAGTTCTCATAAGGCCAAAGTCTTACTAGCTACATAAAGAGGTAATCTTCTAACCAATTTTATGATTTATATGTTAAATTTTGTATGCTAGTTTAGGCTTCATGCTTTGGAAAACAATGTTGCATGTATAATTAGAGAAAACTTAGATCCAAAGCATTAGAGTTGTATGTGGTGTACGCTTCTTGTACAAGAAAAGATATCATACGCGAGAGTTACACGAAAAGTCTTCAAAAAGAAATTGGTAATGGTGAAATTCAGACTGGAAGAAGATTAAATCAAGAGATTTCTCTTATTCAAGTCGGAGATACAAGTTGGAACTCACATGATAAAACAATAACAAGTTTGAAGAATTTTTTTCCGGAGGTTGTCAAGGTTCTTAATTATGTTGAAAAAGAGGGATCAAGTTTACATAACCAAAATCAAGAGTATGGTATCTTGTTATATTTCAAGACGCTTGATTATGTGTTTTATTTACACTTGATGTTGGAGATTTTTTATCACATTGATATTTTGTCAAAACATCTTCAAAGAAAGGATTAAAATATTTTGCAAGCGGCTTCTTTGATGAAACTGACAACGAACACGATGAAAGCCGTAAGAAATAATGGATTTCGTTAGATATTAGAGAAGATATTTTCTTTTTGTCATAAACATAACATTAAAATTTTGGAAATGTATGAATTCTATGTTACTCCAAGCAGCTGTAGCACCAAGGTTACTAATCAACATCACTTTGAAGTTGAAATTTTTCAACATAGTTTTGGATATGCAAATTCAAGAATTATGGTGCCGTTGTAGTGAAGTGAGCACCGATTTGCTAGAATGCATGTTGGCTTTCATTCCTTGTAATTCTCTTTTCAATGTTTGACTAATCAAAGTCGATGAAGCTAAGTGACTTGTAAAAAACATATTTTAATGATTTGGAAAAATGTGTATCTTGAAGGTCAACTTGAAACATATTATCACTCTTTGATTGATGGTTAGCGATTTGCTAATTTGAAGGGCATTACCGACCTTTCTCGTTTGATGGTGGAAACCGGGTAGCGTCGTTCTTTTTCTTTGTTTATAGGTTATTAAACTTGACTTTGGTTTTTCCCTTCGTAACCGCAACAATTGAAATATGTTTTTCCGCAATGAAGTTCTTGAAGTCCGACTTGCGTAATAAAATAGGTGATAGTTGTATGCCTTTGTTTTGTTTCGCCGCGTAGAAAAAGAATCGTTTATGGATGTTAAGATCAAACGAGTGATGTAACACTTTCAAAAAAATAACTAAACGAAGAGGCCAACTTTGAAATGTAAGACTTTTGCAATACTTTGTTATTTCTAAAAAATAATAATAAATAATAATAATAATAATACATCGTTATTTTCCATAGCTTTTTTCTTGCTTTCATTAATATCATCTATTCATTTCTAAAAGTTAGGTTTGCCCGCACTTTAAAATTATAGGATTTTTTTTTCTCACGATTAATAACTTTATCTTCTCAATTTGGCTCATTTAAATGATACCCACATATTTTTCACATCTTGCAATATAAATTTATTATTGATGGTCAACGGAGGCATAATGAACACAAACCCTTTGTAACCGGTAATTATGATTTATGATGTGTTTGTCGGTTGAAATGTGAAAGACGGCAACAGCCACAATACGTAAAGAATACTCACTTTTTCGTTGATTTTTGGCCATCGTTGTTCAATTTCTGATGCATATCAAAATAAGTACCAATGTAACCAATACCTCAAAGTATACTCTGTTTCTACTGAGTCTAAATCTTCTTTCAATTCCTACAATATTTTCCGCAAGTTCTAAATCTTGTTCCAACGGTTTCGACTTCTAACACTTAGCTGTTGGAGAGTAGAGACAATGGAGGCAACATAAAACGAACATGAAATATGCATCTTATTTTATTTTATTTTTCTTCGTTTTTTAGAAATTATAATGAGTTGTGAATAGCATATACAAAGTATATGTAGCTTACCAAGACCAAATCACGAATTATAATTTAATTTTGAGCGTCAACGAAATGTTATTTTGAGTTAAGTCGAGGTGGATATTCCTTGGATATGTATAAGTGTAGTGTCTTTTAAATGCACAAAACGTTTATGGTAATGGCTGTAAATATGCATTTCCATGTCCTAGTCTCCAACCTCTCGAAAACCAAAGAGTCTTGATGATATAGAGTCTTTAGTGAAAAAAATAGAACACATGTTAGTTTATTTTTATTATTCTAAAATAATATTAAAATAGAACACATGGTAGTTTATTTTTATTATTCTAAAATAATATTAAAATCTTGATGCATGCATATTTGATCGTATTACTTGTATCTAGGGCTGAACCGAACGAAAACGAACAAATGCTTGTTTCAGAATCAATATAATATTTGAACGAAAGCTGTTTTCTATGATTTTATTTGGTTTGGTATTCGATTCAAAGATAATATGATTATTGGTGTTTTTTTTTAAATTGGATCTTATTGAAACTTGATAACGGATTTCTCGAATTCAATTTTTTAATGAATTAAATTTCAATTGTAGAATCGGTTCTTGATTTTATGGGTTTGGAAGCTTAGAATATTTCTTGATTGGATTTAAAAAACATTTGTACTATGTGTATTAAATATGATATTTTTGACTTGCATACGAGGCAAATAAGACAAGCATGAATCTACGGGAGGCGGGATGGTGTTTTTTTTTTTTTTTTTTTGAGAGAGAGAGAGAGTCATAAGGACAATTTGTATGCAAAACCAAAGAGTATTTTTTGTCACTTCACAAACATTTAACCGAATCTGTAAACAAAGTTAGTTAAGGACCATTTACATGTAACGTTTGCTCTAAAATGACCATCCATACAAAAAAAATTATAAGGAATATTCTATGGAAAATTAGAAAGCAAAAGGACCATTTGTGAAATTTTGTATAGAATTAATATACTGAAATAAAAGTCTAAAGTTCTAAAAAATTGACAAATTTCATAGACGGTCCTTAAGATTTTTCGTTTGTCCATAAAATAGTCCTTATGAAACATTTTTTACATGGATGGTCGTTACAGAGCAAATCTTGAACACAAATGGTCATTATTTTGTATGTTCGTTTGATGAATCCTTTAAGTTGAAAGAGTTTTGGATAAGGACCATTTATGTCATTTTGTAAAATTTACTTAAGGATTATTTGTGAAATTTTACACAATGATCATTTGTGAAATATCACGATCTTAGTCTCTAACTTTTTATTACAATTTTTTTTATCTTTTCGACCTTCTTTTTTATTTCTTTTTTAATTTAAATTTCTTTTAAAAGTGTTCCTGAATTTTTTCACAAGTTGTTGTTATATATTTTGTAAAAGTTAAGATTTTTGAAATCAGTTGTTTACAAAATAGTTTTAAATGAAATCTTTTAATGAAATGTATTTATTTTTATGAATAACATTTATATTTATTTTTACTTGAAATGAAATATTTCGTATATATAAAAAATTAAAATTTATAAAGTTTAATCTATAATGAAAATACATTTTAATTAATATATAAATATTTTTTTGTTTTTTTAGACTTTTTCTAAAATATTCAAACTACAATACAAAATTAGATATTTTTAGTTTTCTATTTTTATCCAAAAAAATTTAAAGTATAAAACATTATTTTATTACTTTTCAATTTTCATAGGATGTTATTTATAAGATTTATCTTCATCTGTCTTATAGAAATATATACTAAACATAGCTCACTAAACACGATTGTAGATGCTTTTTTCAGCTTCTTGTGTTTTTTCATCACATCTTTAGCAAAATTAGGAATTGTAACCATGGATTTGTTGAATGAGGAATTGGTAGTGAGAGAGAGAGAGAGAGCACTTGTTCCATGAACTTCTTTTGTTCCGGTTCCATAATATGCTTAAAAGGTCGAGATATAAATGACAGAGGAGGCTAATAAATTTTCAAAACAAAGGTTTAATTTCCCCCGGTGGACACGTCGTGGTGAGATCACCACGGCGTGGTGACTGGGCGGAATCCAATTCTAATTTTCTTTTTATCTTTTCTCCTTCCAAATATGGATCGACGCATTCAGTACTTGTAATGTGCATCTCCAAAGGCTCAAATTCTTCATAATTCTCAGTGTATATTTCCATGGCATGAGGTTGTGGTTGAGGATCGGGATTCTTAGGAAGCAGTCTCTTATTTACGAGTTTGGCCAATTGACCTAATTGAGTCTTGATGTGATGGATAGAAGCTTGTTGATTTCTCATTAAAGCTTCTTGATCTCTCATTAAATCTTGTTGATCTCTTATTGTTGCATCGGTTTCATCATGCCTCTTTTCTGATGCGGATGCAAAACAGGCGAGCATTGCTTCAAAATCCATTTTCTTTTCGGGTGCCGGTTCTTCTTTTTGATAAAACCCTCTTTCCTTTTGCTTGTACTTCTCCTCCTTGACCTTCTTGTACTCATCATAGGGCAGCCATTCCTTTTTGGGTTTCCTCCACTCTTCATCATAACGATCCGCACTTGAGAAACATGCTTGAGCTTTCCGGTTTCCATTCTCATCAAGGTCGCAATCCTTTGTTATATATGGACCACTACAATTATCATACCCCACACGAATGGCACAAATGAATTGGTCGATCTTCGTCATCCTACGATCCATGCTATCCAACTTGGTTATTACTGCTACCATATCATCAGAAGTTGTGTTCACCGTCCCTCTAGTCGTGTCGTTTCGAGGATTCTGATATTCTCTTGAATGTTTAGAGAATTCTTCAATCAATCCCTTTATTACAGCTGGTGCTTTCTTCGTGAGTGGTCCTTGGGAATCAAGGAGCTGCCTGGTTGTTACATTTACCGCATCATAGAAAATGGAAACCTCTTGTTGAACATTGATGTCATTCTGGGGGTAATTTCACAGCAAGTCCTTGTATCCATCCTAGGCCTCATAACGTGGTTCGCCTCCTAGTTGTTCGAAATTGGCAATTGCCTTCTTTAACATTGAGACCTTCGCGCGCGCGCGCGCGCGGGGGGGGGGGGGGGGGGGGGCAGAACTGCTGAATGAACTCTTCACGCATCTTTGGCCATGTGGTTATTCATCCTAGAGGGAGTGCCTTCAACCCATCTGTCGTGGCACCCTTGAATGTAGCAGGTGGCATCCTAAGTAGCACGGTCTCGTGTGACACATTTGGAATGTTAAAGTAGTCGGCTATGTCGTTGACCTCGTCAGTATGTTTATAGGCATCTTCGTGATCCTTCACGTAGAATGGAATGTCCATAAATTGGGAGAGTATGTGACCCTTCAGCTCAAAGTTTGTTGTCGCTGGAATGGTAGGTTGCACAAGACCTGGTCCAGTATCCTTACGCATCCTCTTCATGTATTCATCCATGGATATGTCTGCAATATCCATCATCTCTACCTGTAGGTTGGGTTAATTTTTTTCTTCAGACTTGGGTGTTTCGGGCTCGTAATCTGCTGTCTTTTAATCTTGAGTTTTCTCAAAACTTTCAAAACCGATTGATTCCCCGATTGCTTTGTCCTTCTTTTTGCGAAAAATTTATTTCGGATCTTCCAATGGTGGTACTACTGAAGAATTGGAGGTTCGGGTCATAAACCAACTGAAACAAAACAGAAAATTACGCGTAAAAATGAAAAAAAAAAAACGAAGAAAAACGAAAACTGAAAACACGAGAAACACGACGTGTTCAAAGATGACACGGCATGTTTAACACAAAAACATAATAAACAGATAAGAAAATTAAAACAGAGAGACTTGTAACTTTATATGAGATAAATCTCACACAAAGGATCGATAACAATTAGCAAATAAAATTAGCTACTTAGAACCGTTCCCCGACAACGGCGTCAAAAACTTGATGTGCACAAATGTACCTATTAGTTTTAAATTTATAAACCTAACTAATTAAACAACTATGTACCTATAGGCAGTGTACCTAGTCAGATTATAGAATAGCTTGGTAAGTCGGGTGTCGATCATAGGGAACAAAATTTTATTTAATAAAATAACTACTAGTAGAGAAACTAAATAAAACAAGTAAACTGGGGTTTTTTTTTACTGATTTTGCAAGATCATAAGAACTTAAATTAAATAACAATAAATCAAACAATTAAACAAGCAAAGAAAACGAATTTTACTTCAAGATTAAAGAGCACTTCTGTTAGTTCCGGATCCCCTCTCTTCCATGGTTGATTTATACTAGACAAATTATGTTGGCTTCCAATTTATTAAATAGTTATTATGACCAAATACCTAGATATATTAAATTATGAATTACCATGCAATGGTCAAGCACAGGTGAAACACACAACTGATAATAATATAAATTGGATTATGAATGATGAAATAGATAATTACTAATATGTGGTCAAGACAATAATTCAAGCACTTAACATGGATAATTAATGCTCTCTAACACAATTAATCTATCCACTTTATTTACCTAGCTCTATGATTTGGTCAAGCACAAAATCTAATTATTTAATGGTCATAAACAACTAGAAACAAGTTAATGCAACAATAATGTTAATCTACTACACATAACTTGAGTGGAAGGCAATAAAAACTAAAACTTTAACGTGCTAAGTTTATAATTCATCAAACACAAGAAAAGCCAAATAAATTTTCATATAAGCATAAAATCAACTTATAGGGCTGAGGTTCATCATACCTAACAAAAGTTTAGGGTGATTAGCCTATAACTAAGATAGAAACAAACAAAGAATCAAAGCAAATAAGACTAGACATGATTAGAACTAGAAAACCAAAAGAATCAATGTTGTTTTCTTCTAGATCTCTTCAACTCTTGAGCTCCAAATGATTTCTTCTCTTCCAAGGGTTTTCCAGAGTGTTTTTGTTGCAATACTTCTCAAGAAAGTCAACTGTAAGTCCCCTAATTCGAACTAATGTTCGGATATATATACTTGCCTAAATACTGATCAACACGACGTGTTTTTCATTAAAATCCCATAATGCCCAAGTAAGCGTCAAGAATCGCGAAGATTCCATGTACCACAGAGTGTTTGTGAACATAACGGTGTGTTTGTTAGGAATCAACATTTTCTCAAAAAACAAAAGTCGTCCGAAATTTTGTCTATTCTTTAGATCATTTTGAAACTCGTCAATCGGTGTTACTAGTCATGAGATATGGCCAAAACACTGACGAAGGGTCAAGTTGTCCAGCAACATCATTCTTTGTCTTTTTTTTGCTTTATGTTCCGTTTTCCTGCTTCCAGCTCCTCGTATGCTTCCTTTTTGTCCCGAGCAAGTCTTCTCTACTGCAAAACATATTTCAAACATAATAAGTACCTTTTGTTCTAGAATTAACACAAATTGTAGTATAAAATATAAAGATAATGTATGAGATATATAACTAAATAAGCACACATCAATTTTCGTCTTCCGATAATCACCACCGGTCTCTCAATATAATTCAGATGGTCATCCACCTGAATAACCTCCAACGGTACCACTGCGAAATCATCTACTAAGCACTTACGCATCTGGGAGACATGGAATATGATATGAATCTGCCTAAGCTCATCTGGAAGATCCAAGCGATAAGCAACTCGGTCCACTCGAGCCAAAATACTGAAAGGACCAATATACATGGGGCCCAATTTTCCCCTCTTCCTGAATCGGATGACACCTTTTCAAGGTGACACCTTCAGGAGAACCATATCCCCCACCTGGAACTCTAAGTTTGATCGGCGTCTGTCGCCATAACTTTTCTTCCGACTCTGAGCTGTTTGTAGCCTACTCCGAACCTGCTGAATCAACTCAGTGGTCTTGAGTACCACCTTGCTACTCCCCGTAACCCGTTGACCGACCTCGCCCCAACAAATTGGGGCCCTGCATTTCCTCCTATAAAGCATCTCAAAAGGAGTTCGATCAATGCTAGAGTGATAAATGTTGTTATACGAAAAATCTGCTAACGAAAGATACTTATCCCAACTCCGACCAAAGTCCAAAACATATACCCGCAACATATCCTCTAGGGTCTGAATAGTCCGCTCGCCCTGACCATCGGTCTGCGGATGGAATGCTATGCTGAAATGGAGCTGATTACCCAACTCTTCGTGGGACCTCTTCCAAAACTTGGAAGTAAACCGAACATCTCTTTTAATAACCGCAGAAACCGGTACCCCATGACATGCCACAACCTCCCTGATATAAATCTCAGCCAATTTCTCTGCAGAAATACTCTCCTGAATCTGAATGAATTGCGCGCTCTTGGTCACCCGATCCACGATGACCCAAATTGAATCCACTCTGCGCACAATCTGGGGTAACTTCAAGATGAAATCCATGATAATATGCTCCCATTTCCATTCGGGAATCTCTAACGGCTGCATCTTGCCGTGAGGTCGCTGATGTTCGGACTTGAGATTCCTACAAGTCAAGCACCGCTCCACATACCAAGCCACATCCCGCTTCATGCAGGGCCACCAATAATCAGGACGAAGATCCTTATACATCTTCATTGCCCTGGTATGAATGGAGAAGAGTCAATAAGCTACATCTATCATGCACCTCCTCCATCAAAACCTGACGCACACATCCCCAATATGGAACCCAAACCCTCCGATGAAGATTCAATAAACCACAATTATCATAATCGAAGGAAGCCACCTGACCCACAATACGCTCACTTTTCCGGTGCATTTCCTTCATATCCTTGACCTGGGCCTCATGAATCCGCTCCAAATGTTGAGTAATCACTGTCATCCTCAAACATATATCCCTGATCGTAGCCGCGACTGCCTTGCGGCTGAGATCATCGGCTACCACATTGGCCTTCCCCGGGTGATAAAGGATGTCACAATCATAATCCTCCACTAAATCCAACCATCGGCGTTGCCTCATTTTCAGATTTGCATGATCCATTAGATAACTCAGGCTCTTGTGATACGTATAAATAGTTCAACGAACCCCATACAAGTAATGCCGCCAAATCTTAAAGGAAAAAACCACAGCCCCCAGCTCCAAATCATGCGTCGGATAATTCGCTTCATGAGGCTGTGACTGCCTCGAAGCGTAAGCGATCATGCAACCCTTCCGCATCAACACTACCCCTTAACCCATGATCGACACATCACAATAGACCACAAAATCCTCAACACCCTCTCGCAGTGTCAGAATCGGTGCCTCGCACAACTGCTGTCTCAAGGTCTCAAAAGTTGCCTGCTGCTCAGGCTCCTAACGAAATGTAACCGCCTTCTTTGTTAACCGGGTCAAAAGGATAGCTATCTTGGAGAAATTCTGGATAAACCTCCGATAATAACCTGATAGACCAAGGAAACTCTGAATCTTAGATGGATACCTCGGAACCTTCCACTGTATCATGGCCTCGACCTTGGCCGGATCGACTAGAATACCGTTCTGGTTGATAAGGTGCCCCACAAACTGCACCTCGCGCAACTAGAACTCACACTTGGAGAACTTTGCGAAGAGTCTCTCCCTCCTCAACGTCTCCAGCACTTCCTTCAAGTGCTCCTCGTGCTACTCCTGGGTCTTAGAATAGACCAAGATATCATCGATAAATACAATCACAGACCGATCCAGCATCGGCCTGCACACGCGGTTCATGAGATCCATGAACGCAGCCAGGGAATTGGTGAGCCCAAAACACATCACCACGAACTCATAATAACCATAACGAGTGCAGAAAGTTTCCTTCTGTACATCCTCTTCTCTAACCCTTATCTGATGATAACCCGATCGCAAATAAATCTTGGAAAACCAAGATGCACCCAGAAGCTGGTCAAAAAGGTAATCCAACCTTGGGAGTGGATAACGGTTCTTTACTGTTACCTTATTCAGCTCCCGGTAGTCAATGCACATACTATGAGACCCATCCTTCTTATTCACAAACAAGATCGATGCTCCCCATGGAGAACTGCTCGGTCGAATGAATCCTTTGTCTAACAGCTCCTGCAGTTGTGTAGACAATTCCTGCATCGCGGGAGGAGCCAACTGATATGGTGCTTTGGCTATCGGAGCCGCACCTGGAACCAAATCAATCCTGAACTCAACCTGCCTCTCCGAAGGCACCCCAGTCAAATCCTATGGAAACAAATCTGGGTAATCCCGCACAATTGGCATATCACCCACGGGAGCCTTACCCTTATCCCGGATATCCATAACATAGGCGAAAAAATCAGAACATACCTGCGGAATATAGCGTCTTGCACTCATTTTTGAACACAAAATAGGCCCACACTGAGCCCTCTCTCAATGAAGCACTAGCTCTCCCCCAATTAGGGTTCGAATCTAAATGAACTGCTACTTACAATCGATCACCGACCCATTAGGGCTCAACCAATCCACACCCACAATAACCTTGTTCCCACGCGAAGGAATGGGAAACAAATCGACCAGATACTGCTCGCTAAACAACTAAAGAGTACAACACCGATGAACCCTCTCAACCCGAACAAATCTATCATCTGTGATCTAGACATCTAATGGAAAATCCACCTCCCCCGGAGCTCCAGCAAACTGTTGGATTAGGTATCTAAGCCGATAATAATAATTGGTATGTACTTGACCTGAGAGTAGCATGGTCCTTTTGGGTTTCCTTCACCAATGCAATTGATAGGATGAAAATTTGAGAATAAGGTTAATTGTGATTTGTTAATATATTACAAGTATATTATATTAATATGAAATCATATTATTTAATTAGTATTGATCAAGAATTAATTTGGAATTAATTTAGTGAGCAAAAGAGATTAATTAAATATACGGGGACTGATTTTGTAAATCAATGATTGTTATAGTGTGGGTCAATGATCCATGGTTATTTGGGTGGGCTAAACCAACATGGATAGTCCATGGAGGTTAACCCATGGAGCCTAAGTAAGATGAAGACTCATGGTGCATTAGGGTTTGCATGGATGTAACCCTAACACTTGCTACATTATAAATAGACACCTAGAGCCAAAATCGGTTATACCTATCATTCTTGGAGTTTGATATTGATTTTGAGCTAAGCAACTTATTCTCTCAAGCCTCCTTTTGCACTTGGTGTTTGTGACACATTAGAGGCATCACACTTTAGGTGCTAAAGCTTTTGAAGGCCAAGAACTACAAGTCCTATTAAGAGGTAAATTATCTAACTAGTTATTTTGTTTAAATGTATGCTAGTTAGGATGAATGCTTTGGAAAATCAAATTGCATGTATAATTAGAGAAAACATAGATCCAAAGCATCTAGGGTTGCATGTGCACCATAAGGTTGTTAGAGTGCTCAAAACCCATCAGTGGTATCAAAGACTAGGATTGTTTTCTGTTATACTTGATTCTTATTGCTTTTCAAAGTTTTAAAAAATCGTCTTTCTGTCTTCTGACTGATGAACTCGCCGAGTCCACTGGCTGACTCGACGAGTCCACTCAGAAAATGACCAACTCGACGAGTCCAGTTCATGCACTCGCCGAGTTGTTGGGTCTGGGTGCAGAATTTCGAGTTTCTGGCCAGAATTGGATTAGGATCATTACCACAAACTGTTTTTTGAGACATATAATCTGTTTTCTTGATATGGTAATGATCATGCTCATCCAATTAAAAGATAATTGTCAAAATTTCAAGATTTGTATTAGTTTATACGATTACGCTAATTTCTTGCAATTGTTGATATGAATTATCTTGACTTATGAGTTTAAC
Organism: Lactuca virosa; assembly: GCF_052849685.1. Taxonomy (NCBI): domain Eukaryota; kingdom Viridiplantae; phylum Streptophyta; class Magnoliopsida; order Asterales; family Asteraceae; genus Lactuca; species Lactuca virosa. The sequence continues at coordinate 247,955,806 of NC_136432.1, forward strand.
TAGATCATAGATTAATTTGATTATTTTGTTGATTAAAATGTTTGATCTAAATTCCTTTAAATGAATTCCATAACTTGTCCTCAAGTTATGGAAAATTAAAAGTCTTTTTCTTTAAAAGTCATTAAACTCATAAGTTACGGAAATGAAAAGTTTTGAAGAGTTTCAAAACTTTCCCTCAAGTTTTGGAATTTGTAAAGTCACACTTATGAATACTTTACTTCCAAACCTTAGAATTTTAAAAGTTTAAAATTCAACCCTTATACTATTTTAATATTATAAGTTTGATAATATATATATATATATATATATATATATATATATATATATATATATATATATAAAAGACAAGTCAGTCTTACCATTAGTAGGCCTCATTCACGAAGCCGGTCTATAAGGGGGGTATAGGGTTAGTGCCTATTAAATGGCAGTTTATTGGGTGTCCACTTTTACCCACCGCTTCCTTGACTGGTCGAGGGTCGTTAGCCGAAATGGTAGGATAGGACATTAAATCTCGTTAAAAGTATAATGATAATTATAAAGTAACTACACTTTTATTAAATTCCCAATCTTAGTTACTTTAGGAAAAATGTGAATTTGATGCTAATCCATGAAATTGCACTTTGCACCTTGCCAAGTCATTAATGGAGCGTGTGTGGTTAACCGACACATTAACTTAGACTAGTAAGGGTGGCAAAGGGTAACTTGATGTTTATCATTGATCAATGGAGCGTGTATGGTTAACCGGCACATTGATTAGGTGATATATGACATTAAGAGTACCAAGTACATTTGCATGGTTATTCACACCTTGTTTATGATCCTCGTCATCCCAGTCACAAACTCGAAGGGCATAATCGAGATTTAAACATGCCATTTAAAAGTTCAATGAATCTCAAAGGAATCTAGGAATTTCAACCCAATTAAAACTTAATAATCAATTTCGTTTTTCATGGTGGAAATTGGTAAATCGTCATTTACCTACCTTCAAATATTTTGCAATTGGATTACGACATCCCTCTTCCAAATTGTAAAATATTATGTTGGGTCATAGCCTGAATATTTCATTTGGGTGTTGATGAGTTGAATACTCTTTAGATCGATTAGATCTTTAATAGGTAAATCAATAAGAATAACAAACACTAGAACACACAATGAATCAACCGTATGTCGAATGATTAAAATATAGTCACACCTCAGAAGAGCTCGATTAAGAACTTCCTCTGTAGAGGTGTGCTAGGGTTTACAGTACAATTAATATGATAATAATCAAAATCGTTAATGACAAGGATGCATGCATGCACCTTATATACTAAACCCTAGAAAGATTAACACGGTTGGACAGGCCTAAACCGAGAGTACATAATGGACCGAACTACTAAGGCCCAATGGCGCAACCCTTTAAACCCAACAATCTCCCCCTTTGTGCCAATTGAGGCGAGAGACTACTTCGGTTGAGTAGGAGCAGATGACTTAACAGTCTTGAATAGCTTCGGGATAATGGCAAGTAGAGTTTGACGAAGGTGAATATACCACCGAAGTATGTCCGTAAACAACTTCTTATCTGCATCACTGTTCTAGTCACACTGATGTATAATTTCAAGAATGTGCTCTAAGCATGCGGTGGAGAACAAATGCTTATCAGCCAGAGCGAACAAACATCTTTGACCTTCGCCCCTTGTGAACAAAACGGTGTAAAATTGTGGATCAATTTTGCCTTTAATCATCACCGACATATCACTTGCCTTCCTGATTGGCTTTATAATGGGCTTCTTTCTGATTGCAGAAGCGACCTCCTGATCCATTTTTGCCACTTAAAAAATATAGCAGACCAGCATCCGCTTGATATGATCAATAATAGGCCCATATTCTTGTTGATTGGTCAGCAAAATGTTGTTCAAAAGAATCCAATCATGGGGATTTAAGTTCGGCAGATCAGCGAGGGAGATCTCATGAACCGAGCCACTTGAGCCTCTTGTCACCTTGAATTTGAGATTTACAAACTTCCCTGCCGAAGTCGGTTTCAATACCTTCACAGTTGTGATCTCCTGATTACTCGAAGTGAGATATTGCGGTTGAGAGAAAGAAAGATAAAATTCGAGCAAGTCTCGATCAACCTTTGGATCAGGAAAGGGGATAGCAATAGTTGAATCAAAACAATGAAATACGAACGCTTTTCGAGTGATGGGCATATCGAACTGAGCATCCTTGGAATATTCAAGACCGAAGGAAAGGATTGGTTCAAGCCAGTGTGTGCTTGGAGAGTCGATCGCCTCTTTCAGAAGTCTTTCCATTGTCCACAGAGGAAACAAAGATTTCCTTCGTTCCAAGACGTCGTTCGCTTCTTTTATCTTCTTTTCCTTTTCAATTTCGACATTCGCCTTGGAAAGCTTTTCTTCAAGCTCTCGATCACTGAGTTTGAATTTGGGATTTTCAGATTTGGAGGTTGCAATTACCATCTCATCGTCATTAATTACCTTCTCCTTTCCTTTGTCATGTATACTGCCCGAAGCTTCATTATCCTTCGATACATCAGTGACTTTCTATTGAACAACCTTATCTCCCCCTTGTTTTGGAGGGACACCAGACTCTGAAACACCCACAATCCGGCTAAGGATATCCAAAGCTGTTCTCAAATTATCAGCCAGATGTCGGTGAGTAGTTATAGTGGCAAATTGAGGATCGTGCGTTCACACAACTTTTGCCCGGAGTGAATCAATTTCCTTATTCGCTTGGGAAAGCTCCAAGGAAAGAGTGGAAAATTGAATTTGTGAAAGAGCGAGATCTTCCCTGACCTTGTTATCCATGGCAAGATCGGTATTTAATTTGGTGAGACCTGTGGTAACAGAAGAAAGAAGAATAGTATTGTCAGCCTGTAGACTTTGGCGAATCACCTCAAAATTTTCTCGCTCAACCTTAACAGATGTAGAAAGAGAGGCAATGGCTTCATTCGCTTTGTTGGTATTGATGGGTTTTGAGTATTCTAACACTCCTATGGTGTACATGCAACCCTATAAACCTTGGATCTATGTTTGACTAAGATACATGCAAATAATTATTTTTCCAAGGTTCTTATCCTAACTAGCATGGCATGAGATATTTGAATCAAATAAAACTAGTAGAATTACTTAACTTGTAGTAGTAGTTGATTGCTTGGAGTTTGAGAGCCTAGCACCAATAATGTGGATGCCTCAAATGGAAGTCACAAATCACCACAAACTTGGAAACTTGAGAGAATAGTTACAAACTTCTTGAAATCGGCCCTCTTGGTTTACACACATCAACTAGTGTTATTTCAAGAACCAAAGCCTCCTTTATATAGTGTGGTGGATTAGGGTTACATCCATGTAAACCCTAATACCCATGTCTTTTCATTTCCATGAGATCCATGGGTTAAAGCTCCATGGAGTATCCATGGACTTTCCATGCAAGCCTAGCCCATTCCAAATAAGCATTAGCCCACACTATATAAATATAAGACCCATATTTAATTAGTCATACTTTTGATCTCTAAATTAATTCTAAATTAATTATAGATCAATACTAATTAAATAATATGATTTTATATTAATATATTAGGACTTATAATATATTAATAAATCATAACTTATACTATTCTCAAACGATTATCCATAAATTGTTCGGGTGAAGTGCAACCCAAATGGACCATGCCGGGTCGGGTCAAGTACATACCAAATATAGTTATGGACTTAGACACTATATCCAACAGTCTCCCACTTGGATAAGTCTAATAACTATAGTTGCAAGTATGACTTCAGGAACCGATCAGCAATTGTAGCTCTTTAAACTCTATTGAACTATGAAGCGCCATTTTAGATAAGTGATCATATAATCCTCTGTTCTAGATATCAGCCGGACAAATACATGGAACATGCTCTTGCTTATTGTCTAGCATTTATTTCCCGATTTCCGATTTGTTTGACATAGAACTTAACTGAACACATCAATTTAGTTCTGACCGGGCCCGGTACATAGGTCAAAACAAAATCATCAAGGGGCCCAGATATCGCATCTAATCCTACAAGGAACAGATAAACTTCGACTCATATGTTTGCTCTACTACTTGTTGAACTACACACAAAGGCACGGTTTATAACATCGAGTTACCATTGCGTTTTCGTGCAATCAATGCATAACCAACTCATAGGCAACAAATCATATCTCTAGGTTTGAAGACTAATATGATATTACCGTCTCACGATCACTCGAGATAAATTCCATGAAGTGATACAAGTGAGCGTGGGTTGAATCCAATACTCAGAACTTATGAGCACTCATGAGTACTGTAGCCCCGCTTTGTCTAACATCTTAGACCTCTACAAGCCAACCCATGACAGTCTTGATTCATATCTACTTCCAACATATGACCGACTGTGGAGAGTTTGAATAATATGATATAAACCATAACATAATTATTCTGGAAGTCAAAACATGCAAAAAGAAATAATAGTAAACGATTGACAAGAGATAGCAACACTTTACTCATAAATAACATCTTTTATTTATCATCAAATGTCAATTACATTTTACAAATTTCAAGATTATCTAACTACTAAAACTAATATCATCCTTCAGCCCTATGCTCCAAGCATGCTGGAGATGCTTAGCCCGAGTCAGTCCCTTCGTGAGGGGATCTGCTGGGTTCTCATCCGATGATACCCTCTTTGCCACGAGGATTCCTTCTTCTATTCGATGTCTGATGAAGTGATATTTTCTGTCAATGTGTCTGGATCTCCCATGATCTCTTGGTTCCTTGGCTAAGGCAACCGCACTATTGCTGTCACAGAAAATCTCCATTGGCTCCTTTATAGCTGGTACAACTCCAAGGTCTCCGATGAAGTTCTTTAGCCATATAGCCTCCTTTGCTGCCTCGCTTGCTGCTATATACTCTGATTCACAAGTGGAATCAGCCACTGTCTCCTGCTTGGAACTTTTCCAAGTAATTACCCCTCCGTTTAGAGTAAAGACCCAGCCCGACTGAGAGCGGAAATTATCCCTGTCAGTCTGAAAGCTAGCATCATTGTACCCTACAACTCTCAAGTCCTCACTGCCACCGAGGGTAAGGACCCAGTCCTTAGTCCTCCGTAGGTACTTGAGGATATTCTTTACCGCAGTCCAGTGTGCCTTGCCAGGGTTCCCCTGATACCTGCTAACCATGCTCAAAGCAAAGGCTACATCAGGTCGAGTACACGTCATAACATACATGATCGATCCTACAGCTGAAGCATAAGGTATTCGACTCATTTCTGCTATCTCAGCCTCAGTACTAGGGCTTTGTGTCTTACTCAATCTGGCGTTACTCTGGATGGGTAACTCTCCTTTCTTGGAGTTATGCATGTTGAACCTTTTCAACACTTTGTCCACATAGGTGCTTTGACTAAGTCCAATTACTCTTTTACTCCTGTTTCTCAAAATCCTTATCCCTAGGATATAGGCAGCTTCTCCAAGGTCCTTCATAGCGAAACACTTCCCAAGCCAGGACTTTACTTCTTGCAGGGTTGGGATGTCATTTCCTATGAGTAGTATGTCATCCACATACAGTACCAAAAAGCTGACTATACTCCCACTAGCCTTGATATAGACACAAGATTCATCTTCACTCCTTGAAAAGCCAAATTCTTTGACTTTCTCATCAAAGCAAAGATTCCATCTGCGAGGTGCCTGTTTTAATCCATAAATGGATTTCTCGAGCTTACACACTCTAATCAGGGTACTCTGTACTGACAAAACCCTCTGGCTGAACCATGTAAACATCTTCAGCCAAGTTTCCATTAAGGAAAGCGGTTTTGACATCCATTTGCCATATTTCATAATCATGAAATGCAGCAATGGCTAACAGAACCCTAATAGACTTAATCTTGGCCACTGGTGAAAAGGTCTCATCATAATCAACTCCCGGAGTTTGAGAATAACCCTTTACAACCAGTCGTGCCTTATAAGTTTGTACATTACCATCCATGTCGGTCTTCTACTTGAAGATCCATTTTCACCCAACTATCTTACGATCAGGTACATTGTCAACCAAGTTCCAAACTTGATTGCCATACATTGACTGTATCTCGCTATCCATAGCCTCTTTCCATTTAGCAGCCTCAGGGCCTGCCATGGCTTCCGTGTAGCTGTTAGGCTCATCCAGATTTACCAGTGTGTTATCACTGATAAGTGTCTCACCTTCTGCAGTAATATGAAAACCATAATAATGCTCAGGTGCATTCCTAACTCTGGTGGAATGCCTCAGAGGTATAGATTCTTCAGTCGGCTCAACAGGAGTTTCCTCCTCAGGTTGAGGTCTAGGGTTTGAGGTTCCTTCACCACTTGACTCTTGAATTTCCTCAAGGTCAATTTGCCTCCCACTGTCTCCTTGGCTCATGAATTCTCTCTCTCGAAAGAATACTCTTCTTGCTACAAAGACCACATTATCACTGGGTCTGTAGAAGATGTAACCAAAGGATTTATGTGGGTAGCCAATGAAAATACACCTTTCGCTTCGGGGTTCGAGCTTATCGTGAGTCTCGCGTCTCACGAAAGCCTCGCAACCCCAAATCTTGATGTGGTCTAGATTGGGAACTTTTCCATTCCACACCTCGTGAGGTGTTTTGGCAACCTTCTTTGTAGGGACTAGATTAAGGATATGGGCGGCAGTCTCTAAGGCATACCCCCAAAATGAGATTGGTAGCGAAGCTCGACTCATCATGGAACGAACCATGTCCAACAAGGTCCGATTGCGCCTCTCAGCTACACCATTCAACTGTGGGGTCCTAGGAGGTGTCAATTGTGAGACAATCCCACATTCCTTAAGATAGTCAAGGAACTCAATACTAAGATACTCACCACCACGATCGGATCGAAGCATCTTAATGTTCCTGCCCAACTGATTCTCCACTTCTTGCTTAAACTCTTTGAATTTCTCAAAGGTTTCTGACTTATGCTTGATTAGGTAGACATATCCATATCTACTAAAATCATCAGTAAAAGTCACATAGAACCGATTAGCATCTCTTGTGGCGGTTTTGAAGGGTCCACACACATCCGTGTGTATGAGGTCCAACAAACCTTCACCCCTAGCACAAGTGCCAGTAAAAGGTGACTTTGTCATTTTACCAAGCAAACAAGATTCACAACTATCATCTGACTTTAGGTCAAATGACTCCAAGACTCCATCCTCTTGGAGTTGGCCTATGCGTTTCTTGCTTACATGTCCAAGACGACAATGCCATAAGTATGCTTTATCTAAGCTAGTGGAAGAGTTAATACACAATACATTATTTCCTAGATTATCTACAACAGATACAATTTCATACATGCCATCACAAGGTAATGCTTTAAAATAAAGAACATTATTAAAGAAAGCATCAATACTACCATTATTATTATCAAAATAAAAGGTAAAACCTTGTTTATACAATGCATGAAAGGAAATAACATTTCTTGCCATTTCTGGCGAATAATAAGTTTTATTCAAATCTAATGTAAACCCACTATTTAGCACTAAGGAATAAACTCCTATCTTGGTGACAGGTGAAGCTTTCCTGTTTCCCATGATCAAGTTTATCTTTCCCTGCTCCACATTCTCACTTCTTTTTAGTCCCTGCAAATCACAACATATGTGAATACCACAACCTGTATGAAGGACCCAAGACTTTTCATGGCAATAGAAGCATTCAACCTCATTAGGGTTAGCAGAAGGAGTGACAAAACCTTTCTTGGTTTTGCTTGAAGAGGAGCCTTCAAGGGTCTTACCCTTGGTACCCTTAGAAGGGTTCTTTCTCTTCTTCCCTTTGCCATGCCCGATTGCCAAGACATTGGTCGCAGTTGGAGTAGGAGTAGGAGTAGTAACAACCGACTTACCCTTTAGACCACTTTCGGTGGTCTTCAAGAGTCCTTGAAGTTTGCTGAGGGTGACTTCTTTCTTGTTCATGTGATATGTCATGCGGAATTGATCATAACACGATGGCAAGGAGTGCAAAATGTTGTTTATTGCTAACTCCTCAGGGAAGTTCACATTCAGCTTCAGTAAACGGTCCACATACCTTTGTATTTTCTGCATGTGGCCCGTGATGGGTTCACCATCCTTCATTCGGGTTGTTATCATGGAGGAGATTATTTCATATCGCTCTTGACGAGCACTTTGATGGTAGCGGTCCATCAAGTCCTGGTGCATCTCAAAAGGATAATAGTCCTCATAGGACTTTTGGAGCTCGGCTGTCATGGTGACCATTATGATGCATTCCACTTTTGTAGCATCTCTTTCATGTACCTCATATTCAACAAGCTCTTCAGGAGTAGCAGTTGGCTCAGGTACCTTCAGCTCCTTGTCGAGAACATATTCTTTGTTCTCATACCGAGTGACCATCCTGATGTTTCTGATCCAATCTGTAAAGTTTGACCCATCAAAGATGACTCTCCCACAAAGATTCATGAGAGAGAAGGAGCTAGTAGGGTTTGAGCCAGAAGCATTGTTATTGGAAGACATCTGAAAAGAAGAGGGAATAGATTAGATTAGATATAGAGATAGTCCTTAACAAAACACCCAAATGTAATATTAAGGCTACGACCCAACAAAATATTTTATAACTTAGAAGACGGATGTCGTAATCTAAGCTATAAGATATTTGAAGGTAGGTGAATGACGATTCACCAATTTCCACCATGAAAAACGAAATATTTAATTAGGTTTTAATTGGTTTAGAAACTCCTAGATTCTTTGAGATTCATTGAACTTTCTTCAATGGCATGTTTCAATCTCGAGTGTGCCCTTCAAGTTTTGTGACTGGGATGCCGAGGATCACAAAACAAGGTGTGAAGTAACCATGCAAATTACTTGGTACCCTTAATGTATTACCCCTCAATCGATGTGCCGGTTAACCACACACGCTCCATCGATGCTATGATAAACATTAAGTCACCCTTGACCTACCTTGTTAAGTTCAAGTTAGTGTGCCGGTTAACCACACACGCTCCACTAACGACTTAAACAAAGTGTAAAGTGTAATTTCACGGATTAGCACCTTATTCACATTTTCCTAAAATAACTAAGATTGGGAATTCAATAAAGTTTAGTTACTTTAGTATTATCATTATACTTTTAATGAGAATTTATAAGTCCTTGTCCTACCCGTTTGGCTAACGACCCTCCACCGATCAAGGAAGCGGTGGGTGAGAGTGGACACCCATTAAGTTGTCATTTTATAGGCAACAACCTTATACCCCTCTTATAGACCGGCTTCGTGAATGAGGCGTACTAGCGGTAAGACGACTTGATCTTATACATATATAAATATTATTAAACTTATAATATTATAAAGTATAAGGGTTGAATTTTAACTTTTAAAATTCTAGGGGTTGGAACTAAAGTTTTTAATATGACTTTACATGTTCCAAAACTTGAGGGAAAGTTTTGTAAACTTTCAAAACTTTTCATTTCTCATAACTTATGAGTTAATGGTTATTAAAAATGAAGACTCTTCATTTTTGTAACCTATGTGTTCTTTTAATGGTTATTTATAAATGTGACTTTTGGTTATCCATAACTTAAGAACTAGTTATGGACTCCATTAAAACACATAAAGATCAAGAATTAATCTAATCAATTATTAGCACATAATTTCTATGATCTTCTAAACTCATATGTTTATGAATGTTCATATCAAAAATTTCAAGAATCGTAAGTACATATACAAAACTTGAAATTTTGGTACGAGCTTTTGAACAAAACTTCGATTTTTCAAGTTTTTTTTTTTTTTTTTTTTTTTGCATCAAGTATCAAATAAACAAACAGGTTCTGATACCACTGATGGGTTTTGAGCATTCTAACACTCCTATGGTGTACATGCAACCCTATAAACCTTGGATCTCTGTTTGACTAAGATACATGCAAATAATTATTTTTCCAAGGTTCTTATCCTAACTAGCATGGCATGGGATATTTGAATCAAATAAAACTAGTAGAATTACTTACCTTGTAGTAGTAGTTGATTGCTTGGAGTTTGAGAGCCTAGCACCAATAATGTGGATGCCTCAAATTGAAGTCACAAATCACCACAAACTTGGAAACTTGAGAGAATAGTCACAAACTTCTTGAAATCGGCCCTCTTGGTTTACACACATCAACTAGTGTTATTTCAAGAACCAAAGCCTCCTTTATATAGTGTGGTGGATTAGGGTTACATCCATGTAAACCCTAATACCCATGTCTTTTCATTTCCATGAGATCCATGGGTTAAAGCTCCATGGAGTATCCATGGACTTTCCATGCAAGCCTAGCCCATTCCAAATAAGCATTAGCCCACACTATATAAATATAAGAGCCCATATTTAATTAGTCATACTTTTGATCTCTAAATTAATTCTAAATTAATTATAGATCAATACTAACTAAATAATATGATTTTATATTAATATATTAGCACTTATAATATATTAATAAATCATAACTTATACTATTCTCAAACGATTATCCATAAATTGTTCGGGTGAAGTGCAACCCAAATGGACCATGCCGGGTCGGGTCAAGTACATACCAAATATAGTTATGGACTTAGACACTATATCCAACAGGTATTGCCATCTGCAGTGTTTTGAAAAGATTCCATGAAAAGCTTGGACTGTGAAATGAGAGATTTGACCTCACCAATAACATTGTTGCAAGAGAGAGTGGAGGCATCCACAACTTGAGTTGCTTTGTCAATGGATTGATCATGCTGTTTGATCAAACTTTCAACTAGAGCTTTTGTGGCAGCATCAGAATATGCTAAAGTGGAGGGAGTAGCAGAAGAAGCAATCAATTGATCAAGTTTGGCATTGAGATCCTTCAAGTGACGCTTGGTGGTTGGAGCATCATCATTTTCTTTGCTTAGAACCGGATAGGGGCTGTAATACACAGAGTCAAATTCTATTTCAGCTCCGCCAAGAACTGTATCAGATTTGGTTGAGGAAGGTTGGGATAAAGGTTTTGAAGTAACCGGGATTTGTAGACCTTTAGTAGTCGCCTCCGTATCAGATACGTTGACAACAACCGGAGGTTCGGTTGTAGTGGTGGTAGTAGTTGCTTGTGTGATGATAGGAGGTGGAATTGGAGCAGTTGGAGTTGTTGCTGAAGTAGAAGTAGGTTGAGAAGTAACCAGTGGTGGAAGTGGTGCACTCTAAACAGGCACAGTAGAATGAGGTGGAGAATGAGGAGGAGTGGGAACAGATCCGGTTACATGTACCTCAGGAGAGGGGGACCGAGGAGGCGTGTTTCCTCTCGGTGAGCCTTCTTGATGAACATCTTCTCCTTCATGGTGATCGTAATCAGACGGAACATAATCCGAGTCACTAGATGAAGCAACTTTCGGTTTCTTAGCCATCCTCTTGATCTTTCGCTTATTGTGGGCAGACGAAGGTTCTTTTTCCGCCTTTCGCTTTTTAGGTGAGGCTGCCTGGGAGGATTGAGCTTCGGCTTCCCTCTTCATCTGTTCTGGTTTCTTTCCCCTCTTTGTCGGTTTATCAACAACCTCCAAGGCACGTTGGATTTCTGGAGTGAGTTCTCTTGTCCATGAAGGTGTCAGTTTCCTGTAATCAGCCATAACATTGCTTTCGCTTGAGATACACCTGTACATTGATTCAGGAATTGAACCGATGAACATGAACTTCGTGGGATCAGAGACAATAATTTTTGTTGTGTGGAAAGTGCCAATTGAAGACATCAAAGCATCTGCCATGATTGGAATCTGAAAATGTTTAATGGATCTTCGAGTAACCAGCGTCCAGAAGCGTCCACATGAAATTTCAGAGTGTTTGTCGATGAATTGAGACTCTGTACCAGTTGAGACCAAATAAGGGAGCCATAATCCAGATTGATTCCGTGATAGAGACCATAAAGAATGGTCATGAAGCCTTTGCTGGCACCATCAGACCCAACAACCCTTTCGGCTAATCGCTTGAAGATGAGGGTGAAAAGACCATTCCATTGAGGTGGTAAGCAAGATTTCTTGAACTTTGTCAACGTGCTAAGGACATCGGTGTACCCCATGTCATAGAACATAGTAAATAACTGGGTAGTGGTGATGAAATCAGGAGAGATGACAGAGGCGTCTGAAGCAAGCTTTAGCAGAGAACAAAAGCGAGCTTTTGAGACAGGGGTCTTGTGATTAAAGATGTCAAAGAAGATCCATTCCTTGCGTTTATCGTAAGTAGCAGATGAATAGACCTGTGAGAGCAGTGACATGGGAACACATTCAACCTGCGTGAGAGCAATCACCAGCGGGGAATACTTGAGACCTTCGACCATATGAAGCATGTATGAATCATTGACGAATGGATTCAGTTCGATGATAAGATTATGATTGGGTTTGATGGCCAGAAGAGATGAGGAAGCGGTTTGCTCTTGAACGGATGACGATTCTGCCATTGTTGTACAGAGGAAGAAGAAGAACTGGTGAAAATCGGCTGTTGTATTCGTGAGAGAGTTTGGAAGTAGTAAGGAGGTACAGAATGTGTGAGAGACCCTTTTATACCGTTTCCATGAGAGAGAAAGAATATGTTGTGATGATGATACGATCCCCTGAAACGACGCCTGAAAAAGTGCGATTTGACAGCTTGGTTTCCCCAGATATACGTCACCAGGCATGGGTTTAGGAACCGTTTCAAATTCACGCGCCTTTCCATCCTTATCTCCTTTTCAAATTCTGAATTGTTTCAAATTCATGCTGACTCACCCTTTTCCTTTTAAATGAATCGACTCCACCATAAAGAACCAAAGTCATATGTCTGAGAATAGCTTATTAGTAACCGAACAAGAGTTGGAAAAATCGTAAAGATTTTCGTGCAAGATAGTGTGAAAGATAAAGAAATGAAACAAATTATATGTGGGATATAAGTGATGTCAAATATGACATGAAGCAGTGGATCCCGGGCACGAATCTCTTCCTTCAAAGTCAAGAGAGACTTCAAAGTGCTTGTGTGGTTCCCCGTTAAAATACGATCAAATACTTGTTAAGAAGCATTGAAAGGCATTTTTTATTATAAGGCTATTGATGGTGGTTGAGCTTCAATCCATGCTTTGGTTCTTGACATAAGACCGAAAGTTGACGAAGTACTTGTGAGACCGATGTAGCCTATTAAACAAGTAGGTTTGTTCATTTTGCAGTGACTTGTTGATAAGGTTTTCAGAAACCCCAAAAAAAATTAGAATGGATCCCATGGGAAGAAAAGCCTTGGTGATAGGCGTTTTCATAAGGACCTCTCAAAAAGAAAAAGGGATATCAGGGGACATTCCACAAGAGTGGTTTCGTTAATTCATGGGTGAAAGCTAGATAGGTTGATTGTTCTCCGTCAATTCATATTGGGTACTGAATTTTGGGTTTCACTTAGTTTGTGGTGAAACGAAACTAATATCATTAACACAGACGTTGTGTAACCATAAACCTCAGTGGTAAACGCTGAGAGTCTCAAGGGTTACGATCATGAAATGAAAGTAGATGGAGAAAAGTGTGGAGATGGTTAAAGAACCGAAGGTACCTCTGCTATATAGTAAGGACCGAGCATACAACTCTTAACTCAATGTGAGACGAGTAAGGTAGCTCATGACATAAGTGATTTTATCAGCCTGATTGGGAAGATTTGATTTGTGTATATAAAATCAGTAAGGCTACACTTGAAGTCTTTGAGTCTTTGGTCGACATACAACAGCATGCTTCTAGGGACACTTAGCTAGTACTAAGATAAAGAAATGTATACCTGTCCCAGCTCCATCATTTGAATGATCGACGATACCTTTCAGTGATATTTTTGGAATTTTTGACGTTAATGAAAAGCAACATAAACAAAATAAAAAAAAATATTTTTGGATTTTATAAATTTTCTGAAAAAGAATTAAAACAGAAAGGAAAATATTTTTGATTTTTATGAATTTTCTGAAAAATAATTAAAAACAGAAAGGAAAATATTTTTGATTTTTATGAATAGAGACAAAGAACATAAAATAAAGTACTACAAAAGGTAGTGTACAAAAGATACAACCAAAACTCCACCATGAGATATGAGGCGAAATAGATCGAGCCTTCGGTTCATTTCGGTTCCCGAAAAATCCGGACCCGAAATAGATCGAGCGTTCGCTCTATTTCGCTTTCCAACTTTTAATGAGGCGAAAGCGATTTCGGTACTGACTCAGCTTCCATCATTCCTAAGCCTTGTAAAATTTTGTTAAAGCTTGCTTCCGGTAAGGCTTTTGTAAAGATGTCAGCTAGTTGATCAGTGGTTCGAACAAAATGGATTTCGACATTACCATCCTCCACGTGATCCTTGATGAAATGATACCTCCGTGCAATATGTTTCGTTTTTGAGTGTTGCAATGGATTGTGACACATCCTTATTGCGCTTTCAGAGTCACAATACAAAGGGATTTTCTTCATCTTTAGGCCATAGTCTCTAAGTTGACTTTGTATCCATATGACCTGTGAGGTACAAGATGTTGCGACTATGTATTCGACTTCGGCTTTGGAAAGAGACACACATGTTTGCTTCTTCGATTGCCAGCTAACAAGTTTGCCATCAAGAAACTGACACCCGCCAGTTGTGCTCTTTCGGTCCAGTCCACATCCACCTAGATCGGCATCAGAGAATGCTTGTACGAAGAATCCTGATTTTGCCGGGTACCATAAACCGAGAGATGAGGTTCACTTCAGATATCGAAAAATATTATTCACAGCCATCATGTGAGGTTCGCGTGGATTAGCTTGAAACCTGGCACAATAACATACATAAAACATTATGTCTGGTCGACTAGCTGTTAGATACATTAAAGACCCTATCATTTGGCGATAGAGGGTCATGTCAGCAGCCGGTTTTTCTAGAGAAGGTGTTAACTTCATGCCAAACCCCATAGGAACCTTCACTTTTGACTCTCCCATCATTCCAAACTTGGCTAGTAAGGTCTTGGTGTAAGCCTCTTGATTAATAAAAATGCCTTGGGGTCCCTGTCTAACATTCAAGCCATGGAAAAAGTTAATTGGACCCACTGAACTCATCTCAAACTTGGTCTCCATCAACTTCCTAAATTCAGCTGTCAAGCCAGGATTCGTGGAACCGAAGATGATATCATCGACATAAATTTGGACGATCATAAGGTGGTCACCTTCTTTCTTACAAAAGAAGGTTGGGTCAACCGAACCCTGTTTAGACTTAGACATTTTTAGAAATCGAGTAAGTGTTTCATACCATGCCCTAGGAGCTTTCTTCAGACCGTAAACCGCCTTGTCCAGAATATAGCAGTGAACTGGATACCTTTCGTTCACGAAGCCAGGTGGTTGCTCTACGTACACCGTCTCTTCTAATTCTCCATTTAAGAATGCACACTTGATATCCATTTGGTATACTTCAAAGTTCTTATGAGCAGCATAGGCCAGAAAGATTCGTACCGATTCTAATCTTGCTACTGCAGCGAAGGTCTCTTCGTAGTCTATTCCTTCTTCCTGAAAATATCCCTTCACTACCAACCTTGCTTTGTTATGAATCACATTCCCTTCTTTGTCCATCTTGTTTCTGAAAACCCACTTCAATCCAACCACAAATGCATCCTCTGGTGTAGGAATCAGTCTCCATACTTTGTTTCGCTCAAATTCATTGAGTTCATCTTGCATTGCCTGTACCCAATCAGAGTGATCGAGTGCAGTTTTAATAGTCTTTGGTTCAACTTTGGAGACAAACGAATTAAACATGCAAAATTCCACTTGAGAGAATAATGTAGTTTGTTTCGCTTTCAGTTGAGAACGTGTGAGAACTCTTTCCGATGATTCACCAATGATTTGGGTTTTTGGATGATCTTTTGTCCATTTGGTGAGGGGAGGGTAATTTGGATCATAGGAGGGATCCAGTTCAGCATTTACTTCTTCTTCGAATTCTGACTGTGTATTACCATCTTCATCATTTGTATTGACAAGCCCCCCCTCGAATGATGAAACAGTTTCGGCTTCAGGCTCAGAATTCCCCCCCTCGATTGGACGTTCATTGGGTATGGTGATTGATGGATTCTCCCCCCGGATAGTAGAATGGGAAGATTCGCTTGGCTTTTCAGATTTTGCAAATTCTTGAGATCCACTTGAACTTGAAGGTTCGCTTTCCATGATTTTAGCAGCTGCGTCAATTACCTTCTTCAGATTATCTACTTCGTTGTCAGCCGCTTTCGCTTCAGAGAGAATAGTAGTCTCTGGTTCATCAAAGAGCTTCACATATTCTTCAAATAAGTTGGAAATGGGAATCGAGACTTAACCAGTTTGAGGAAAGATTTCATCCATTGGTTCTTTGCTTGATGTGAGTTTCTTCACGTAGTTATCATCAAACGACACGTAATATGTTTCTTCGATTTTCTTTGAGCGTTTATTCAGAACCCTGTAAGCTTTTAAAGTAAGAGAATACCCAAGAAAGATTCCTTTGTTTGCCTTCACATCAAACTTGTTTCGGTTCTCTTTAGAATTGAAGATAAAGCATCTTGAATCGAACACATGGAAAAACTTGACGTTAGGCTTGCGGTTGTTTAGAATTTCGTAAGGAGTTATTATGAATCGCTTGTTGAGTAAAGACCGGTTCTGGGTGTAGCAAGCAGCGGCAATAACATCAGCCTAGAAATACAGGGGCAACGAAGCGAAGCTGAGCATGGTTCGGGCTGCTTCACACAACGAGCAATTTCAACGACCCCATTTTGTTGTGGAGTATAGGGAGCATAGAAATTGTGAGACACTCCCTTTTCAGCGATAAATTCTTCAAACACTTAGTTTTTGAATTCCAACCCATTGTCACTGCGAATGTTTCTAACCACCTTTCGCAGTTGAAGCTCTACCTGCTTTATGAAGACTTTGAGCTTGGGCGTTGCTTCTGATTCTGTTTAAGAAAGAAAACCGAGCTGATCCGACAAAAATCATCAACTATGACAAGTATATATTTGTTACCACCGATGCTTTCAATAGCCGAAGGTCCACACAGATCAATATGTAGGAGCTCAAGCGGTTCGATGATCTTTGTGTTAACACGAGTTGGATGACATTTCCTGCTTTGCTTTACCATTTCACATGCAGCACACAAATGTTCCTTATCAAACTTGAGATGTGGAAGTCCTCGCACATGATCACCAAGAACTAGCTTGTTGATGTCTTTGAATTTGAGGTGCGAGAGCCTTTTGTGCCATATCTAATTTTTGTTAGAATGTGCTTTCGTTAGTAGGCATATAGATGGCTTCCCTCGTATTGGATTAAGGTTCAATGGATACATTTCGCCATTTCTTTGAGATTTCAGCAGAATATTCTTGGTCTTATTTTCTATTATTTCTGACCCTTCATCATCGAACGAAACCTTCAGTCCTGTTCCCACCACCAGTTGCGAGACACTGATGAGATTGTGTTGTAAGCCTTCTACATATGCCACCTTTCTGATCGAGAAATCTCCATTTGTGATCATTCCATAGCCTTTTATTGTGCCAAAAGAATTGTTTCCATACTTGACACATCCACCAACCTTCAGAGCTCGAAACTCCCGTAGCTCTTCCCTTCTCCCTGTCATGTGACGTGAGCAGCCACTGTCAATATACCATTCATCATCGAACTGCTCGTCACGAATAACCTACAAAAATTAAGCAGATTTAGGAACCCAAAGTTTCTTGGGTCCTTGTGAGCCTTTTATAGAACAGGGAATAGTAAGTGAAGAATCAACCAAAAAAGTTCGTTTTATTAAGGTGGTTTCATCTTTTCTTTTAATTATGAAAACTTTGATTTTGTTAGCTTTTGTTACTTTAACTTCAGACTTTGGAATTGTGTTCTTATTGTTCAGAAACTTTTGTTTCTGTATCCTAGAGTTAGCAGACGTTTTCTTTGTCTTCTTTTCATCTTCCGAGACTAGCTTCCCTTTTCCCTTTATATCCACTTTTGGATTTTGCTTTGAGTGAGAGGGATGAGTTTTAGGAGTGAAACCTAGCTTTAGGTTCTTTCCGTCTGAAGATGGAGAACCAAAACCACTCTTTTGGTTTAGTTTGCTTCCATTTTGGGAGCCGAAAATACTCTTTCGGTTCGCTTGACTGCAGGAATGGCATTGTGTACAAGGAGTAGAGTTACGCTTTGATTTTGCTTCTTCTGTAAGGAGTGAAGATTTGTCTGAGTGAACATAATTAGGGTTTTGGGACTTCCAAAACTTCTTCCTTTCAGAGAGATTCCTCTTATATCTCCTATTATGTTGATGTTTCTGCTCTGACCACTGCTCTGGAGTTTTATGGATATTAACCTTGGGTTTCGGTCTTTCAACATGAGTTTCGCTCTCTAGCGAGGAGGTTTCGCTTGTCGCCTTGACTGGTTCTCTTGGAATATTTTTGGTACCACTTGTGCTTGGCACATCAAAATGTGTAGGCTTGTTGAGTGGTTCTTCCACATATCTGCCTTTGACCCTCCATGATGTTTTCTCAGACAGACCAACCGTTTCATCAGCATTGTCGATTGGAGCTGACTAGAAATGCTCCTCACAGCCTTCAGCATTGTCCTCGTTTACTATTGCTGTCAGCTCGGCTGTTTGCTGCTGTGTGACACCTGTAACTGCATAAACCTGATTTGGTGTGGTTTGAACCTTTTGATATACCACAACCTTTTCTTTCAGAATTCAGGACTTATTTTGGGATAAACGAGCGAACTCAACAGAATTTTCAGAAATAAGATTTTTGATAGGTTCGGGTTCGCTTTTGACAAATTTAGAACAGTCCACCTCATCCCCTACGGATATTTCACTCATATCATCATCCTCATTAAATTCAGAAGTATTTTCAACATCAGTTTTGTTTTCCAAACTTAACTTGGTATTCAACGAGTCAAACTTCTGCATGGTTTCGGCTTTAATTTTTAATTTGTCATTTTCATCCAAAAGGTTCTTAAGCATGTCCTTATGGTCTTTGGACTTGATGAAGGACTCGATTTTATCAAGACCAATTCTGTATGCTGGAGAAATTTCATCAGAAGATACAACGGCTTCATAGTTATATACATCAACATCAATTTCATCCTCCTTAAATTCAAGGAAGGGCATAATCATACGATGAATTTTCTTGCCTACTTCACAATTCAGATGCAATTGGGTAATATTCGAATATAAACTTTTAGCAATTAAAAAAAAAAACATTTCTCTGTTTTAAAAGCTTTAAATTATCCCTTTGCAAATAAATTGTCTCTTCCTTAATCCTAAGTAACTCGATCTCCTTTTGCTCTATCCAGATCCGTGTCTCCTCACTCTTCGAAGACACCGTGCTGAGTTGATCAGTTAGGTTAGAGTTTGTTAAGCAATTCTGTATTAAACTACCACTTAAACTAGAAAATTTAGATTTCTATTCGTTTAGTTCTTTTTCATAGTTTGTGACAGGGATTTTTAATGATTCGAGAATTGATTGTACCTTCTTGATCAACTGGTCGCATTCGTTGATCTGCTCGCTAACTGGTTTGGTAGCGAAGCATCTGTCTTCTCGCTCCCTTGTTCATCAGAACTCCCATCAGTAGTATAGCCTCTCATCTGTGACACTCTGGCGGTCACCATTAAGCACTTCCCAGCACCTTCTGTTTCAGCTTCTTTCGCCACGAAAGCCTTGCCGTGTGTGGGCTTACGAACTTCTTCGTCCTCAGAGTCTGTAGACCAGACTTCCACCAAACTCATCGTCCACGAGATTTTACTGCATAATTAAATCATTCATAGTGTTGTTAGCAGCAACTTTCTTCTTCTTTATTTCTTCTAGCTTTCGTAGGCAGTAGGCTTCATCATCTTCATTCTCGTTCTTTTCTAACATCTTTCTCAAGACACAATCTTTGGCAAAGTGATTTTTACCTTTGCAGAAGTGACAATCAAATCCAAAGTCACCAACAAGCTTACTATCCTTCTTCAGTTCTTCACGCTGAGGAGAGTTCTTCGGTTCCTCTTTTGCTTTATCCGAACTGTAGCTTCCTTGCCAGTTTCGGTTCTTGGAGATAGGAAACTTTCTACGCATGGACTTCTTTGGATTAGAGACCATCAAAGCATATTCTTCATTGGTTAGATCAAATTCTGACAGATCTAAATCTTCTTCTTCTTCATCCACGTTCTTTCCTTTTGATATGAGAGCTAAAGATCCCATGCTTGAAACCACATTCGTTTCTTTGGTCACTGCACTTTTATGTGATTTTAGAATCCCCACTAGCTTCGGCAAGGAGTAAGCTTTGAATTGTTCATGAGCTTTTACTGTAGACACCACCGCCATCCATTCGGTTCTTAGGCCATTCATGAATGTGACCTTTTGCTCAATTACCTTCCTTTCTATGCCATGCTTTATCATTTTGCTGAGAAGATGATTGAAACGATCAAAGGCTTGAATGAGTTTCTCTTCTGGTTTTTGTTTGAAGTCTCCAAACTCAGAAAGCAGTAAAGTTTGGATAGAATGCTCAAGATCCTCATCGGTGGAATATAACTCCTTCAATCTAACCCATATCTCATTTGTCGTCGTGCATGAACTGACCAACCGGAATGTGTCAGGTTGTAGGGCGAATATGATCATTCTTAGTGCTTCAATGTTGCTCACAAGCTTTTCCTTTTCGTCTTGAGGAACATCCTTTACATCAACCACGAGTTGGTTGTACTCCTTTTGCGTCTTGATTGTTCTGTTTGTGCCAGAGTAAACAAATGGACCTATAGTAATTGCTTCCCAGATTAAGTATCCATTATCTTCTGAACCAATCACATAGTCTTCAAAATGATGCGTCCAAACTTCATAATCTTGAGTATATAGGATAGGAATCCTGGTGGTTGATCCGATACTGTTGGAGATGGTGATTGGGTTCGTTTGTGAATCGTCAAGAGACATGATGATTTTGTTTTGAAACCTGTTCAAGATCAGACTAGTAAACAAAGTTAGGGTATGATCGAAGTCTAAGATCTGCGTCAATGAAGAATGACGTTTCTAGCAGAAAACGATAATAGCGGAAAACCCTAAAACCTTCTTCAACAGAAGAGATGTGTATGGATTACACAGTATCCTGCTCTGATACCAATTGATGAGTTGAATACTCTTTAGATCGATTAGATCTTTAACAGGTAAATCAATAAGAATAACAAACACTAGAACACACAATGAATCAACCGTATGTCGAATGATTAAAATATAGTCACACCTTAGAAGAGCTCGATTAAGAACTTCCTCTGTAGATTTGTGCTAGGGTTTACAGTAAATTAATATGATAATAATCAAAAGCTTTAATGACAAGTATGCATGCATGCAACTTATATACTAAACCCTAGAAAGATTAACACGGTTGGACAGGCCCAAAACGAGAGTACATAATGGACCGAACTACTAAGGCCCAATGACGCAACCCTTTAAACCCAACATGTGTTATATTAAGGACTTTTATCTAATCTAAACTTCGTCTTTCTTTTTCAGATGTCTTCCAAAAATGCTTCTGGCTCAAACCCTACTGGCTCTTTCTCCCTACTGAACTTGTGTGGGAGAGTTATCTTTGATGGTTCCAACTTCAATGATCGGATCAGGAACATCAGGATGGTTACTCGTTACGAGGACAATGAATATATCCTTGACAAAGAGCTTAAGGAAATTGATGAGTCGTCTTCTACTCCTGAGGAGATCGCTGAGTTTAGGAATCATGAGAAGGGTGCCACCAAGGTGTCTTGTATCATGTTGGCCACTATGACAGCTGAACTCCAAAAATCCTATGAGGACTTTTACCTTTTTGAGATGCACCAAGACCTGATGGAAAGATACCATCAGATTGATCGTTAAGAGAGGTATGGAATCATCGCCTCCATGATAACAACTAAAATGAAGGATGGAGAACCCATCGTGGCCCACTTGCAAAAAATGCAAAGGTTTGTGGATCGCTTGCTGAAGTTGAATGTGAACTTCGATGAAGAGATGGCCATAAATATCATTCTACACTCTTTACCTCCATGTTATGATTAGTTCCGTATGACCTATCATATGAACAAGGAGGATGCCAATCTTAGCAAGCTTCAATGACTTTTGAGGACTGCTAAAATTAGTCTCAAAGGTAAATCTATTGTTTCTACTCCTGCTGCTACTACCCCTGTCTTGGCAATTGGACATGGGAAAGGGAAGAAGAGGAAGGCTCCCTCTAAGAGTGGCAAGGGAAAGTCTCTTGATGGATCCTCTTCAAGTGGCACCAAAGGTGGTTCTGCCGCTCCTTCTACCATTCCTAAGGAAGCAGAGTGTTTCTATTGTCATGAAAAGGGGCACTAGAAGCGAAGCTGCCCCAAATACTTGCAGGATGTAAAGGATGGGAAGGTTAAGCCCACCCATGCAGGTATTTATACTATTCTATCTAATAGCTCATCACATTCTTGTTCTTGGGTCCTTGATACAGGTTGTGGAATTCACATTTGTTCTAATTTGCACGCACTAAAAAGAAGTAAGGATGTGGAGCACGGGAAGTTAAACTTGATCATGGGGAATAGAAAGGTTTCACCTGTCACCGAGATTGGAGTTTATTATTTATTGCTTAGTAGTGGGTTAGAATTAGATTTGAATAATTGTTGCTACTCATCTGAAATGGCGAGAAATGTTATTTCCTTTCATGGTTTGTACAAACAAGGTTTTAGTTTTTCATTTGATAATGAAATTGGTGCTATTAATGCTTTTATAATGGTATTTTATATTTTAAAGCATTTCCTTGTAATGGTGTATATGAAACTGTGATGGTTGTAGACGACTTAGGAAATAATGTGTTGCACATTGATTCTTCCAATGATCTGGATAAGGCATGCTTGTGGCATTGTCGTCTTGGACATGTCAACAAGAAGCGCATAAGCCAACTCCAAAATACTGTAGTCTTGGAGTCATTCGACTTAAGGTCAGATGACACTTGCGAATCCTGTTTTCTTAGAAAGATGACCAAATCACCCTTCACTGGTACTTGTGAAACGGGTGAAGGTTTGTTGGATCTCCTACACACCGATGTGTGTGGACCTTTCAAAACTACCACAAGGGATGCTAACTGCTTCTATATGACTTTTACTGATGATTACAGTAGATATGGCTATATCTACTTAATCAAACATAAGTCAGAAACCTTTGAAAGATTCAAAGAGTTTAAACAAGAAGTGGAGAATCAGTTGGGCAGGAAGATAAAGATGCTCTGATCTGACCGGGGTGGTGAGTATCTTAGTATCGAGTTCCTAGACTATCTTAAGGAATGTAGGATTGTTTCAGAATTGACGCTACCTAGGAAACCACATCTTAATGGTGTCGCTGAGAGGCACAATCGAACCTTGTTGAACATTGTTCGTTCCATGATGAGTCGAGCTTCGTTACCTATCTCATTCTGGGGGTATGCCTTAGAGACTGCCGCCCATATCCTTAATCTAGTCCCAACTAAGAAGGTTGCAAAAATACCTCACGAGATGTGGACGGGGAAGGTTCCCTCGTTAGCACAGATCAAGGTTTGGGGTTTCGAGGCTTGCGTGATACACGAGATTCACGACAAGCTCAAACCTCGTAGTGAGCGGTGTATTTTTATCGGCTACCCACAGAAATCCTTTGAATATATCTTCTATAGACTGAGTGACGATGTTGTCTTCGTTACAAGGAGGAGTCTTTTGCGAGAGAGAACTCATAGGCCAAGGAAACAGTAGGAGGCAAATTGACCTTGAAGAGCTTTAAGAGTCAAGCGGTGAAGGAACCTCAAACAGTAGCAATCAAACTGAGGAGGAAACTCCTGTTGATCCAGTTGACGAGTTCGTACCTCTGAGGCGCTCCAGTATAGTTAGTGTTCCACATGTGTTGTATGGTTTCCATATAACATTGGAGGGTGATAAATTTATCAGTGATAACACACTGGTAAATTTGGATGAACCTAATAATTACAAGGAAGCCATGGCAGGCCCCAAGACTACAAAGTGGAAAGAGGCCACGGACAGCGAGATTCAGCCCATGTATGACAATCAAGTTTGGAACTTGGTTGACAATGTACCGGGTCGTAAGACAGTCGGGTGCAAATGGATACTCAAGAAGAAGACCGGCATGGATGGGAATGTACACTCATATAAGGCGCGTTTGGTTGCGAAGGGCTTTACGCAAACTCATGGAGTTGACTATGATGAGACCTTCCCACCAGTATTGAAGATTAAATCTATAAGGGTTATGTTAGCCATAGCTGCATTTCATGACTATGAAATATAGGAAATGGATGTCAAAACTACTTTCCTTAATGGAAAGTTGGATGAAGATGTTTACATGAGTCAGCCAGAGGGTTTTGAAAAATCCATTTATGGATTGAAACAAGCATCTCGCAGATGGAATCTTTGTTTCGATGAGAAAGTCAAAGAGTTTGGATTTTCGAGAAGCGAGGATGAGTCATGTGTGTATGTCAAGGCTAGTGGGAGTATAGTTAGCTTTCTGGTGTTGTATGTGGATGACCTACTACTCATTCCAACCTTGTAGGAGGTTAAGTCCTGGCTTGGGAAGTGCTTCGCTATGAAGGACCTTGGAGAAGCTGCTTACATCCTTAGGATAAGGATATTGAGAGACATGAGTAAAAGACTAATTGGACTTAGTCAAAGTACCTACTTGGATAAGGTGTTGAAACTATTCAGTATGGAGAATTCCAAGAAAGGTGACTTACCCATCCAAGGCAATACCAAGAAAGGTATTGAAACTATTCAGTATGGAGAATTCCAAGAAAGGTATTGAAACTATTCAGTTCGAATACAGAGGCTGAGATAGCTGAGATGAGTCCAGTACCATATGCTTCCGCAATTGGCTCGATCATGTATGCTATGACTTGTACTCGCCCTGATGTGGCCTTTTCTTTGAGCATGGTCAGCATATATTAAGGGAATCCTGGTAAAGCTCACTCGACTGCGGTAAAGAACATTTTTAAGTACCTACGCAGGACTAAGGACTGGGTCCTTACTCTTGGCGAGAGTGATGACTTAAGAGCCACAGGGTATAGTGACGCCAGCTTTCAGACCGACAGAGTAATTTCCGCTCTCAGTCGGGCTGGGTTTTTACCCTGAATGGAGGAGCAATAACTTGGAAAAGTTCTAAACAGGAGACTGTAGGTGATTCAATGTGCGAATCAAAGTACGTAGCAGAAAAGCGAAGCATCGAAGGAGGAGATATGGCTGAAGAACTTCATCGGAGGCCTTGGAGTTATACCAACTATAAAGGAGCCTATGGAGATTTTCTGTGACAATGAGGGTGCGATTTCCTTAACCAGGGAACCAAGGGATCATGGTAGATCCAGGCACATCGACAGGAAATATCACTTCATATGACATCGGGTGGAAGAATGACTCCTCTTGGTAAAAAGGGTACCATCAGATGAGAACCCAGCAGATCTCCTCACGAAGGGACTGAGTATGGTTAAGCATTTGCAACATGCGAGGCGCATTGGGCTGAAGGATGATATTAGTTTTAATGATTAGATAGCTATTTTGAAACTTTTAATAGATAAAATGTAATTGACATTTGATGATTAAATAAAAGGTGTTTTTTATTTATAAGTAAGGTTACTGTCTTATGTCAATTGTTTACTATTGTCTCAATTGCATGTTTTGAACTCCATAATCATTATATTATTCAAACTATCCACAGTCGATCATACTTTGGAAGTAGGTATTGAGGCAAGACTGTCATGAATTTGGCTTGTAGATTGTCTGAAGTGTATTATACATAGCAAAGTTTGCTACAACATTCATGAGTGCTCATAAGGTCTGAGTATTGGATTAAACCCACGCTCACTTGAATCACTTCATGGAATTTATCACAAGTGATCGTGAGACGAGAATATCATATAAGTCTTCAAACCTATATATATGTGTCACACCCCCGAAACCAGACGGCGGAAACGTCCGAGGGCTCGCGTGACTTAAATTGAATATCATCACAATGAATATACATGAATCATAAGATAAACATCACCATGCATCAATACATTACAACTGATATTGTTCACATCCAGTACATTGTTTTAAACATTACACATTCATAACATAAGTTGTTCGAGAGTTTTTAAAACATAACATCCTAACGTACTTGATATTACCCTGCAGCTTACCTGTTACCTGAGAATACAAGTTATTTTGAAAAACGTCAACATATGAAATGTTGGTGAGTTCATAAGCAGGGTTGTGATAAAAATGATTTGTGTAGTTTGTAAAACCCAGAAAATCCGATATTTTCTGAAAAGACAGTTGTTTATCAAAGTGTGGAGATCCATAAGTTGATGCATGAATGATTTCAAAACGTGTATAAAAAGGGAGTTTTGTATTATAGTTATAGAAGGACACAAGCGAGTGATGTTGATTTCCTCGAAAAACCCGATGTTTTCCGAATACATAAAATACAGTTACTTCTCAAATTGTTATACTGCCACAATGAATGATTTTGATTACTCTTCCTTAATTATTCGGATGGTATTGGATTAATTAATTTTTGTGAGTCGTTATAACCATGCATAATAATGAGTAGTTCGTCTGTCTTGGCTACCTACCGTGCGTCGGGATTGATGTTAAGATTTTGTCACCCTAGACTGGCCGAGTCTAACTGTAGTGAACAGCTGAGGTGTGGGGGAGTCACCCCCGTATAGATCTATACACAAACTCTCGCTCTCCTTCCTGGAGACTTTGATTATAACTACAGACTACGAACGACCCTTGGAGGTATCGCCCGTTATTACTCACTTAACCCAAATAACATTGATTACTATTGATTAACGACCTGAATTTTTTTACTTTGATTACGCATAAGCCTAACAAACGAGGAGAAGAGGAAAACAAAGTCCTGCTACTTTCGTGAGTTATTTCAGGCTGTTGGGTATACGAAGGACACGTTGGTCCATTTCGCATTTGATTACTCGGACCTTACTAGCAGTGCTAGTGGGCCACTAAGGCCCAATAGTACTTAAAAGCCATTGAGGGTCCCTTTAATATGAAGTTGGGTCATCGAAGGCCCAATAACATTTATTATTATTATCTCTTGGGCCCGAAAATCATGTGGATGGATCACAAAGGCCCAACAAGCATGATTGCAACTTTCAAGCCCAGAGTTTTGAATGTTTACTTGTTTTAGGTATTGCATAATTGTTGGAAGGTTTGATTGAATGATTGTTATTTTTGTATCGACTCGAGACCGGTCGATTTGTTTATAACGATATTTGGATTTATACGTGTATTCATCTTTCAATTTTTGTAAGTCGTAGTTTAGTATTTTTGACTCAATATTCTAGAAATAAAAAAATTGACTTAAGAATATTGGTTTGACCTTTTCAGCCCTTCTTTAATAAAAATGACAATTTTAGTCCAAAAATGACAATTTTAATAAAAATGACAATTTTAATAAAAATGACAATTTTAGTCCAACCGAAAAGAGAGGGGTATGAACTCACCTTTGTTTGTTGTTTTCGATTTAGGAGGAAGAAATGAAGAAAATTTGGTCCTAGCAAGCCTTCTTGGAAGATCTCGAACTTAGAGGTTTCTAAGATAGTGATCATGAGTTTAAATGAGTTAAGGAGAGATTTTTGATAATACAAAGAATCTAGATCATGGATCCAAGCATGAACTTACCTAAGATGATGATTTTTGTGGAATAGCCTCCTTGGAATGCTTCTAACTCTCGAAAATTTGTTGAAGAAGGAGTGTTTCTTTGAGAGTGTTTGAGTGAAATGTGTGTGTGCGTCTTTCCCTTTGTGGTTCTCGGCCGAATGAAGAAAAAGAGAGAAGGAGAAGAGAGAGTGATGACAAGATGGTTGCTTGGAAATATGAGTTATTGCATGGAGAACCAAAATATAATAAGGAGGTGGCAAGTGGAAAGTCAACTTCCCCCCCCCCCCCATTTGTGTAGTTGGGCCGAGAAGAGGAGAAGAAGAAAAAGAAATTGGGCCTTTTTGTGCTTAAGTCCATTTTATGGCCCAATTAGGTGATTTTTCGGCCCATTGGGCTCCCATGATAGTTTACGGCCCAATTTGTCAAAATAATGGGCTTCATAGTCCATTAGAGTTAATTAGGTTAGTTATGGCCCAATGAGGCCCATTAGGGTATTTTATTTCATTCTAGGCCCAATATGGCCCAAAATGTTAAAATAAGTGGAAGTGGGTCCAATTAGAGTCCACATAGGAGTTCTAAGCCCAAAATAGTCAAATTGGAAGCTTATTGGTCCATTAGGCCCAATAAGGAAATCCTAGTCCATAATGGACTTAAACCGGGATTTCTAGGTTTTCCAATTCTTAGTTGACTATTTGCAGTGCTTGTATAAGGTGTTTGATGGAAGTTTTGTTGTTATTGAATAAGTATTATACATGTTTTCTCATTTTGGTTCACAAATGTTATCATTGTTGTTGTTACAAGCATCAGAATTTCTAGTTGTGACATCATCCCCCCGTTAGAGGGAATTTCGTCCCGAAATTCTTTTGAAAGCTAGATTTGAGAATGCGAGAATAGGTGAGGGTACTTCTGCTTCATTTGGTCTTCACGTTCCCATGTGAATTCTGGTCCGCGTCTCACGTTCCATCGAACTTTCACAATCGGAATTCGACTTTGCTTAGTACGCTTTACCTCCCTGTCCATGATTTCAACTGGTTCCTCGATGAACAGGAGATTCTCGTTGATTTCAATCTCTTCAAGTGGAATGACGAGAGTTTCGTCGAATAAACACTTTTTCAAATTGGAAACATGGAACACGGGGTGTAAACTGCTGAGCTCAACGGGTAGCTGCAGTCTATAAGCCACTGGACCTATTCGGGCAAGAATCTCGAAGGGTCCAATGTATCGAGGGTTTAGTTTTCCCCGTTTCCCAAAACGAATCACCCCTTTCCAGGGAGAGACCTTCAATAACACCCTATCCCCGACTCTGAATTCCAAGGGCTTTCGCCGCTTATCGGCGTAGCTCTTTTGTCTGTCTCGTGATGATTGCAGTCGGGATCTGATTTGAATTATCTTCTCGGTCGTCTCGCGTATGATCTCTTGTCCCGTTAGTGCATTGTCTGATGTTTGTCCTTTTGCTAACTGAGTGTCCCCTACCTCTGCCCAACACAACGGTGATCTACATTTACGCCCATACAATGCCTCGAAAGGAGCGACTTTGATGCTCGAGTGATAACTGTTGTTGTATGAGAATTCGATCAAAGGCAAGTGGGTATCCTACGACTTTCCAAAGTCTATCACATACGCGCGAAGCATGTATTCAAGGGTTTGAATGGTTCGTTCGCTTTGACCATCCGTTTGTGGGTGGTAGGCAGTGCTCAGGTCAAGTTGTGTTCCCATAGCTTTCTGAAGGGATTGCCAAAAGCGTGAAGGAAACCTATTATCTCTATCTGAGATGATAGATATTGGCACTCCGTGGAGTCTCACAATTTCCTTGATATAGATCCTTGTCAGACGTTCCATCTTGTATGATTCTTTTATTGGCAGGAAATGAGCGGATTTTGTCAATCTATCGACTATTACCCATATGGTATCCAAACCATCAGTCGACTTGGGTAGTTTGGTCACAAAGTCCATAGTAATCCTTTCCCATTTCCACTCGGGAATTACTGGTTGTTGTAGTAATCCCGAGGGCTTCTGATATTCCACCTTTACTTTAGCACATGTGAGGCATTTGCTAACGTAAGTGGCAATTTCTGCCTTCATGTTAGGCCACCAATAATGTTGCTTGATATCCAAGTACATTTTATCTGAACCCGGATGAATGGAGTATCGCGTCTTGTGAGCTTCATTCATGACTACTTCTCTGAATCCCCCAAGTTTAGGGACCCAAATGCGGTTCATGAAGTAATATGTTCCGTCCTCCTTCACTTCAAAATTCCTTTCCATTCCACGTAGCGCTTCGCTCGTTCTGTCTTCTGCCTTCATGGCATGTGACTGGGATGCTCTGATTTGCGAGGTCAGGTGGGATTGGATGGTTATGGAGAGAGTCTTCAAATGACGATTCGAGTAATCCTTCCGACTCAAGGCATCAGCTACTACGTTAACTTTTCCTGGGTGGTACTTGATTTCGCACTCGTAATCGTTCAGCAATTCAACCCATCTTCGTTGCCTCATGTTTAACTCTTTTTGATCTAAGATGTGCTGGAGACTCTTCTGGTCGGTGAAAATGGTGCACCTGGTACCATAAAGGTAGTGCCTCCAAATCTTCAGGGCGAAGACCACAACTCGTAATTCCAGGTCATCGGTGGTATAAGTCACCTCATGTGTGTTCAGTTGTCGGGACGCATAAGCTATCACCTTTACATGCTGCATGAGTACACAGCCTAAACCTTGATTCGACGCATCACAGTAAACTACAAAGTCTTATGTTCCTTCCGACAGTGGTAGTACCGGTGCACTGCAGAGTGCTTGCTTCAGAGTTCGGAATGCAGCTTCTTGTTTATCCGTTCATTCAAAAGGCATGCCCTTTTGCGTAAGCAAGGTAAGTGGCTTGGCTGTCTTGGAGAAGTTCTGAATAAACCTCCTGTATTAGCCTGCGAGACCTAAGAATTGACGAATTTCGGTGGGTGTCGTTGGGATCGCCCATCCTTCGATAGCTTTGACTTTAGAAGGATCCACATGTATCCCTTCCTGACTAACAACATGACCCAAAAAGTTCACACTACGGAGCTAAAACTCACACTTAGAGAGTTTGGCGTATAACCTTTCGGTTCGCAGGATTTCCAGGATTTGTCGGAGATGTCGGCCGTGTTCTTCTTCGCTTCGGGAATAGACGAGGATATCGTCGATGAAAACGATGACAAAGTTGTCGAGGAATGGTCAGCAGATTCGGTTCATTAGGTCCATGAATGCGGCAGGGGCATTCGTTAGACCGAAGGGCATTACGAGAAATTCATAATCTCCATAACGAGTTCAGAAAGCGGTTTTGGGAATATCCTCTTCCCGGACTTTGAGTTGGTGGTATCCAGATCGCAGATCTATCTTAGAGAAGTGACTTGCTCCTTGTAGCTGGTCGAATAGATCGTCGATTCGCGGAAGTGGATAGCGGTTTTTGATAGTATGCTTGTTAAGTTCCCTATAGTTAATACACATCCTAAAGGTACCGTCTTTCTTCTTAACAAAGAGAACCGAGAGCTCCCCAAGGTGAGAAGCTGGGTCGGATGAATCCTTTTTCCAAAAGCTCGCTGAGTTGACTGGACAACTCTTGCATCTCCGCGGGAGCCAATCTGTAGGGCGATATGGCGATAGGAGTAGCTCCTGGCACTAGATCAATTCGGAACTCGATTTGTCTTTCTGGGGGTATTCCTAGAAGATCCTCCGGAAAGACATCCAGGAAATCGCAAGCCACAGGGATGTTTCGAATATTGATCTCTTCTTTGGACTTATCCACTATATGAGCTAGAAAAGCCAAGTCCTTCTTTCGTAGATACTTCTGTGCCTTAGTGCACGAGATAAGACGAAGGTTCGTGCTGGGTTTGTCTCCGTATATAATCAGGGTTTCGTGATTCGGGAGGCGAAGGCGAACGGCCTTCTCGTGACACATAATTTCAGCTTGGTGGGGGCTTAACCAATCCATGCCGATAATCACATCAAAACTCCTAATGGAATAAGGCATTAAGTTTATTTGAAAGACGTGATGATTTAAGGTCAGGGTACATCCGTTGTAGATTTCCCCAGTGGATTCTGTTTTCCCATTGGCCATTTCCACCGTAAAGGTTTCATTAAGCTTCTGGGGTTGTTGTTTTAACAAATGTTTGAATTTATTACTCATAAAACTTCGTTCTACCCCGGTATCAAATAGGATGCATGCATAAGTGTGGTTTAGGAGAAACGTACCGGTAACAACAGCGGGATCCTGCACCGCTTCTCCCTGACCCATAGCTAGCACTCTTCCTGTTCCTCCGTTCCCAGGGTTGTTGATGTTGGGGCAGTTTCGATGGATATGCCCAGTCTTTCCACATCCATAGCAGGTGGGGCTTGATCTTGTGTTATTGCCGCTATTGTTGGTGTTGTTGCTGTTGTTGTTGTTGCGGTTGTTGTTGTTTCCTTGTTGTTGGTTATGGGGAGGATAGGTCCTGCAATACCTTGCCGTGTGACCCTTCCGATTGCAACTGGTACAGTGCATCTCTCTGCATTCGCCATTATGATGAAGACTGCACTTGTTGCACTTTGGGAGATTCCCAGAATACTGCTTAGGGGCACTTGGATTAGGTGAGGCTGGAGCATGTGGTGTGGAGGGAACTTGGGTGGTTGCAGCATTGACTGTCACTGTATGTTGCTTCTTTGACGACTCTGAGCCTTGTCGTCCTTTTCTTTTGTTGTTCTTTCCTTTCTTGTTGTCACTCTCCTTCTTGCCTTCAGTTTCCACTGGCTTCTCTCGCCCTTCTTGTTGTTGTGGTCGTACAGTTTCTTAGCCAATCTCTTGGCACTGTCGAAAGTTTCAGGATTTGCAGCTATTACATTTTCTTGAATTGGGGAGGTTAATCCCCAAATGAATCATTCGATTTTCTTTCCCTCTGAAGTAATCATGCCAGGGCACAACAGTGACAGCTCGCTAAACCTTGCTATGTATGCGTCTATGTCGGAATTTCGGACGGTGAGATTCCACAGCTCTTGCTCCATTTTCTGAATTTCGCCTCGCGGGCAGTACTCAGCCATCAGCATTTCTTTCAACTCCGTCCACGGCATAGCGTTGGCTAGAGGGAGAGTCATGGCCTCTACATGTCCATTCCACCAAGTAATAGCTTGGTCAACGAATGTGCATGCGGCGAACTTCACTTTCACCTCCTCGGGGCATTCACATATCTCAAATACCGATTCCACTTTTTCCATCCATCTCTTTAGAGTTATCATTCCACCCGTGCCATTAAAGGTTTGTGGCTTGGCGTTGGTGAAGTCCTTGTAAGAGCATGTCTTGGTAGGTCCTTGATTTGCTCCGTTGTTCGAACTCCCAGCCCCTTGTCCATTGATTCCACCATTGTCCCCTTGGTGGATTTGCGCCATGGCTGCAGTAACCGCAGCAGATACAGCTGCTTGGAAGGCAGCTGAGTTGACTTCAGGTGGGGTTGATGACTTCGGACTCCGCGTCCGAATCACCATCATCGCTAGGTTCCTCCTCGAATTCCTCTTCGGCTTCCTCTTCCAGGACCTCCACGGGTTCGGCAGGTCCGCCCTCGACTTCCGCCTCAGGTTCCTCTTCAGACCCTACCTCGGGGTCTTCTTCAGGTTCCTCCTCCAGCCATCCGTTATTTCCCTGATTAGGGAAATACGAATCTCCGGGGTGATGGAAGTCGGCCATACAGTCTGCGAGAGTATATAAATGTACTATTATTCCTATGATGTTTTAATTATTATGTAAATTGAGTTGATGTTCTTTTCTTGGTAACAAAGGGGTACGTTTTTAGGTTTACCGTCCATCAAGGTTTTCCCGGAGTATGTAATAGTTGTACTTCGGAGAAAATGTAGTTGATCAGGCTACATCCACCCCTTAATACAACTAAAAACAATCCCGACTTAACCAAGATGTCAGTATTTTCTTACTTGATTTGGTATTATGTTCTTTTTCCTATATCGCACAAGTAAAGATGTTTTTATCGATGCGTTTTGTTTTGTTTTGTTCAGAGTGGTTTTAGTCCCTCTTTGGTTTATAGTTGCATATCAATGTGGGATTAGATATGCCAGTTCACTATAAACAGAGCTCTGATACCAACCTGTCACACCCCCGAAACCAGACGGCGGAAACGTCCGAGGGCTCGCGTGACTTAAATTGAATATCTTCACAATGAATATACATGAATCATAACATAAACATCACCATGCATCAATACATTACAACTGATATTGTTCACATCCAGTACATTGTTTTAAACATTACACATTCATAAGATAAATTGTTCGAGAGTTTTTAAAACATAACATCCTAACGTACTTGATATTACCCTGCAGCTTACCTATTACCTGAGAATACAAGTTATTTTGAAAAACGTCAACATATGAAATGTTGGTGAGTTCATAAGCAGGGCTGTGATAAAAATGATTTGTGTAGTTTGTAAAACCCAGAAAATCCGATATTTTCTAAAAAGACAGTTGTTTATCAAAGTGTGGAGATCCATAAGTTGATGCATGAATGATTTCAAAACATGTATAAAAAAGGAGTTTTGTATTATAGTTATAGAAGGACACAAGCGAGTGACGTTGATTTCCTCGAAAAACCCGATGTTTTCCGAATACATAAAATACAGTTACTTCTCAAATTGTTATACTGCCACAATGAATGATTTTGATTACTCTTCCTTGATTATTCGGATGGTATTGGATTAATTAATTTTTGTGAGTCGTTATAACCATGCATAATAATGAGTAGTTCGTCTGTCTTGGCTACCTACCGTGCGCCGGGATTGATGTTAAGATTTTGTCACCCTAGACTGGCCGAGTCTAACTGTAGCGAACAGCTGAGGTGTGGGGGAGTCACCCCCGTATAGATCTATACACAAACTCTCGCTCTCCTTCCAGGAGACTTTGATTATAACTACAGACTACGAACGACCCTTGGAGGTATCGCCCGTTATTACTCACTTAACCCAAATAACATTGATTACTATTGATTAGCGACCTGAATTTTTTTACTTTGATTACGCATAAGCCTAACAAACGAGGAGAAGAGGAAAACAAGGTCCTGCTACTTTCGTGAGTTATTTCAGGATGTTGGGTATACGAAGGACACGTTGGTCCATTTCGCATTTGATTACTCGGACCTTACTAGCAGTGCTAGTGGGCCAATAAGGCCCAATAGTACTTAAAAGCCATTGAGGGTCCCTTTAATATGAAATTGGGTCATCGAAGGCCCAATAACATGTGGATGGATCACAAAGTCCCAACAAGCATGATTGGAACTTTCAAGCCCAGAGTTTTGAATGTTTACTTGTTTTAGGTATTGCATAATTGTTGGAAGGTTTGATTGAACGATTGTTATTTTTGTATCGACTCGAGACCGGTCGATTTGTTTATAACGATATTTGGATTTATACGTGTATTCATCTTTCAATTTTTGTAAGTCGTAGTTTAGTATTTTTCCCTCAATATTCTAGAAATAAAATAATTGACTTAAGAATATTGGTTTGACCTTTTCAGCCCTTCTTTAATAAAAATGACAATTTTAGTCCCTTATATAAAAAAAAGACATTTTTGCCCTTAAAATCTTTTCTTGACACTTTTGAATCATAGACTTGTTCAAATGATATTTTTAGCTCCAACTTATTCTTTGGCAGTTTCAGCCCTTCCAGAAAAGTGTTTTTCGGTTAAAGCCCAAACTTTTGCAGTTTTTACAATTCTGGCCCAAAATCCAAAAACTTTACATTTTTGATCCTTTTTGGAAAAGACAAGCATTTTTAACCCTTGAAATAGTTTTGTTTAACTATTTATCCCTTGTTTTGAAGAATTTACCATTTCAGCCCTTTAAAAGTCATATTTTTCGCAACTTTGGGCTTAATGGGCCGAAAAGGCCAAAAATTGGCCCATTAAGCTAATATTTACATTTCAAGTCCCTTGAAGAGCATAATATTCATAAAAACATTTGTTGTAACTGTTTTGACTCTTTTGACCCTTAAGAAAACCGTAAATAACAACTTTTAACCCAACTTTTGTTTATTTGACAATTTAGGCCCAAAAATGGGTTTTATGTTGCAATATGTTTATCATAATCTTAGAAGTTAATATTCTTGACTTGTTTAGTGTAATATAACTTAGATCATGTTTGTTTTCCTTCTTATGGCATAGATCTCGAGATTTCTTCCCTTTTGATTACATATTCATCACAAAAACACATAAAATCACACATACATGCATAAAATCATACATAGCATACACATACACATATATCTACACATTTTCTTGTATTCTCCCCCATAAAACATATAAAAACCGAAAAGAGAGGGGTTTGAACTCACCTTTGTTTGTTGTTTTCGATTTAGGAGGAAGAAATGAAGAAAATTTGGTCCTAGCAAGCCTTCTTGGAAGATCTCGAACTTAGAGGTTTCTAAGATAGTGATCATGAGTTTAAATGAGTTAAGGAGAGATTTTTGATAATACAAAGAATCTAGATCATGGATCCAAGCATGAACTTACCTAAGATGATGATTTTTGTGGAATAGCCTCCTTGGAATGCTTCTAACTCTCGAAAATTTGTTGAAGAAGGAGTGTTTCTTTGAGAGTGTTTGAGTGAAATGTGTGTGTGCGTCTTTCCCTTTGTGGTTCTCGGCCGAATGAAGAAAAAGAGAGAAGGAGAAGAGAGAGTGATGACAAGATGGTTGCTTGGAAATATGAGTTATTGCATGGAGAACCAAAATATAATAAGGAGGTGGCAAGTGGAAAGTCAACTTCCCCCCCCCCCCCCCATTTGTGTAGTTGGGCCGAGAAGAGGAGAAGAAGAAAAAGAAATTGGGCCTTTTTGTGCTTAAGTCCATTTTATGGCCCAATTAGGTGATTTTTCGGCCCATTGGGCTCCCATGATAGTTTACGGCCCAATTTGTCAAAATAATGGGCTTCATAGTCCATTAGAGTTAATTAGGTTAGTTATGGCCCAATGAGGCCCATTAGGGTATTTTATTTCATTCTAGGCCCAATATGGCCCAAAATGTTAAAATAAGTGGAAGTGGGTCCAATTAGAGTCCACATACGAGTTCTAAGCCCAAAATAGTCAAATTGGAAGCTTATTGGTCCATTAGGCCCAATAAGGAAATCCTAGTCCATAATCGACTTAAACCGGGATTTCTAGGTTGTCCAATTCTTAGTTGACTATTTGCAGTGCTTGTATAAGGTGTTTGATGGAAGTTTTGTTGTTATTGAATAAGCATTATACATGTTTTCTCATTTTGGTTTACAAATGTTATCATTGTTGTTGTTACAAGCATCAAAATTTCTAGTTGTGACAATATGAGTTACTGACTATGAGTTGGTTCTGCATTGATAGTGCGAAAACGCATCAGTAACTTGATGTTATAAAACACACTGTTGTGTATGAATTGATGAATAGTTAGTACGAGCATATAATGTCGAAGTTTAGTTGTTCCTTTTAATTCTTGGAGGATTAAAAGTGATATCTTGGGCCCCTCGATGATTTTGTTTTGACTTATGTGCCGGGCCCGGTCGGGACTAAATTGATGTGTTGAATTAACTTCTCTGTCAAAAAAATTGGAGATCGAGAAACAACATTCAAGCATCAAGTAGTCAGAACCAAGAATCACCAAATTAGGCCATCCTATCACTAACTGATCAGTACTAGCATGCAAGTCTACAAGCTCATACAATAGGCATACAAAGGCATCTCTCCTAGCATTCTATCATGCAAATATTGAGCAAATACTTAGCCCTAACTAGTATGCGATTCACAGATTCAAAAATCAAATCATATCACGTAACATGTATGATTATTTTGGAAAATTTTACTTGAGCTCGGTCAATTGCATGCACCACACCCTTTCTTGTCTTAGAAAACACTTTTCTTAAAAAGACATTTCTTTTTGAAAAAAAACTTTACCAAATCCTCAATCTGAGTTCAAACACACCCGTGAGTATGTCCGAATCCCTCAAACCAAGTCTCTAATACCAACTTGTAACGTCCCAAAATAAGACACAACATTTTTTCATTTTTTATTTAATAAAACATTAATCCAACATTTTCATACAACCCCAAAAGATCAAAGTATGTCACTACATCAAAACATATCAGAGTAAATCTCAAAATCCAGAAAAAAGGTGGTGTGTGCTCTACAATCATCTTGAGATCTTCCATTTCGATCCTGAAGTACCTGAAACATAAACTGAAAACTATAAGCACAAAGCCTAGTGAGTTCCCCAAAATATGACATACCACACATATCATACATATAACGGCCCCTGCCCAATGAGTGTAATGGGCCCCGTCCTAACTCGCATAACGGGCCTCGTTCAGTGAGTATAACGGGCCTCACCCTAACTCGCATAACGTCCCTCGCCCACTGAGTATAACGAGCCTCACCCTACTTCACATAACGGGCCCTTCCCATTGAGTATAACGGGTCTCGCTCTAACTCACATACGGGCCCCGCCCATCACATAAACGTACGGGTATAGCAAATAATAGCATACAGATTATCCATTGGGCCACATCTACCAAGCATATAACACATACACATGCGAGTGTCATGCATACATCTATCATCCTAACGTAAAAATCATGGGACGACATTGGTGCCTTTGACCTGCTAAGACTCAGTGAGGAAACTCACCTCAAACTGATGAATTTCACAGATAAAACTTTGGTTGTTGGCACGCTAAAATCCCCACACTATAATCACAAAACAACATCCAATTAATAAATGGATCCTGACTTACCCTAAGAGTCCAAAATAGGGTACAAGACCTTATTACCCTTTCCCTAACTTGGCCCAAGGACAAGGCCTAATCCAATTGTCTAAAAGGCCGAAATTCCAAAATAATCACCAAAGCCCAAATATGGCCCAATTTTCCAAATTGGGCCCAAACCCTTCATGGGACTTCAACCACAAGCCTAATAAGATATCATTAGCCTAAAATAGTATTATGATGTCCCGGCAACGCCCTAATCATCTAGAGTCCATACATAGCCCAATACCGTGAGCCCAAACATTCTGAAGCCCAACTGCTGAGTACTCTGGGCGTACTTAGTTCGTACGCTAAGCGTACTCACATTGAGGCTTGTACGCATCGCATACCAGTTTATACGCCCAGCATACTCCTCAACTTATCCAAACTTCTTCAATCAGCACATATTTGGTTAAGACTTCGACCCAAAACCTAGATCTGACTTCCCTAAGGTGGTTTATCACGTAAATTTGCCAACTTTATGCGCATGTATGGCTTAATGGGGCTTAGAGCTCAAAAGAGCTTAATAAATGACTTAACACATGCATGAGACCAAAACCACCATAAATTTTGCACCTTTATGCTTATGAAACCCTTAATATGCCAAGATCTACCAGGATAAGCTCCAAAAACTACCTTAGCTAACAAAACCAAACAAAAAGCGACCAAAAAGCTAAAAGCAATCCAAGGAATAGATCTATGAAATGGAATGACAAGCTCTGGACTTTATACCTCAAAAGCCACAAGATGGAGGTGCTAAAATTGGATCTCTAAGCTCCCTTCAAAAGAATTAGTCTTCAAGCTTCTTCTTCTATCGAGTCAAGATGCACAAAACCCTCCAATGATCAAAACAATAGCACAAGAGCACCACACAAGGAAAAGGGACGAATTAGGGTTTTTGAAAGGGTGGAGGCTTGTCTAAAATGTCTTGGAGGTGAGTTAATGAGGCTTAAATAGGGCACAAACCCTAAAAATTAGGGTTTGCCCCTGGCCAGCACATGCCTCGCGTAACCCTCGTACGCCCATCGTACGAGGTCGATGCCCGTGATCACAAATCAACTAGTATGCTAAGCGTACCCTTTGGTATGCCCCGCGTACTAACCACATGGACCAAAATGCAACACTTTTAAATATCAAGGGATTACATATGAAACTTACAAAAATTCCAGGTGTTAGAAAGCTTATATTATTCATATGGTTAATTATTTTAACTTTTTTAGAATCATAGTTAATTATTATCCAACAAACGTTTTGTTAATTTTGTTTTGAATTTTTTTTTGTCTTTATTAAGGAATATATTCAAAATTTGATAAAGCTGAATAATTTTTTAAAATTAAATATCTAATGATAAAGCTGTATAATTTGGATAAAGCTGAATACTTATATTAAGAAACCAAAACCTAAACATACTTTTATCTTTGGCACAAAGTCGCATATTTATATTTTTAAAATAAAATAACAGCATACTATTATTTTTATAATATTATATGTTGTTTTATAAAAACACCTCATATTTATTCTTAAAAATAAATATAAGTTATAAGTTAAATGAAGATAGATCGTAAAAATTACATCATTTACAAATTAAATAGTAATAAAGTGATGTTTTTATATTTCACATTTTTTAGATAAAAAATAGTAAACGAAAAGTATTTAATTATGTATTATAGTTTGAATATTCTAGATAAAGTCCAGACAACAAAAAAAATTATATATTTATTAAAATAAATTTTCATGATGATTAAATTTTATAAGTTTGAATTTTTTATTTATATAAATATTAAATTTCATGTAAAAATAAATATATTTCATAAAATAGATTTCATACAATATAATGTTGTTAAAAACTAATTTCTAAAATCATAACTTTTAAAAAGTATATACTAGCAAAGTTGTGAAAAAATTAAGGAAAAATTTTATAAGAAATTCTAATTAAAAATAAACAGTAAAAAAGATGGCCGAAAGTATAACAAGAAAAATGTGACAGACTAACATCATAATATTTAAAAAATGTTATTTGTGTAAAATTTCACAAATGGTTCTTATGCACGCTTCACAAAATGGAAGAAATGGTCATCATCCACAATTCTTTTAACTTAACGGATCCATTTAACAAACATCCACGGTAAGGATCATTTGTGCGCAAGGTTTGCTCCGTAGGGAACATCTATGCAAAAAAGGTTTCATAAGGATTATTTTTGATATCAACGTAAAATTTTAAGGACCATTTGTGAAATTTTGTC
Organism: Lactuca virosa; assembly: GCF_052849685.1. Classification (NCBI taxonomy): domain Eukaryota; kingdom Viridiplantae; phylum Streptophyta; class Magnoliopsida; order Asterales; family Asteraceae; genus Lactuca; species Lactuca virosa. The sequence continues at coordinate 247,996,365 of NC_136432.1, forward strand.
TAAAAAATATGAATCCTACCCCTAGTGAACAAGTCTATGGGCAAAGACTATGTTTAACCGACATTATGAGAAGACGTATTAAGCAATAAATGGGTATTCCCATGTTTTATCTTAAAGATAACGTGAGCAGAGCCAAACATTTGAAACTAATAGACAATGACAATCTCAGACACACTAAGGTCTAGATTATAGAAATTATTGAGATGGTTAATCCGATTAAAAACATGTGAAATCATTGTCATGATTTCAGCATAAGAAATTTTGTAATCACAAAAAAACATTGAAATTAATGTAAGGAAATGGAATGAAAGACCAACAGTATGGAAAATATTAAAATCAGATCCAAGAAGAAGATAAAAATAGATAGTTTTAAATGAATATCAAAAACTCTATAAACAATCCGTGTAGGAAATTTTCCTTCCGATTAAAGCAATTTAATCTTAGAATCAGAGAGCCTAAAAGTCAATTAAATCTTCAATGATAAAACCCTCACTCTCAAATTCAAGGGATAATAAAAGTTTTGTCCATGATAAAGTAAATGAAAAGCAACATGATAAATAGAAGTATTACCTAGAAAGGAGAACGAATTTCTGATCGTAATAAAAACAACGATCAATGAATCAAAATTATAGGTAGGACAATACATAAGATTTGAAATTCAGATTTCCTGGGAAGCTAAACAAATGACATTGATGAATCGTTGAATCAAGTATTAATCAAAATCAGAGTAAAACGAATGTAGATTGAACAAACGATGTAAATAAGATCTGGTTTCTGCTCATTTATGCTTTGAACTTTTTACAGAGAAAATAGACAGATTCTGTAAGGACTCTTATCTAACTCTAGTAAAGTTCCATATTTATAGGAACAGTGAAAGCATACAAAAAATACTAAGGCATTGACACTTAAGCTTCGTACGAAATACACCTCAGTAAATAAACTTAACAAACATACGAAGGGTACAAAAGACTTCGACATATTACAACTAAATTCGACCCTTACAATCTCCCCCTTTGTAATAATGTCGACCTTCGTTAGTTCAAGAGTATCTGTATAGCATACAACATAACCCTTCGAATCTCAGTGTACCATGAGATAATCTTCTTCAGCTCCTTCTTATCTCCTTCGTTATTCTTCTTACAGCTATTCATACGAACAATGAAATTCGTATATTGGGATGTTGTGTATCTTTCCACTTCGGAAGCTTGAAACAAGAACCTTTTAGCTTTCCCATTTTTATCCTTCCCAGCAAATACCAAACCAAATGGCTTCAAACAAATTTCTCCGTCTCCATACTTCTTCAATTCAGGTTGAGTTAAAGGAAGTTCCATTGGCACTTTTACTGTAAATCCCTTTGCTGTAGCTAACTCAACATCAGTAAGTGCTAAACACTCATAATAGTTGTCAATGAAAATCTTGATGTGAGCCAACCCAAGTCGAAAAACTTCAGGATCAGTTTCTCGAAGATATGAAGTGTCTTTATCCTTTAACAACAATGCAACTTATATCAGATCATACAAGTTCATTAAAGGAAAGTCAGCCACTGAAAAATCACAAACTTGCCCATTTACCCTCGAAACAATAAAGCGAAGATTCTGCATCATATTTTCGAACAACACATCTTGCTTTATGCTTATCACCTTCTTTATCTTCACCAGTGACCAAATCTCCTCTGGAAGCTTTCCAAGTACAGCATGAAATCTGATCTTCATGTAAGTGTACTCATCATCATTGTCAAATTTCTCAACTATCTTGTACTGAGCCATAATGAACATCATCTCATTAATGGGAAAATCCAATTGACTCATGTCTGTGTTGAGAACAACATAGCTCTGCTTTGGCTTCTTTTCGAAAGCATACATATGATTATATGCAACTTTCGACTCTATCGTCTCATAGTTGTAATGCTTTGAAGGATCACCCTTGTTCATCCCAGGTGGATCATTCGCACGAAGTCGCATAAGGCTTTGCACGATTCGTAGCTTTTCAACTTCAGCCTCTGCTTCAGCTTTCTTTTCCTCCTTTGACTTTTCGACCATAACCGTTTTGCCTTTGTCTTTATCTGAGGAATTATCCACAACTTTCTTAGGCTTCGAACTACTGCCACCTTCCCCAATCATAATTCCTTTGGAAATTGGTCTTGAAATTGGCTTTGTTGAAATTGGCATTGTAGTCACAATAGTCGAAGTAACTGGCCCAGCTGTTGACATGATCGGTTTTGTTATTAGAACCTTCGAAGAAAACACCTTTCCAACAACCTTTGCATCTGCATGCACATCTTCACCACCAGCCTTCGTACCACCAACCTCCATTTCTCCCCCTTGCACCCCTGTGAAAACAGGTGGGGCATTCGTTGGAAGACGGCTCGATATGTGAGAAGGCGGAGCTAATTGTTTGTGTAAGATGGCTTCAAAATGAACGAATTTCTGAGACAAAAAATCTGGAGTAATCAACGGAGATGAAACTGATTTAATAGTTAAATCTTTTAGCTCCTTCAGCAGTTTGAGCACTTCCTTAAAGCTTTGATTTTCCGTTTTCGAAATTTGAGTAAGTTGAGGACTCAAATCTTCGTATAACTTGACATATTTGGCAACAGCATCACAAATAATGTCAACCTTTTGATTGACCAAAGCATAATCACATTGCACAATGGTAATTTCCTTTTGCATATCCTGTCGAAGCTCCCGAATTTGCAAATTCACATCTTTCCTCACTTTCTTTACACCCTGAACGAATAACACATGTCGTTCCTTCACCAAATGCTTAAAGTCTTTAACCTCCCTTTTAAACATCGAAGTTAGAGAATTCACCCTTAACTCATCATTTTGATCATTGCGATCAACCTTCTCCAAGAGTCGAGTCTCTGAGTCACGAACCATTCCAGAAACTTTACTCACCACCTTTGCTTCGAAAGTTTGCAACAGACTATCAACTTCCATACTGGAGACAGACGAACTAATCCCCAAATCTGCTTGAGATTGAAGAATAGAATTCAATTTCTTGTTGAGAATCTTGAATTGTTTCATCGTCATCAACATATGATCAGGAAAGTTATCTTCTTCATCATCAAACTGCAAATCTTCAAACGTGCCTCCAAAACCTTCATTGTCAGTATCAGTTTCAACAATAGGTGAATTTTTAACGGGTGAATCGATTTTTGGTGAATCAGTGGATTGAGATGGGAAAAGAGTTGTAAATGGTTGATGAAGAATGTTTTCAAAGGTGAACTTGTAGTATTCGGAACAATAAAAGGAGGTAATGACACGAAAGTATTCGTTTTCGAAGATATAGGAATACCTTGAGTAGTAGCAACAACTTCTTTGTTCAACTGTCCCTCGCCCATATTGACATTTACATCCGTATCAGATATGTGTGTAGAAATGCCTGAAGCTCGAACCTCCTCAAGTATGTGATTCAGTTAATGATACTTCGGGTGGTATGACAGTAGTCTTCTCAGGAGTATAGATAAATTGAAAAACAATTGTTTCTGGTGTTTCAGGAACAATTTCTTCTTCGGATGATTCCTCTTGGATAACCAACTTTCGTTGCTTTTTCTTCTTCTTTGAAATGTGTTTAGCCACGTCTTCAGCTCTACGTTTCTTTGACAAAGGCGAAACTGGAGCTGGAACCTCACGAAAAATGACCCCTTGATGAGAAAGTTGTGGTTTACGAACATTGGAAGGAATTTTCTTTGCAACTACAGTATCATCAACTGGTTCCACTAGTTTGACGACAACAGTTGAAACATTCACTTCAGCCGTCTCAGGCTTCTTTGGAAACTTCGTGGATTCGTGCATAATCTTCTCAGGAGACTTTTTAGTTTCTTGCACAGGTTTCTCAGGTGTAGCCTTTACATCCTTCTTAGAACGTTTTGACTTCTTGGAAGGACCAGCTTCTTCTTTCGACAATAATTTTCCAGTCTCAACATCTAGATTGATAGTTTTCAAGTACTCAACCAACACCGAATTTGTTGGCTCAAACTTCTTTAGCATTGCATCAGGAATCCGAGCAATGTGTGTGAATACTTCCATATCATCCGAAACTTCCTTTGGGAAGTGATACTTCAGAAACTCAGCTTTTTCTTCATCAGCAGGTACAACAATTCCTTCTTTTTCATAGAAATATCCAAGTATCAAACTCCAATACCTAGCACACGAAATGCCCTGAACCACATTTGTGTTTTCGACACTCTTTTGGAATTCCTTCCACAGTTGTGTAGAGTAGTCGACAGAAAGATCATAGTACAATCCTGCCACCATCGTATAAACCTCCATGTGACCTTTGTCTAATCCAACAGTTCGACTAGTCAAGCATCGAAGAAAAATTCCAAACAAGAAATTCCAAACAGTTGGAAGAGCTAACTTCTTGAAATCACTTATCTTCGTGAGTGGTGGTTATTGACCCATCTCATTAAACATATGAACAACTTGTGCGTAAGTGAGATCAGTAACAAGTTGAGAATTGGGAATATCCAGAATCTGGCAGAAGATCTTCTTGGATAAACGAATTTTCTTGTTATTCACCAGTTGAAAGGTGATGAGAGAGGAACTGCGAATGAGTGGAACATCGCCTTTGAAAGAACAGAACTCTTCAATGCTACGATTAACATCTTCAATTCTTCAGGATACAGAGACACATCCCCTTCCACTTGATAATTGGTACTTTGAATCTTCATTATTGGTTGAGAAGTGATGTCTTCAGTTGTTCGAGAAGCAGAATCAACACCAGCCATGATTATGGTTTTGAAGCTTTGCAGAACAAAGATAATTTGGGTATTTGATTTCTTTTGTGAGCATAAAGAGACAAAGAACCCGTAAATAACCTTTTTATATGTAACCCTGAATTTGAATTGAACGCGGGATAAGCATTGATTGAGATCTGACGTGGCACCTTAAAAGCCGCACCAGTCTGCCAATAAATTTGCCATGCGTCAAAAAGTAACTGTCACACCACCTTGAAACCAGGAAACGTCTCCTCACATAGTCTGTTCGTGTCACCTCAAGGAATAGTAACCGTCATCGACCTTCAGATGGTGGTTAAGCTCTTTCGTCTTTGGGTTTAGAGTCGAAGTCATTTGCTAGACTTTCGAAATCATCAGCCTGAGTTGGTAGTACTCAGAACCTCAAGGATTTCATGTGTGTAGTGTGCCAAAGAAAATATAAGAAACAAATTAACGAAAATTTGGATCTGTGATGTCAAAAAAAAATTTCAACACAAAAGCAGAGAAACCCCGGGAAAAGGTTGCTTCATTAATTATCAAGAGACATAATCAACTGCTTGTGTATGTTCCCGTGAGTTACAATCGAATACTTATAGAGAAGTATCGAAGGGCTTCTTTTGTTACGCTTAATGGGTGGTTTATAATTTCGTTACATATCATCCTAAACATAAGGTGAGTAATTGTAACATAAATTACGTGTTTGACCAGTGTACTCAGTGACAAGTATGCTTTGAAGTATGTTGATAGTAACTTTGAAAGAAAATGAAACTCATACAGAAATCATATTCACAAAAAATACTTGTTCTGGATCCTGTTAGGTAACAAACATCGTGGGCTTCGATAGTTTGATCAAGACCACACATGAGAATAGAATATGATTTTGAGTTTCGAAAAACGGTACTGAAACAAATGTTTCGTCAAATCTGGAACATAGTTCCCCGTCAATTCCTTACTAAGATAGGAAGTTGGGTTTCACTTTCATCACGACCTCATGATGTCAGATCATTAACACATAATTTTGATATATCTAGATCTTGATGGGTCAAATCAAAGATCTCTTGGACATATGTCGTCGTGTGTTCAAGTGTAAGAAAGTTGGTGATGAAAAAGATTGGTTTTGAGTAACGAATTGTACCTCTGTTATTTTCGGACAAAACAGATAACTCTTAACTCATGTGAGAAGAGTAAGGTAGCTCAATCGACTTACGTGAATATAAGCCTGACTTGGGAAGAAATTTTCGTATGAAAATTTTCATTAAGAAAAACAAGCATGCCCCTTGAAAAACTTACGTGAATATAAGCCTGACGTGAATATAAGCCTGACTACAGAGGCTTGGGTCAACATGCTGCAGCATGCTTCTAGGGACAGTCTAACTAGTATATAGTTATCGAAAGTTTACCTTCCCATAGAAACAGAAGCATGCCCCTTGAAAAATTTTCGTGTAATCTGCACAAAGAAAAAGAAATAAAAAAAAATAACAAAAGTCTTTTTGATATTTTTGATTTTTCTAATAGAAAGATAATATTTTTGAGTTTTTGTAAATTTTTCTAAAAATAAAACAATTAACAAAAGAAAATATTTTTGGTATTTTTGATTTTTCGAAAATATAACAACAATAAGAGAATAAAATATTTTTGGAGTTTTTGATTTTTCGAAAAGAAAACTAAGACACAAATTTACGAAAAACAGTTTTACAAACAAACGAAAATTTGTAATCAAACTACAATTTGCCATTCTTACGAAAATTTGACAAACTAACTAAAATTGGACAACCTTACGAAAATTTAACAAACTAACGAAAATTTTGTACCATACAACCATCATGCAAATTGTCGAATTCGAAGCGTGTCGAAGCATTGACTATGAATAGTAACCGCTGAATGGCGTCTTATTGCCTCTGAATCGACACATTTGTATAACACACCTTTGCTATACATTCGAAATCCTTCCTGGAACAGAACTCGCTTCAATCATTCCCAAACCTGTCAAAATTCGATCAAATGATTTTTCATCCATTGCTTTTGTAAAAATATCAGCAAGCTGATAAGTTGTTTTGACAAAATGAACTTCAATGTTTCCATCTTCCACATGATCTTTGATAAAGTGATAACGAAGAGCTATATGTTTTGTTTTCAAATGTTGTACTGGATTATGAAAAATGCGTATAGCACTTTGAGAATCACAGTACAATGGATTCTTTTTCATATTTACAGTATAATCTCTCAACTGACTTTGAATCCAAATAATTTGAGATGTACAAGCAGCTGCTGCTACGTATTCGGCTTCAGCAGTAGAAATTGAAACACACGTTTGCTTCTTCGACTGCCAACTAACGAACTTTCCATCAAAAAATTGACAACCACCAGTTGTACTTTTTTCGATCCAAGGTACACCCTCCTAGATCTGCATCTGAAAATGCTTGAATGAAAAACCCTGTTTTCGAAGGATACCACAATCCTAACGAAATTGTCCCCTTGAGATAACGAAAAATATTCGTCACAGCTGTTAAATGTGGTTCTCGAGGATTTGTTTGATACCTAGAACAATTACATATAGAAAACATGATATCAGGTCTACTTGCAGTAAGATAAAGCAATGAACCTATCATGCTCCTGTATAAAGTAAGATCAACCGCATGCGTATCTAACGAAGATGTTAGCCTTGTGCCAACAGCCATTGGTACTCTTAACTTCATGCTATTTGTCAATCCAAACTTTTCGAGCAAATTCCTTGTATATTTCTCTTGATTGATGAATATGCCTTCTCTGTTTTGACATCTGTTTAAGCCAAGAAAATTATTGATTTTACCCATCATGCTCATTTCAAATTGGCTTTTCATCAAATTTTTGAATTTAATAGACAAGCATCAGATGATTCCCAACTTTCTTTCGAAATAATGTGGGGTCAACTGATCCTTGCTTAAATTTCGACTGTTTTAAGAAACTGGTAAGAGTTGCATACCATGTTCTTGGTGCTTGTTTTAACCCATATACAGCTTTATCTAGAATATATACATGATCATGATGCATTTCATTTACAAAACCTGGAGGTTGTTCTACGTAAACAGTTTCTTCGAGTTCTCCATTGAGAAAGGCACATTTCACATCCATTTGATAGACATCAAAATCCTTATGAGCTGCATATGCTAAGAATATTCGAACAACCGCGAGTCTTGCAACAGGGGCAAAAGTTTCTTCATAATCAATCCCTTCTTGTTGCGAATATCCTTTTACAAATAGACGTGCTCTATTTCTTGCAATATTTCTATCTTTGTCGGTTTTGTTTTTGAAAATCCATTTTAACCCTACAATCGAAACATTTTCAGGTTTAGGAATTAATCTCTAAACCTTGTTTCTTTCAAATTCAGCCAGTTCAGATTGCATTGTAACAACCCAATCTGAGTGTTCCATTGCCATCTTAACTGTCTTTGGTTTAATTTTTGATATGAAAACATTGAACATGCAAAATTCTTGATGAGTATTTAATTCCTCATTCTTTGCACGAATCGGAGCTCTTGTTAAAACTCCATCTTGAGGATTTCCAATGACTTGATCTATAGGATGAGTCTTTGTCAATTTCACTAATGGTGGATATGCTGGATCAAATTCCAAAGGTGCATCTTCATACATCTCTTCATTTTCAGATCCTACAACAGAAACATTATCATTTAGATCATGAAAATCATCGTTTTGATTAAAATTTATTGTATCATTTTCCTCCTCAACACGATTATCATTTTGATGCTCCCCCTCAAGTAGATGCTCCCCCTCAACAACATCATCCATTCTCCCATTCTCCCCCTCGAAAGAATGCTCCCCTTCAACCAGAGTATTCGAATCCATGTGCTCTGCGTCCACTGGATTATTAAGCATACTTTCGCCAACTCCGGGAGAATTCGTTGTTGAATTAACATCTACTATGTTTTGAGGAATTTCCACGTCATCATTATGCTTCGAAGATTCAGAGTGATGATTATCATTCGCATGAACTTCAACATCCACAGCCCTGTCAGGAATGCCAAAAATTAAATCATAATCAAAGTCAGATGAATTTGATTCTTCAGTTTCATCAGATGATTCATTAATAATTAGTTTTCGATCAAATTGCTTTTCAACTTATTTGACATAATAATCATCGAAAGTAAGATTGAAAGTCTCTTCGACTTTTCTTGTGTGCTTATTTAACACTCTGTATGCAACCGAATTGTGCGAATATCCCAAAAATATGCCTTCGTCAGCTTTAGCTTGAAATTTTGAAAGGCTATCTTTAAGATTCATTATAAAACACCTGCAGCCAAAAACATGAAAGAATTTGACATTAGGCTTCAGTTATTGATAATTTCATACGGAGTGATATTGAATCGACGATGAATGAAAGATCGATTTTGAGTAAAACAAGCTGTCGAAACTGCTTCAGCCCATAGATATTGACGAAGATTCGCATATGTCAACATAGTTTTCGCTGCTTCGCAAAGTGACCTATTTCTTCTTTCAACCACACCATTTTGCTGCGGTGTATAAGGTGAAGAGAAGTTATGCGAAATTCCTTTTTCTGTTAAGTACGAATCCAACACATTGTTCTTGAACTCAGATCCATTATCACTTTTGATCTTTCGAACATTTTTCTTCAGACTTATTTCAATCTTCTTAATAAACTCAATCATTGTTTGAGCAACCTCAGATTTTAACCTGAGAAATCGTGAAAAATCATCAACAATAACCAAAATGTACCGTTTCTTGTTGAGAGTTTCAACAGTCGATGGTCCACAAAGATCAATGTGTAGAAGTTCCAACGGTTCTACAATTTTCGAATCTATCACAACTGGATGTCCTTTCCTGTGTTGTTTCCCTTGTTCACAAGCTGCACACAATGTATCATTGTCAAATTTTAGTACAGGTAATCCACGAACAAGATCATCAACAACCAATTTATTCAAATTTCGAAAGTTTAAATGCGATAAACGTCGATGCCATAACCAGCTGATGTCAGAGGAAGCTTACGTAAGTAACCACACTGAGGGTTTGCCAATGATTGGTTTGATATTAAGAGTAAACATGTCACCATGTCGTTTGGATTTGAGCAAGAGTTCGTTTGTTTCAACATTGGAAATGATGCTACCTTCTTCGTTAAACACCACTTGTTTGCCAGTGCCCACAACAAGTTGAGAAACACTTATCAAGTTATGTTGAAGACCTTCGACATAAGCAACACGATTAAAACTGAACTTTCCATTCGTGACTTTACCATAACCTTTCACTTGGCATTTGTGATTATTGTCGAACTTCACAACTCCTGCATTATCCAAGCTTCGAAAATCTCTCAGATTTTCCTTTCGTCCTGTCATGTGACGTGAGCAACCACTATCAATATACCATTTCTCATCATATTGCTCGTCACATAGTACCTTTGTTGTCATTGGAGACTTATCAGCAGATTTTGACACAAAACAACGGCCCTTGACCTCTTCGTCTGAATCTTCCTCCAGCTTCGCATACATAGCCCCATGCGTAGGATTACACATTTCCTCATCATCAGAGCCCGAAGACCAGATTTGATATGTGCCATCATTCTCCTGTTCACCTTGAGCCACCAAAGATAAATTTTGTGCCTTCGTACGTACCTCTTCCAACCTCTCCACATAATATGCCTGTTCCTTCACTCTATTCTTCTTCTCATCTTTCTTTCGGAGCATGCAATAATTTTCTAGATGATTGGCTCTGTTGCAGTAATGACAATCCATACCAGAATCTCCTTTCAATTTCTTCTCTTTCTTATCCTCACCACCCTTCGCATCATTCTTCTCATACTTCCTCTTCTCTTCTCCTGCAGCTTTGTTCACGAAACTTCCTTTTCCTTCACTTTGCATCATTTTCGAATTAAACGGTTTCTTGAAAAACCTTTTGACTCAATTGTTAGAGTAAAAAGCAATTGCCTCATCATCCGAATTCATGAGAAATCCCTCTTCATCATCAGAATCACCTTTTTTGACAGTTTCCTTTTCAGTCACTTTAGAGACAAGTGCTAATGGACCTCCCAGACTAAGCTTCAACTCTTCTGCCATTTCGTTCACTTCACTTTCGTGCGTTTTCAGTTGATTGTACAAATCATTCAAAGAAGATGTATCGAAACTCTGTTGATTTTTCACCATCATACTAACATTTCTCCATTCTTTACGGAGTCCCATAACAAAGGTGAGATTGAATTCCGTGGCAGATCTCGTGATTCCATAACGATTGCCTTTGTAAATCAGCTAATTCAGTCGATCATAGTAACTTTCAATCGTTTCACCATCTTTTTGCTTGAAATCCTTCAATTCAATCAAGCATTGATTAACTGAATTGATTTTCGTCTTCTCGCTGCCTTGAAACTTTTCTTTGAGATTATTCCAGATTTCCTTTGTAGTTGTACAACTTTTGACATAGTTATACACCACTGGAGGTAATGCACCATGCAACTCCCTTATGCATCATTTTTCAAGTTTCTTCATACGATCAGTTTGATTTTCCACACTCGTAGTACTGGATGAAGATCCAATTGGTTGAAGGTTCGTTGGAAGATTAATATTCCCTGAAATGCAAGACCAAAGCTCTTCATCGATTCCATTCAAGTAAGCCTGCATACGATCAGACCATTGATCATAGTATTCAGGAATGAGCATATGAATCTTAGTTGAAGATCCTAGCAGATGAGAGTATGAAGTCATCGAGTTGAGATTGAAGTTCGCCATTGATGTACGGAGGAAAATTTTAGAGAATTTTTGAGAAATCAAAGAGAATTTGAAAGCAAATTACTGAATTGAACAGAAAAACAAAGTAGAATACTCGATTCAACAAATCTGTTGCAGAATCCAATCACAACTTAAGATCTAGAAAGCTTTTTCACGTCAAAAGATGCGAAACGTTTTGAACCAGAATTTTGATTCTAAAACCTTTTGAAACAAAGTGAAAATTAGATCTCAGATCATGATTCCTGCTCTGATACCAATTGATGAATCGTTGAATCAAGTATTAATCAAAATCAGAGTAAAACGAATGTAGATTGAACAAACGATGTAAATAAGATCTGGTTTCTGCTCATTTATGCTTTCAACTTTTACAGAGAAAATAGACAGCATCTCTAAAGGACTCTTATCTAACTCTAGTAAAGTTCCATATTTATAGGAACAGTGAAAGCATACAAAAAATACTAAGGAATTGACACTTAAGCTTCGTACGAAATACACCTCAGTAAATAAACTTAACAAACATACGAAGGGTACAAAAGACTTCGACATATTACAATTTGTCAAACTCAGCAATGTTTTTATCACAATCATACGAAATATTATCTACCTTCGCTCTTTAGTATGCTAGAAAAGGTAATAATTTCCTAAGTTGTTCCTTGCTAATATCACACGAATAATGCAATGCAATTAATTTGCCATATAGACGTTTAGCAGAATCGCAGTAGATATTTCGTTTGGCTAACAAAAGTTTTACATCGCTAGATAACGAATCACGATCACACATTATGTTTGTTATCTGTAATTCTAAACATTCTATCTTGACAACTTTCGAATCTAACTTCTTCTGTGTCTCTAACAACTGATTGCTTAATTTCTTAGCTTCATTGCTAGCAGAAACAACCAAATTATCGAAATAAGCAACAATATTATCAAAAGCAACAATTTCAGAATCATATGCATAAAAAAAAATAATGAAAGATTGAAGAATATTACGTACCTTTGTTGTCATTGGAGACTTATCAGCAGATTTTGACACAAAGCAACGGCCCTTGACCTCTTCGCCTGAATCTTCCTCCAGCTTCGCATACATAGCCCCATGCATAGGATTACACATTTCCTCATCATCGGAGCCCGAAGACCAGATTTGATATGTGCCATCATTCTCCTGTTCACCTTGAGCCACCAAAGACAAATTTTTCGCCTTCGTACGTACCTCTTCCAACCTCTCCACATAATATGCCTCATCCTTCACTCTATTCTTCTTCTCATCTTTCTTTCGAAGCATGCAATCATTTGCTAGATGATTGGCTCCATTACAGTAATGACAATCCATACCATAATCTCCTTTCAATTTCTTCTCTTTCTTATCCTCAGCACCCTTCGCATCATTCTTCTCATACTTCTTCTTCTCTTCTCCTGCAGCTTTGTGTTGGATTAGTGTCTAAGGCTGTAACTATATTTGGTAAGTACTTGACCCGGTTATGCATGGTCCTTTTGGGTTGCCTTTACCATAGCAACTTGACAGGATGATTTGTTAAGAGAGAAGAGATATTATTAATATATTATGAGAATAATATATATTTAAGGAATAATAATATTATTTGATAAATATAAGTCATATATTAATTGAGAATTAATTTGGTGACTTAAAGAGGTTAATTGAATAAAGGGCATAAACTGTCAAATGTGTGATAGTTGTATTTTGGGCTATGTATCCTTATGGATATTGGGGTGGACGAAATTTAGGGTTTGGGAACCTTAAATTCGTCCAAGCCTTGTATCTAGAAGGATCTTGGATTGCTTAGGGCCTAATTCATTCAATTAGGGTTAAAGGAGAAACCCTAATAGCTCATAGTATAAATAGAACCCTTGGGGTGAAGAAATCGGCACTCTTGCAAGCCAAGGAACCCTAGGGCCGATTTCTATCCCTCCTCCCTCTCTCTCAAGATCATCTTCTTGCTATTTGGTGTTTGTAAGCCATTAGAGGAGTGACAATTGTGACTCTAAGCTCTAAGAAGAAGAAGTATCAAGCAAGTAATTCAAGGTATTCTTTCAGATCTGATTTCATATGATTAGATTCAATATATTACATTAGATCTAGTATTGCAAGTCTTGGATTCAATGCATGTTCAATTAGAGAAACCTAGATCCAAGCAATTAGGGTTTGCATGTGCACATAGGAAAGTTCTTATGGCTCAAACCCATCAGTGGTATCAGAGCTTTGATTGATTTCTATTAAATTGTTGCATTGGTTGATTGCTTGTTGCTTGAAAAATTCGATTTTTGTGAGACTGCCTGATAAACTCGGCGAGTTCCACTGTGGACTCGGCGAGTTCCCCTGTGGACTCGGCGAGTCTATAGAGGTACTCGGCGAGTTCGAGCGTCAGAAGGAGGAAGTTTCGGGATTTCTTGCTGTTTTACTTGAGGATACTTTCCTTAACTGTTTTGGGTCATTAAAATCCGATTTTAATCATATATATGAGTATATTCTTGACCAAATAAAAGATAATTGTCAATTAGTTGAATAATAATTTCCTTATATGATTATTTGAATTGAATTGGTAAATTGTCTTGCAAGTAATTCTAAATAAGATCAAATTGAGATAATCTAATTAGTTGATTTATATTATTTGCTATTTGATCCTTATATTTTGAAAAGTTCTAAACTTGTCCTCAAGCTTTGAAATTTTATATTTTATGATTAAATGTTTAATTTGGATAATTTAAATTTCAATCCCTAGAATTTTACAAGTTTAAAATTCAACTCTATACTATTATATTATTACAAGCTTAATATATATATGTATAATTTAAAATGCTAGTCTTACCGTTAGTAGGCCTCATTCACGAAGCCAGTCTATAAGGTGGGTATAAGGTTGCTGCCTATAAAATGGCGCTTAATGGGTGTACATTCACACCCACCGCTTGCTTGACTGGTGGAGGGTCGTTAGCCGAACGGGTAGGATAGGGCAAACCTCCTCTCATTAATAAGTATAATGAATCTATATAAAGTAACTAAACATGTTTTATAAAATTCCCAATCTTAGTTACTTTAGGAAAAGTGAATTGATGCAATCCCATGAAATTACACTTTGTACCCTTGCTAAGACATTAATGGAGCGCGTGTGGTTAACCGGCACACTAATTGGGTTCTAAGCAAAGGTGGCAAAGGGTGACTCATTGTTTGTTATAGTTCAATGGAGCGTGTGTGGTTAACCAGCACATTGAATAGGTAACTGTAACAGTGGGGGCACCTTGTACATTTGCATGGTTATTCACACCCACTTTGTGATCCTCGGCATCCCAGTCACAAACGAGAGGGGCATATCGAGATTTAAACATGTCATTGAAAGGTTCAATGAATCTCAATGAAATCTAGGAATTCTCAATACATTTAAAACTTAAAGCTTATGTTTTTCATGGTGAAGAATTAGTGAATCGTCATTCACTTACCTCCAAATTATTTGCATGTTGGATTACGACATCCCTTTTCTAATGTGTAAATAATGTTGTTGGGTCCTAGCCCTAATTTTATTTTTGGGTGTTAATTAGGGACTTAATCTAATCAAACTTTGTTCTTTCTATTTGTAGATGTCTAACGCAAACAACACAGCTGCTAGCTCATTTCCTCTAATGAGCCTTTGTCAAAAAGTGACATTCGATGGAACGAACTTTAGCGAATGGATAAGATACATTCGCACAATCGTGCGTTATGAGGACAAAGAGTATGTTCTCGATGAGAAGCTCAAAAAGATCAATCCAGAAACTGCTACTCCTGAAGAAATGGCTGTCTTTGAGAGCCATGAGCGTGATGCAACGAAGGTCCATTGCATCATGATAGCCACAATGAACTCAGAATTTCAAAAATCCTATGAGGACATGTATCCTTATGAGATGCATCTAGACTTGATGGAGAGATATCACCAGAGCGCGAGGCAAGAACGCTATGAGATCATAACGAATATGATCACTGCTAAAATGGGAAGTGGAGAGTCTCTAACTGTGCACTTGCAAAAGATGCAAAGGTATGTTGATCGTCTTCGCAAGTTGAATGTCAACTTTGGGGAAGATTTGGCTATCCACATTGTTCTTCACTCCTTACCCTCATGCTACAACAAATTTAGGATGACCTACCACATGAACAAGGAAGAGGTCACCCTAAGCAAACTCCAAGGACTCCTGAGGACTGCTGAGAGCAACCTCAAGGACAAGTCTGTTGCACCAACTCCCAATCCACCCGTTGCTCCTGTTTTGGCTATTGGACAGGGTAGGGGCAAGAAGAGGAAGGTTTTTTCAAAGAACCACCACAAAGGAAAGTCCCAAGATGGTTCCTCTTCTAGTGGGACCAAGGTTGATCCTGCTAAGCCCAACCCAAACCCAAAGGAGGCAGAGTGCCACCATTGCCACACAATAGGACATTGGAAGAGAAGCTGCCCGGAATATCTGCAAGCCATCAAGGATAGGAAGATCAAGCCATCTTTCGCAGGTATTTACACAATTAAATCTAATGATTCATCTCATGCTATTTCTTGGGTTCTTGATATAGGGTGTGGTTACCACATTTGTTCTGATTTGCAGGGACTAGGAAGAAATAGGGATGTGGAGCTTGGAAGAATAAATCTAATCATGGGAAACAGAAGAACGTCGCCTGTCACCAAGATTGGAGTGTATTCTTTAGTGCTTAGAAATGGATTAAATTTAGATTTAAATAATTGTTGCTACTCGCCAGATATGGCAAGAAACATCATTTCTTTTCATGGTTTATTTAGACAAGGATTTAGATATTCGTTTAATAATGAGAATGGTTTGATTTATGCTTATCTAAATGGTGTTTTATATTTTGAAGCAATGCCTTGTAATGGAATTTATGAAACTGTTATGGTTGTAGATAACCTAGGAAATGATGTGTTGTGTATGGATTCTTCCAATAGTATGGATAAAGCATCCTTGTGGCATTGTCGTCTTGGACATGTCAACAAGAAGCGCATAGCCCAACTCCAAAAGGATGGAGTGTTGGAGTCGTTCGACCTTAGGGAAGATGACACGTGCGAATCTTGTTTACTTGGAAAGATGACCAAGTCACCCTTCACTGGCACTTGTGCGAGGGGTGAGGGTTTATTAGATCTCATACATACAGATGTATGTGGACCCTTTAGATCCACCACAAGGGATGCAAATCGCTTCTATGTGACTTTCACAGATGATTATAGCAGATATGGGTATATCTACTTGATCAAGCACAAGTCAGAAACCTTTGAAAAATTCAAAGAGTTTAAACAAGAAGTGGAGAATCAATTGGGCAGGAATATCAAGATGCTTCGATCTGATCGAGGTGGAGAGTACCTGAGTCTTGAATTCCACGACTACCTCAAGGAATGTGGAATAGTTTCACAATTGACGCCACCTAGGACACCACAATTGAATGGTGTAGCTGAGAGGCGTAATCGAACCTTGCTAGACATGGTTCGTTCCATGATGAGTCGTGCTTCACTACCTATCTCATTCTGGGGGTATGCCTTAGAGGCTGCCGCCCATATCCTTAATTTAGTACCCACAAAGAAGGTTGCCAAAACACCTCACGAGATGTGGACAGGGAAAGCTCCCTCGTTGGCACATATTAAGGTTTGGGGCTGTGAAGTTTTCGTAAGACGAGAAACTCACGACAAGCTCGAACCTCGTAGTGAGCGATGTATATTCATCGGCTACCCACAGAAATCCTTTGGATATCTCTTCTATAGGCCGAGTGACAATGTTGTCTTCGTTGCAAGGAGAGGGGTTTTCCGAGAGCGGGAGCTCATAAGCCAAGGAGACAGTGGGAGGCAAGTCGATCTTGAAGAGATTCAAGAGTCGAGCGATGAAGGAACCTCTAACGCTGGCGCTCAACCCGCGGAGGAAAATCTGGTTGAACCAATTGACGAGTCCTTACCTCTTAGACGTTCCGAAAGAGTTAGAGTTCATCCCCAGTTTTATGGTTTTCATATTACTACCGAAGGGGACACGTATATTAGTGATGGTACACTAATAAATCTAGATGAACCTAATAGCTATAACGCAGCCATGGCAGGCCCAGAGTCTGTAAAATGGAAAGAGGCGATGGACAGCGAGATTCAGTCCATGTATGACAACCAAGTTTGGAATTTGGTTGACAATGTACCAGGTCGTAAGACGGTCGGGTGCAAGTGGATCTTCAAGAAGAAGACCGACGTGGATGGGAACATGCACACTTATAAGGCGCGATTGGTTGCGAAGGGTTTCACTCAGACTCCTGGAGTTGACTACGACGAAACCTTCTCACCAGTTGCGAAGATAAACTCTATTAGGGTGATGCTAGCCATTGCTGCATTTCATGACTATGAAATATGGCAAATGGATGTAAAAACCGCTTTCCTTAATGGGAAGTTGGCTGAGGATGTTTACATGGCTCAGCCAGAGGGTTTTGTCGATCCAAAGCATCCCAATATATTGTGTAAGCTTGAGAAGTCCATTTATGGGCTTAAGCAAGCGTCTCGCAGATGGAATCTTTGCTTCGATGAGAAAGTCAAAGAGTTTGGATTTGTACGAAGTGAAGATGAATCATGTGTATATGTCAAGGCCAGTGGGAGTATAGTTAGCTTTCTCGTTTTGTATGTCGATGACATACTGCTCATAGGAAACAACGTCCCGACTCTGCAGGAGGTTAAGTCCTGGCTCGGGAAGTGTTTCGCTATGAAGGACCTCGGAGAGGCTTCCTATATTTTAGGAATAAGGATAGTGAGAGAACGAAGTAAGAGACTAATAGGACTTAGTGAGAATACTTACTTGGATAAGGTACTAAAACGTTTTAGTATGGAAAACTCGAAAAAGGGAGAACTACCGATACAGAGTAATGCCAAATTGAGTAAGACTCAAAGCCCGGGTACAGAAGCCGAGATAGCTGAGATGAGCCGAATATCCTATGCTTCCGCAGTTGGCTCTATCATGTACGCTATGACTTGTACTCGCCTTGATGTGGCCTTTGCTTTGAGCATGGTCAGTAGATATCAAGGGAACCCGGGCAGAGCTCATTGGATTGCGGTCAAGAATATACTTAAGTACCTTCGGAGGACCAAGGAATGGTTTTTAGTCCTCGGAGGGAGTGATGACTTAAAGGTGCGAGGGTATAGTGATGCCAGTTTTCAGATCGACAGGGACAACTACCGTTCGCAGTCGGGCTGGGTCTTTACCCTCAATGGAGGAGCAGTGACTTGGAAAAGTTCCAAGCAAGAAACTGTAGCTGATTCAACGTGCGAATCAGTGTACATTGCAGCAAGCAAAGCGTCAAAAGAGGCAATATGGCTGAAGAACTTCATTGGTGATCTTGGAGTTGTGCCTGCCATAAAGGAGCCTATGGAAATCTTCTGTGATAATGAAGGAGCGGTTGCCTTGACCAAGGAACCAAGGGATCATGGTAGATCTCGGCATATCGACATAAAATATCACTTTATTAGACATTGAGTAGAAGAAGGACACCTCGTGGTGAAAAGGGTATCGTCAGAGGATAACCCAGCAGATCCGCTTACGAAGGGACTCAGCAGGCTTAAGCATTTGCAGCATGTTAGGAGCATTGGGCTGAAGGACGATATTAGTTTAGATTAGATAGTTTGGAAACATGTAATAGATAAATGTAATTGACATTTGATGATTAAATAAATGAGTATTATTTATAAGTAAAGCTACTGTCTTATGTTAATTGTTTAACTATTGTTTCATTTTGCATGTTTTGACTTCCTGAATAATTAAGTTATTTGATAATAATCGAATTATTCGAATAGTCCACAGTCGTTCATATGTTGGAAGTAGATATGAATGAAGACTGTCATGAATTGGTGTGTAGATTGTCTAAAGTGTATTAGACATAGCAAAGGTTTGCTACAACGTTCATGAGTGCTTATGAACTTGATTTGAGCATTGGAATAAACCCACACTTGTTGGAATCACTTCATGGAATTTATCACGAGTGATCACAGGATGGTAATATCATATGGTCTTAAAACCTAGATATATGGTTTATTGTTTGTTAATTGGTTATGCATTGATAATGCGCAAACGCGTTAGTAACTTGATGTTATAAAACGTATTGTTGTGTGTAATTTGATTAGTGGATAGTAAATGCATATAAGTCGAAGTTTATCTGTTCCTTTTATCCTATGAGGGTAAAAGCGATATCAGGGCCCCTCGATGATTTGATTTGACTTATGTGCCGGGCCCGGTCAGGACTGAATTGATGTGTTCAATTAAGTTCTAAGTCAAGTAAATCTGAGATCGAGAAACAAATTGCAGGACAATAAGTATGACCATGTTCCATGTAATTGTCCGCACGATATCTAGAACAGAGGATTATACGATCCCTTATCTAAAGGACAGGATACTGATAAGATCAGAGTTGACAGCGTCTTTGAGATCTACGATTGCTAATCAGATTGTGTTTGCATATATAGTTACTAGACTTATCCAAGTGGGAGACTGTTGGATTAGTGTCTAAGGCTGTAACTATATTTGGTAAGTACTTGACCCGGTTATGCATGGTCCTTTTGGGTTGCCTTCACCATAGCAACTTGACAGGATGATTTGTTAAGAGAGAAGAGATATTATTAATATATTATGAGAATAATATATATTTAAGGAATAATAATATTATTTGATTAATATAAGTCATATATTAATTGAGAATTAATTTGGTGACTTAAAGAGGTTAATTGAATAAAGGGCATAAACTGTCAAATGTGTGATAGTTGTATTTTGGGCTATGTATCCTTATGGATATTGGGGTGGACGAAATTTAGGGTTTGGGAACCTTAAATTCGTCCAAGCCTTGTATCTAGAAGGATCTTGGATTGCTTAGGGCCTAAGTCATTCAATTAGGGTTAAAGGAGAAACCCTAATAGCTCATAGTATAAATAGAACCCTTGGGGTGAAGAAATCGGCACTCTTGCAAGCCAAGGAACCCTAGGGCCGATTTCTATCCCTCCTCCCTCTCTCTCAAGATCATCTTCTTACTATTTGGTGTTTGTAAGCCATTAGAGGAGTGACAATTGTGACTCTAAGCTCCAAGAAGAAGAAGTATCAAGCAAGTAA
Source organism: Lactuca virosa (assembly GCF_052849685.1). Taxonomy (NCBI): domain Eukaryota; kingdom Viridiplantae; phylum Streptophyta; class Magnoliopsida; order Asterales; family Asteraceae; genus Lactuca; species Lactuca virosa. The sequence goes on from NC_136432.1 coordinate 248,016,903, forward strand.
TTCAAGGTATTCTTTCAGATCTGATTTCATATGATTAGATTCAATATATTACATTAGATCTAGTATTGCAAGTCTTGGATTCAATGCATGTTCAATTAGAGAAACCTAGATCCAAGCAATTAGGGTTTGCATGTGCACATAGGAAAGTTCCTATGGCTCAAACCCATTACTTTGTTCACAAAACTTCCTTTTGTTTCACTTTGCATCATCTTCGAATTAAACGGTTTCTTGAAAAACCTTTTGACTGAATTGTTAGAGTAAAAAGCAATTGCCTCATCATCCGAATTCATGAGAAATCCCTCTTCATCATCAGAATCACCTTTTTCGACAGTTTCCTTTTCAGTCACTTTAGAGACAAGTGCTAAAGGAAAATCCTTCAATTCAATCAAGCATTGCTTATCTGAATTGATTTTCGTCTTCTCGCTTATGGGATTTTCAAAATTGATGAATGTCTTGATACAAATGAATTGGTTAACATTGTGAATGATACTTTGACAAACTCAGAACAAATCAAAATTTTGAAAAAGACTGAGAATTCGACATCTGATTCTCAATCTAATTTTGCCGATATTGAAGATAACTCTGACAATATTAGCGAAATTAGTGATATTGAGGATGTTGTTTGTTCTTAGTTGTCTGTCATAAATGTAGCATCAAAATCTAAAGGAAAAGAAAAACTTAAGGATTTGGAAGTTAAGATTGACACTTGTTGGATTAATGTCTAAGTCCATAACTATAATTGGTAAGACTTGACTCGACCTGGCATGGTCCATTTGGGTTGCATGGCATCATGCATTTGGATAGACTATAATGAGAGAAATAACACTTAAGGTTGGTTAATATATTATAAGTTCTAATATATTAATAAGGTTATTTAATTAGTATTGATCAAGAATTAATTTGGAATTAATTAAGTGATCAAAAGGAGACTAATTAAATATATGGGTTGATTGTGTAAATCATTCATTCTTATATATGTGGGCTTGTGATCCAAGATTCCTTATGTTGGACTAAGTCCATGGGGTGACCCATGGATACTCCACGGAGGTTAAAATCCATGGAGCATAAGGAATGGGTAAAGTTATGAGTTACATGGTGTAACCCTAATAGCCACCATATAAAAGAATCCTATGGCTCAAGAAATCGTGCACTAATGTGTGAGTGTGAGGGCTAGACGATTTCAAGGAGTGTTCAAGTTTCTCTCAAGTTATTCCAAGTGTATTCGGTGTTGTGTGAACCATTTGAGGTGTCACACTTGGGGCACTAGGCACTCAAGCTTCATGAAGACATTCTACATCAAAGAGGTATGTATTCTATCTTGTTATATTTATTATTTTGTATGCTAGATTAGGATAATACCTTGGATGTTCATAATTGTATGTATAATAGAGAAAACATAGATCCAAGGTATTTAGGGTTGCATGTACACTTAGGAGTGTTAGAATGCTCATAAGCCAACAGTGGTATCAGAGCCTAGGCTTGTTTTCTTGTTATACTTGCAAAAGTAGCTGAAAAATCGAGTTGGATGCATATATTCGATTGTTTTGGCTGGAATTGGACTAGGAACATTACCCTAAGATGTTTTTGGACTTATAAACTTGTTTTTGATGTGGTAATGTTCATGCTAATCCAATTTCTAAGATAATTGTCATAATTTCAAGATTTGTATTAGTTTGTATGTTCATGCTAATTTCTTGAAGATTGATGATTTGAATTATCTTGTTCTGATGAGGTTCTTAGATTAATAAAAAAGTTGTGTGAAATAGTTGTTTTCAATCCATTTTAATCTAAGAGTTGATTCGAAAGTGTGTTTTTGTAACTTGTCCTTAAGTTATATGAAAAGTCACATTTAAGAATCATAAAACTCATAAAAGTTGGCAAAGGTTACAAAATGAAGAGTCTAGTTCTAATTAAATGGTTTTATGACTCCATAACTTGTCCTCAAGTTATGGAGGTTCAAGAGTCTCTTCATTAAATTAAAAAAAAAGTGTAACCTTAATTAGTTCCATAAGTTACAATAAAAAAAAAGTTAGTTTTTTTATTAATTAGTTTAAAGTCTTCCATAACTTGTCCTCAAGTTATGGAACTTGAAGAGTTTTTTTTTTTAATTAAAACTACTTTAAACTCATAAGTTATGGAATTAATTAGTTTTGAATAGTTTCAAAACTTGCCCTCAAGTTTTGGAATTTGAAAAGTTTTCACTTATGAATACTTTAATTCCAAGTTAGCCCTTAGAACTTTAAAAGTTAAAATTCAACCCTTATACTTTATAATATTATAAGTTAATAATATATATATATATATATATATATATATATATATATATATATATATATATATATATATATGTATAAGAGTAAAGTCAGTCTTACCGTTAGTAGGCCTCATTCACGAAGCCGGTCTATAAGGGGGGTATAAGGTTACTGCCTATAAAATGGCAGTTTAATGGGTGTCCACTCTCACCCACCGCTTCCTTGACTGGTTGAGGGTCGTTAGCCGAACGGGTAGGACAAGGACTATAATTCTCCTTTCATTAAAAGTATTAATGATAAATACTAAGTAACTAAACTCTTATTAATACCCAATCTTAGTTACTTAGGAAAATGTGAATTTGGTGCTAACCCATGAAATTACACTTTGCACTTTGCTTAAGTCGTTAGTGGAGCGTTTGTGGTTAACCGGAACACTAACCTGGACTTAACAAGGTAGGCAAAGGGTAACTTAATATTTATCATAGTATCGGTGGAGCGTGTGTGGTTAGCCGACACACTGATTAAGGGGTAAATATTAAGGGTACCAAGTATATTTGCATGGTTATTCACACCTTGTTTTGTGATCCTCGGCATCCCAGTCACAAAACCTGAAGGGCACACTCGAGATTGAAACATGCCTTTGAACAGTTCAATGAATCTCAAAGATCTAGGACTTTCAAATCCAATTAAAACCTAATAAATTATTTCGTTTTTCATAGTGGAAATTGGTGAATCGTCATTCACCTACCTTCAAATATTTTATAGCTTGGCTTACGGCATCCCTCTTCTAAGTTATAAAATAGTTTGTTGGGTCCTAGCCTTAATATTTCATATTGGGTGTCATATTAAGGACTTTAAATCAACTATCTTGAATATCTCCCAAAAAGATGTCTGGTCTAGACATTTATGATCTTCCCAAATCTCTTGAAACAAGCTTTCCTAAATGAAGATGATGTCCCATGGATATCATACTTCTTTCACCTCCTCCAATTATTCTCCCTAACCCACAAGTTCCTAAAAAGTTTAAGGTCACTCAAGCCCTATTGGCAAGGCAAGGTCTAGGTGTGATCACATCTTGGAGATGTAGTCACATATTGACAAGCCGGGAGAGTTGGGTGTCAAAGTCTTGAGAAAGTTGGTGGCTCAACTACTTTCTAAGTCACATAGTGAGTTCTTTTGGGAATCCTATGAAACAGACTAAGACAAGACCCTTAATGATCTTATCTATTTGCTAAGATCAACTTCCTAAAACGCTATGGACATTGACAATGATGACATTGGATATCCAGTAAAGCTCTCTCTTCCCAATAGAAAGGGATGGGCCATAGTCAACTCGGTTGACCCAATGGTAAAGAGAGAGGCGAAGTCTGAGATAGACCCATTATCAAGGGTCCATAGGTAACTATTGCCAAAGGAAGAGGCATTGGTTACGAAGCTGCCAAATTTACCTAAGGATATTAAAGTCAATAAGTTTGGCTCTACTTCAGGTAAAGTCCATTGTCTAACTCTATTAAGTACATGCTGATTCTGATCTCGAAGATGGATTTCAATCGCATGGTTCGGTGATCAGAATTTTGGGCTATTACTTAAGAGTTATGATATTTATACATCTTAGGAATAGATAACAACACGGTTTTCATATGGATTGTAAGGATAAGTTTTTCCGCAAAGTTTTAAAATAAAAGAAAAAGGTTTTGATTTTATTTATTTTAAGTATCCTTACAATGACATTTGTGAAAAGTTGTTGCTTATAAGATTCCATTGATAGCAATATTGGAAAAATGGATTTGATTCTTTCGGTTGTGGTAGTGTCAAATATTACCAAATAAGGAAAGATTATCATCACCCAAGGTTCAATTGGACCGAAACTTGGAATCATGCAAGTTGTATAGTATGATGAATGAGAACTTTCAGCTTGGAAAATTAAGACTAATTCCTTATGTGAATAAGGAAAGGACTAAGGGATCGAGTACACATTCTTGTGCACTGGTCAAGTCCACCACAAAAGATCAAGAAGACTATTCGTCATGATTTACTTAAGTTCAGTAAATATGGTTATACTTATAAGTTTAAGTATAAGTCTGTAGCATTGGAGAAGTTTCAATGTGAGACAGAACGAATAAGAAGAATCAAAGTATGGCAGAAAGATAAAAGTTTCTCAAATCTGAAAAGATGGGAGAGTACTTTAGTATCATGTTTATGATCATCTTAATGATTAAGATACCATATCACAATTGGTCCTTTAAAGTCAAGAAGAGGAGTCATGAATTGTTGAAATGGTTAAATCAAAAAGATGAGTCATACTTCGTTCCAAAACAATTCTTAGAGTCATACTCCAAGATTGTAACTTGAGTGACATATCTTAAAGAGGGTTTGTTAACACTAGTCAAATGTAAGAGTAAAAGGTTATCTACTCTTGTACATTTGAAATTGGTAGGTTGTGATGTTTTGGATAAAACAGAGACCAACTTAGGCCAATTGTGTAAAGTGTTAGTCTTGATAAAGAATCTGCACTATCTCTTGAATATTTGACAAGGGAGTCTTATATGTCAAGAGGACAGTGGGAGTCTTAAAGCTCTTGAAAGTTTCAAGACTTAATCAAGAATAAAACCTAAAGTCCTTCACTAGCACACGAGTTGAGGTTTATAACCTATCGTGTTGAAATTTTTGTGCCTATTCAAGTTGGCTTTGCATAGGAGTTCTGAGAGTTCTCAATTGGTTGCATAACTACTTGGAAGCAATGGCAGGCACCTGAGCTGCCAAATGGCAAGAATTTAAGATTGCACAAGTTTAATCAATATGAGTTTGGATTTGTCACTAACCTTGTCTTGTGATTATGGTTTTGACAAATTCACATGGATAAGAACACATACACTATTAAATCTAAGTGTCATAAGGTTTCTCTCCGATTCATGAAAATGATGGTGAGGAAACACTTTCACTAAGTAGATTTTAGCTAGATAGCAATTGTGATATTTGCATTCTTAAAGTCGTTAGTGGAGCGTGTGTGGTTTACCGGCACACTAACATGGACTTGTGAGAAGTGGCAAAGGTCTAAAAAATTGAGACTATGATTACGACATCCCTTTTCATAGTTCTAAAATTGTTTAGACACACATGTGAGCTATATAAGAGAGGTGTATGATTTTGATAAAGTTTTATCAAAACAATCTAGTATCAGAAATCTGAACTTTGGTAAGAAAGTCAGCTGATTTCTGAGTACATGTCAAAGCTAGTGGGAGCATAAGTGTTATGCTAATAATCATCATGTTAGTGGGAGCATGATAATTATGACAAAGGTTGCAAGTTAGTAATGTTAATTATAGAAAACAAAAGTTTCAATTCGTGAGGTTGCAGGGGTTGAAAAAGTTGTTTTGCTATAATTAAGGGAGAGGAAATTATACTTCATTTCAATTCTAAAAGCGTAGATTGAGATTTTAATCGTATTTAATCAAGGATATATATATGAATTTCATGTTGGAATGGCTCAACATAAGGAAATTCTATATATGGGTCCATTATTTACGTTCTAAAATTCGATTATGATTACGGCATCCCTTTTCATAATCTGAATTTTGAGAACTTGGCAAATTGAAATGGAAATATTATAGCAAAAGACTGGTTTAGTCTTTATGTGAGACATCATGAATCGTGTCCCATATGCTTCGGATATAGGATCGATTACATGTGCTATATTCATCCTTTCTAAAATTTTCCAAATGCCTGGGGCATTATGAAGGGAAAGGTCTAGAATTGGATATGACTAAAATGATTAAGCAATTGTCGAGGACAATCTAAGGTTTACCAAAGATTGGTTGCTCAAGGACAGTTGGAAGTATAATGTTAATTCTGGACGGACCATATTGACATAATCTGTAAGGAGGCAACTCTTGTTCAGAAGTGATAGTCAAAATGGAATATGGAAATGTTTCAAAGTTAGAAATTATTCAATCTGTGTAAGATTAGGAAACTTAATGAAAGAAGGATGTTTCCAAGGAGCTGATCTCCTTTGGAATGCTCTGTAATGATCATAAAGAGGATCAATGCATATAAGTTTAGAATCTAACATATTTCAGTAAATGGCATGAATTTGGAATTCTTGCATTTGCAGTAAGGATTTGGGACTGTGAAAAGAGGATCATTGGAGTGATGTTCGATTGATCTATTTTACAAAGTAAAGATCATAGACAAACATAGTATGCATACTTGGTGTATGGCATGACTAGTGTTTAGAAAACATAGTGTACATGCTTGGAGCATGGGACAACTATTGTTTTAAATTCAAGTATAAAGTTGATAAAACCGAAACAATGAATAATGAGTAATCAATATGGTGATAAATAAAAGTGTTTATTTATATTCATAGGGTTTGATACCATATTTGATTCATTTATTCTTGTGTTTCACTTTGCATGTTTTGACTTCCAGAATAACTAAGTCGCTCTTCCTGAATGATTAAGTTATTCAAACCATCCACAGTCGGTCATATGTTGGAAGTAGATATGAATCAAGACTGTCATGGGTTGGTTTGTAGAGGTCCAAGTTGGTGGGCAAAGTGGTGCTACAACACTCATGAGTTCTCATAAGTTCTGAGTATTGGATTCAACCCGCGCTCATTTGAATCACTTCATGGGTTTTATCACGAGTGATCATGAGACGATAATATCTTATATTCTTCAAACCTAGAGATATGAGTTGTTACTATGAGTTGGTTGTACATTGATTGCACGAAAACGCATTCGGTAACTCGATGTTATAAAACGTGCCTTTGTGTATGATTCAACAAGTAGTAGAACAAGCCATATGAGTCGAAGTTTATCCATTCCTTTTACCTTCGGGATAAAAGCGATATCTGTGGGCCCCTCGATGATTTAAAGATGATACATGTGAGTGCTTGGCCAAGCCAGGACTGATTTGATTTGTTCAATCAGTCAGTCATCATGAATCGGAAATCGGGAAATAACAAATGGACAGAGAGAATGATTGATAATCCATGTCTCAGTCCATATGATATCTAGAATGGAGGAATATATGATCCCTTATCTAATGGACAAGTCATTGACAAAGGTCAGAGTTCATCGACAAGGTCAGAGTTCGACAGAAGCTTTTGAGAGCTACGATTGCTGATCGGTTCCTGAAGTCATACGCAATAAAGGTTTTAGACTTATCCCAGTGGGAGACTGTTGGATTAATGTCTAAGTCCATAACTATAATTGGTAAGACTTGACCCGACCCGGCATGGTCCATTTGGGTTGCATGGCATCATGCATTTGGATAGACTATAATGAGAGAAATAACACTTAAGGTTGGTTAATATATTATAAGTTCTAATATATTAATAAGGTTATTTAATTAGTATTGGTCAAGAATTAATTAAGTGATCAAAAGGAGACTAATTAAATATATGGGTTGATTGTGTAAATCATTCATTCTTATATATGTGGGCTTGTGATCCAAGATTCCTTATGTTGGACTAAGTCCATGGGGTGACCCATGGATACTCCATGGAGGTTAAAATCCATGGAGCATAAGGAATGGGTAAAGTTATGAGTTTCATGGTGTAACCCTAATAGCCACCATATAAAAGAATCCCATGGCTCAAGAAATCGTGCACTAATGTGTGAGTGTGAGGGCTAGACGATTTCAAGGAGTGTTCAAGTTTCTCTCAAGTTATTCCAAGTGTATTTGGTGTTGTGTGAACCATTTGAGGTGTCACACTTGGGGCACTAGGCACTCAAGCTTCATGAAGACATTCTACATCAAAGAGGTATGTATTCTATCTTGATATATTTATTATTTTGTATGCTAGATTAGGATAATACCTTGGATGTTCATAATTGTATGTATAATAGAGAAAACATAGATCCAAGGTATTTAGGGTTGCATGTACACTTAGGAGTGTTAGAATGCTCATAACCCAACAACACTGACAATCCTTCAACTTTAAAAGTTTGTGATTCTGAGTTTGTGGATATCCAAGATAGTCAAACGGATAGCAGTGATGATGAAAATGATGATGACCAATCGGACGAAAAGGTCTCTTTAAACAAAGATTCGATAGAAAAAGAAATTCCTCGTGTTGTTGTTGATCAAGTATTTGAGGATACTAAAAATTTCGACAAAGTGTTGTCAGAAAAAGGAGCCCATTATTTGGAAACAAATCAAGTGGTGTATCCTAATTTCAAGTGTACTGATGATGTTGTTTTTCCAAATCAAGTGTTTGTTACTACTGCAAATGTTGAGAACATTAAACCAGAACTCAACAGAATGGTCAAAGATGACAACAAGAAGACAACTGACGAAGGATTCTTTTCAAATCAAAGCACAGTCGAAAATATCTTAACAAAGAATTCGTATGTTTTTCAAAGACAAAAACCACAACGCAAATGGGTTGAAAAATCGAAAATTGTAACAGAAGTTACAAAAGAAGTTGTTGAGGAAAAAGAAACTATTGTCAAATTAAATTCCAAAGAATTTAAAGAAAAATTTGACAAGTTTTCAAAAGAAAATGCAATTTCAAAAAGACAAGCTCGAAAGAAGATTTTTTTGGCCAACCATGGAACTTCGAAAACAACAAAATGGGTTGAATGTGAAAACAACTGAAAACAAAAAGACTAAATCTATTGAGAACAAGTCTTCTCATTCAGCAATTAATTCAGATCCAAAGCAAAATCCCGCTCAAAAAAATAAATCTAAATCTGAATTTCAACCAAAAGCAAATTAATGCAATTCCTTCTTTTCCATATAAATATCCAAGTATCAAACTCCAATACCTAGCACACGAAATGCCCTGAACCACATTTGTGTTTTCGACACTCTTTTGGAATTCCTTCCACAGTTGTGTAGAGTATTCGATAGAAAGATCATAGTACAATCCTGCCACCATCGCATAAACCTCCATGCGACCTTTGTCTAATCCAACACTTCGACCAGTCAAGCATCGAAGAAAAATTTCAAATAAGAAATTCCAAACAGTTGGAAGAGCTGACTTCTTGAAATCACTTATCTTCGTGAGTGGGGGTTGATGACCCATATCATTAAACATATGAACAACTTGTGCGTAAGTGAGATCAGTAACAAGTTGAGAATTGGGAATATCCAGAATCTGGCAGAAGATCTTCTTGGATAAACGAATTTTCTTGTCATTCACCAGTTGAAAGGTGATGATATCCATTGCTTTGCTATACGTAGCAGTGGATCCTACCTGAGAAAGCGATGAGAGAGGAACTGCGAATGAGTTGAACATCGCCTTTGAAAGAACAGAACTCTTCAATGATACGATTAACATCTTTAATTCTTCAGGATACAGAGACACATCCCCTTCCACTTGATAATTGGTGCTTTGAATCTTCATTATTGGTTGAGAAGTGATGTCTTCAGTTGTTCAAGAAGCAGAATCAACACCAGCCATGATTAGGGTTTTGAAGCTTTGAAGAACAGAGAGAATTTGGGTACAAAAGACTTCGTCAAAAAGTTGCCATGGATAAAAGCACCATGATTACCCGTTTTTAATTGTCGAAATATCCAACTTCCAAGATCTTGGAATGGAAATTTTTAGCGGCAATTGTTATGGGTGATATTTTTAGCATTACTTTATTATTTGTTACATCTTGAACTCATACTAATATCTTGAAAGATCTAAGATCTTTAACAAGCCAACATCTGGGAATTAGCATCATATCTTTTGTATTATTCTATATAGGACTAAAAGTTTATCTTACAGGGTATAGACCAATTTAATAGATGATGAAGTCAATGAGAAAATACACTAAGTCTTTATGAAAAACTTGGTCAAACAAGAATACAGGATGATCCTATATTTTTAGTATAGTTTGTTAAGTTATCCATGTACAGTTACTCTTTCCAAGCTCTCTAATTAAGAAAAACTTTTGATACTGTTAACTTGAACTTTTAATTTCCCTTTTAATTACTAATAAAAGTTCTAAGGTAGTTTGATATTGGTCACAAGCCGAGGTCTTATGTCAAAGATCCTAAAAGATTAAGGGCTTTCCTCATATATTTTTGTATTCTTGCACTTACATTTATATTTATACCGATATTTCATTGTTTGCAGCATTTAAAAAAATTTTCTTAAACTTTTACTTATAAATATCATTAGGTTATGATATTTATGTAAAAATATTCCTCAACATTTTAGCATTTTAAACATCATAAGATCTTTTTGATTGGTTTTATACATACTAATACACACTTATAAGCAACAGAAGCAAATAAAAATTCATATATGTTCATGCAACCTAGAATGTTGTAAGTTTCTTTATGTTATTGCAACTACTAAATGTAATAAGAAATTACATACCTATTTAAAATCTAGAGTCGTCTTTCTTGAGATCGAGTTCTTAAAACCTCTTCTTGGGTTTAAGGACCCAAAGTAGAATCCCTCTAATGGTATCAGAACCAAGAACACCAAAAGAGAAAACCAACAAAACGGAAGGAGAGGGATAGCAAAATTTCTAGTAAGGGAATGAGCAGTAGGGTTTTATCCTTAGTTCCCTATTTACAAGATCCATGTTGCTTAAGGCAAAAGAAACTACCTTATTGCTAAAAATGTAATAACATTACTAGTCTCATGGATGGAGCCAAATTGTTTTGGTCAGAAAATAACAATGTAATTTCGTAACCAAATTAATAAGTGTGGTGTGATGTTGAAATCTCGATATTTAGATCAAGAGTGATAAGGATCTTAAAGTATACCGACGATCTTGGTAATGCCCAAGATCCTGGGAATAAGATAGTGATATTTATTCAACTATAGAACACAATTAATTCTTTTTAAATTGTAAACAAGCGTATGCTAGGTAAATGGTACAAACATAATGTTAAAATGATTATGAAGTGAGTTGATGTAATATGTTTGTAATATATATATATATATATATATATATATATATATATATATATATATATATATATATATATATATATATATATATATAAGTTATCGAAATACCATAGAATATCTTAATAACTCTATATATATAAATAGATTGATTATTAAGAAAGTGTGCAAAAGGTATTGTACTCGATCAAACAGTCACAAGTATGTAAAATCAAAGCAAAAACATGATGATATACGAGAAAGTGTTGAATCCTTTTGGATCTCCGACATAAAACCTTGGGAGGTGATAAGCTCACTTGCCTTAGCACTTATAATAAATCTGAAAGACAAATTATAGGTACTAGCAAAGTTTAGGAGTGTGTGTGTGCTCAAGTGTCTAGCGAAACAGAGAAGAATGAGAAGTGAATATATCTGCGTGCATATGATTAGCTAGTCTTTTATACATAACGATAATAACTAATATTTAGAGAATCTTGTGATTCTCATTTATGTTCGATTGGCCCGGATTTCTTGAGGGTCTTAAACATTCTTTAAGTGTTGACCACATGTTATTGACTTGGACTAATTCTTTTTGGTTAAGTAATAAGTCTCTCCACATGATTTTACAAGAAAATAATGGCTGATCAAGTTAAAGATATATAAATGGTATGTCAAAATTTCTACCCAAAAACAAACTATATATATATATATATATATATATATATATATATATATATATATATATATATATATATATATATATATATATATATACATGTGTGTGTGTTTGTCTGTGACGCTTTTGAATTGTTTTTCTTCAGAAATTAGATTGTACATGTGATTTGTTATTGTGTGCAAATAGTTACTACCTCTTGACAATTATCAATAAGAGTAATGCTAGCATAAACGAAATCAATAATAATTAAAAATAAATGTTGGGATTCTTTAAAAATATACATGAGCATATTATTGATTTTGCATTTGCTATCAATTACCCAATAACTATGTTAAAATGTCAAAAAAAATGATTCTAACAAAGTTCACTATTATAAATGACATAAATTCAAAAACTTCCAAAAACAATGTTAAAATGTGTATACAAACATATTTTGATAAAGTACAGTGCTATAAATGAGACTTACCTTTATTTTCTTCATACCTCCTTTCTTTAGACTCATTCTCCTTTCCCTTATGTGCTTTTTCATTACTAAATTGCCTTCCTTATTATATTGGAAAAGTTGTCTTTCCCCGCACCAAACCTTATACAACTGCCAAAAATAAACTAGTAACTTAATTACGAATTTAGAAAATGTTAAAATCGATTAAAGTAATAAATACCTTTTCAGTATCCAGATACGCATAACACAACCCGAAACCAATTTGGAAACCATGATGACATTTTTATGAGTGGAAAGGTGTAAGATCCCATGTGAGCATCACATATAGGGAAACTTTCAAAATTTAAAGAATTGTAGCGTTGTACTTAAAAAAATACATTGTTAAATTAGAAACCAAATAAATTAAACTAGATGCACATATGCAGCCATTCTGAGAGGCTCTATAAAATTGATATGAGCATGTGAGGGTGGCAGACTATCAACATTAATTAAAAAGGTAATACACACAAAGTAAGAAAAAACAATTTCATGGTTATCTAGTTTTAGTTAAAAAAAAGTAATATTAAAAAATTGCATATGTAGAAAATCACTTATGTAAAGTTTTTGCTTCTGAACCAGCCCATAACAAAAATCAATGGCATCACATCTTGAAAATCAGTTATTTGGATCTCTGAAATATTGTTTGCTCTTGAATCACTATAAGCATCTAATATATTTAACAATGTAAGTTATATAATTTACAAAAATAAAAAACCATCCATAAGAATGGTTTACTCGCCAAATAGCATCAAGACTAATGGAATAACTATTGGGTTTTTATTCAAAAATTAGTTTCAAAAATAAGATTTAAGAAATGGAAGACTTCAATACTTTTGAACAATTTTAAACTAGATATAACCAAACATGGATATTCTTGCACTATTTGGAAAGAAAACAAGTACCAAAGAACTAGAAAAACATAACAAACTTTGTATTCTTTGAATCCTTAAGGGGATGCTTCGAAGTTGAGGGAGAATGTGGAAACCTTTAAGACACCATCAATAAGCCAACTTAATTTTAAGATGATAGTCTTGGAAAACTCTTAAGACTCTTAAGCTTGAGGTTCATAACCAAAGTATGAACTTCAAGAGAGTAAAAGAAAGTAGGTAATCTTCAAAAGATGAACAAAAGTGAGAGAGAATGTATCACACATACAACTTACGGTTTTTGGTGTTCAAAAAGCAACCTAAATGAAAGCCTTTGATGCTAGTCTTATGGTAAGAATAAAGTCGATAAGTTTGTAACCATTTACCACTTTATGAATTTAGACAAACATATATCCCATGATTGCTAAGACAATCCATGTTTTCCATTAATTTTGATTAAATAAACATGAAAGCCATGTTTTCTTTTCCTCTCCTCCTTTTTTGAAAATAAGAGAAAAATAATGACAAGTTTTAAAAATTTTATAAGCTAGTTTATAAAATATAATCTATAAATCTTTGGTGAAAGAAAAAAGTTTTTATCAAGTCCATAATGTTGTGCATTACTTATAAATCAGAACATATTACATATTATGTTACTTGCTAATGAAAACTAATATGTCCATGAAATAAACAATTTATAATTGATTTATATGAGTTTATTGAATATTTATTAAAATCAATTTCTAATAAATAATCAATTATATCAAGTTGTTGTTAGTGCGACCCATTAGTATCATATGTTAATTAGAAATATCACTTTAAGATGATTCTTAAAAATATCACATCTTTCAATCTCCCACTTGCGTAAGACTCATATTAGACTAATAACACAATGGTGAACATCTACCAACATTTCACTGCCCCTAACAACATACGACTTTTGTGCTAGTCTATCAACACCCAATTACATACAAACTCAAAGCTAAAATTGGTATATAATCTAAGTTATCAGTTATCCCTTTGTCACAGACACCATGTCTGACTCTCAACACATAAGAAGAACAAATCCCATCTTGACTACATAAGCCTTTTTCACAATTCACACCATACCTAAAAATGGCTTTTATAACTGCCCAGTTAAGGACCAACATTTGACTATATCAAAGCATAGTACTCCTTACACCTAAGTCCCACTATGTATCTCAGGTGTTAAGGATACAAAGATAGTACCCTTTAATCAAGTACCACTCATAGTAGCGATCCATGAGGTGATCTTGATGCGGGTCACTTCAATACCAGTTCTCTGACAAGTACCTATGAATCTTGGTTACAACTACTTGCCTATTTTCATCTGGTAAAAATTAAACCAATCGGATTCATATTAGTCTTACTTTATAATTCCTCCCACAATTATACCCGACTATGAACCTATAGAATAATAATATTAGTCATGGATTAAACATGTTAATATATAGAATAGAACAAGCATTAATGGGATGATCATATCCCAGTATATCGAAACATTATCTAATAGTTGTTACAATGTTCTAATATCTAAATACTAAATCCGAATTAGAATCCCATTTCTAGAGCAATAAAGTCTTATAACTGAAGTGTGACCATTCATACTTAGCTTAAGAGAAGGACTTTATGTTGAGTTTAATTGTGTTGCGTCATGGGCTTTATGTTTTGTATCCGGTTTGGGCCTGTCCATCCGTGATTATCTGATAGGTTTATACTATAAATATGCATGCATGCATGCGTTAGAGATAGTTGATTATTACGTTCATTGTTTTGTAACCCTAAACACCTCTACAGTCGAAGTTCTTAATCGAGCTCTTCTGAGGTGTTGAAGTTTTAATCATTCGACATATTCAAAGCCATTCTTGTGGTCTTGATTACGTTCTTAATTGTTTGCTTGCATAGAATCTAACGATCCTAAAAGAACTTTGTTCTAACAATTGGTATCAGAGCAGGAGACTGTGTGATCAATACACATTCCTTCTGTATTCAGAATTCTTTACGGTTTCCGCTTTTATTGTATAAATAGAAGCCGTCATCTTCGTATCGACGACAACTCTGTTTCAGATAAAACCCTAATCTCAAGTTTACAGGTTTGATTCTAGCAGCTCACCATGTCTCACGAAGATTCGCAAACAAATCCCATCAACATCTCAAACAGCATTGGATCAACAACCAGGATACCCATACTCTACACTCAAGACTATGAAGTATGGGCGCATGACTTTGAATACTACGTGGTTGGATCTGAAGATAATGGCTATCTCATCTGGGAAGCTATTACACTTGGGCCGTTTGTTCATTCAGGAACGAACACGACAGTTAAGTCCCAAAAGGAATATAACAAGCTGGTGGCGGATGTAGAGAAGATGCCATAGGATGAGAAAGACAAGTTGCTGTGTAACGTGAAGGCCATGAGAATGATTAGATTCGCCTTGCAATCTGACACTTTTCGATTGGTTGAATCATGCACGACGGCCAAAGAAATCTGGGATAGGTTGAAAGAACTTTATTCAACTAATGAAGATCTGGAACACTCCATTCAAACCTTGCTGCTGTCAGAATTTGGAGTTTTCGAACAGAAACCAGAAGAAAAACTCATACAAACTTTCGATCGGTTCAATCATCTCCTAAGTAAGATGATCAAGCATGGAATAGAAAGAAAGTTGATCGAGCAGAAGCTGACCTTCATGAACGGTCTGAGACCAGAATGGATGGCTGTGGTTTCAACCGTGAAAGCGCATGAACAGTTTAAATCTTACTCAGTAGCGAAAGTTGTGGGAATACTTAAGTCCCATGAGAGTGTAGTCACCAAAGAAGCGAAGGTAGTTTCGGGTGTGGGATCATTAGCGCTTGTCTCCAAAGGAAAAAGCATTGCAGAAGAAGAAGAAGAGTCTGATATGT
Source organism: Lactuca virosa (assembly GCF_052849685.1). Taxonomy (NCBI): domain Eukaryota; kingdom Viridiplantae; phylum Streptophyta; class Magnoliopsida; order Asterales; family Asteraceae; genus Lactuca; species Lactuca virosa. The sequence goes on from NC_136432.1 coordinate 248,032,942, forward strand.
CTAAGTGTGATCTTACAAGCGAAGAGTATGCTATGATGGTCACCAATCCAAAGAAGTTTGCACGAAGAAAATTTCCTGTCAACAAGAACCGAAACTGGCAGGGAAGTTACAGTTCTGAGAAGGTGAAGGACGAAGCGAAGGTCTCTTCTCAAAAGGATGAAGACAAGAAGGAGAGCAAACTTGCAGGAGACTCTAGGTCGACTGCAACTACTGTCACGGCAAGAACCACTTTGCCAAAGATTGCATGCTAAGGAAAATGGCTGAGAAAAGGGATGGTGAAGATGATGAGGCGTACTATATGCGCAAGTTGGAAGAGATCAAGAAAAAGAAGGCTACTAATAGTTCTATGAATGCCTTAATTGTGCAGGAAAATGCAGATAAAGATGAGTTTGGTGGCGTTGAAGTTTGGTCAACCGACTCTGAAGATGAAGAGGTGAGAAAGCCCACTCATGGAAAGGCTTATGTGGCAAAGGAAGTAGGTTCGGGTGGAAGGTGTTTAATTGTCACAACTGGTTCATCAACCGAAAGTGCAAGTGAGGAACCGAACCTGACTGAGGACAAGTGTTTTGCGGCCAAGCCTGTGAGTGAGAAGATCAACGACTGCGATCGGTTGATCAAAAAGGTACAATCCATCCTTGAATCACTTAAAGTTCCAATAACAAATTACAAAGAAGAATTAAATGAATTAAAATTTAAAATTTCTAACTTAAGTGGTAGTCTCATGCAAACTCGCTTAGCGAATTCTAACCTAACTGACCAACTCAGCAGGGTGTCTTCAAAAAGTGAGGAGAGAAGGATATGGATTGAGATGAAGGAGGCGGAATTAATTAGGGCTAGGGATGAAAGTATTATTTGCAAAGAGACAATTTAAAGTTTTTAAAACAAAGGAATGTTTTTTGTTTAATTGCTAAGCGTTTATACTTTAATATTGCTCAATTGCATTTAAGTTGTGAGATAGGAAAGAAGATTCATAAGATGATGTTACCCTTCCTTGAATTTAAGGAGGATGAGGTCGTAGCAGAATGTGAATCAGTAGTATCATCAGAAGAGGCATCCATGTCTTACAAAATAGGATTGGACAAGATAGAAACCTTCATTGATTCTAAGAAACACAAATGTATGCTCAAAAATATTTTAGATGAAAATGATAGGTTAAAAATTAACTCTGAAGCTATTCAATCCTTTGACTCGTCAAATGCCATATTAACTTCAGAAAATAAAATGAACTTAGATAATATGTATGAATTTGATGAGGAAAGTGAGATGAGTGAAATCTCAGTAGAAGACGAAGTTGATTGCTCTGAGTTCATGAAGAGTGAAACCGAGAATGAGAAACCCCTCATTTCTGAAAATTATGTTGAATTCGCTCGCTTGTCGAAAGGAAAGCCACATAAACTCAAGGAAAAAGCTATGGTCTATCAAAAGGTTCAAACTGTGCCGAATCAGGTATATGTAGTTAAAGGGTCACTGCAAAACAAACGGCAGAATTAAAGATCTTGGTCGACAAAGACAATGCTGAAGGATGTGACGATTATTTCTGGTCTGCCCCTATTGACAACGTAGACGAAACCGTAGGCTTATCTGAGCAAACTTCATGGAGGGTTAAAGGAAGATATGTTGCTGAACCCATCAACAAACCCTCAAGTTTTGACAAACCAAGCACAAGTGGAACTAAAAGAAATCCCTGAAGAACCGATGACAGAACCAACTGTTCCAACAAATACAACCGAAAGTAAAAAGGAGAAGCCAAAGGCTAGCTTCAATATCCATAAATCACAGAAGGAGTTAGCTGAACAGAAACGCTTAAGAAATCAAAGATACGCAAGGAATCTGATTGAGCGAAAACGTCACTGGGAATCCCAAAATCCCAATTACGTTCCTCCAAAGAATGAATCAACGGATAAAGGAAAGGAAAAACTGAAAGGAAAAGAAAATTTCAGCCCAAATTCCTACTATTCCAAATGTCAGAACCGAACATCTACTTTCGGTTCCCAAACTAGCGTACCAAACCGAAAGTCAAGTTTCGGTCTCCACATTGGCTCTCATAACCGAAAGTCAAGTTTCGGTCCCCACATTGGCTCTCAGAACCGAAAGTCAAGTTTCGGTCCCAAGTCTAGTTTCGGTCCTTCTAACTCCCATAAAAAAACAAATTCAATGAAGGACATCAAAGGAAAGGGAAAGCTCGAATCAAAATCTGAGTACCATAATAAGAAAAAGTCAGCTAACCCTAGGATTCAAAAGAAAAGTCCCAAACCATCTAACAACACACCAACTAATGCACCAAAAATTAAACAAGATAAAACTAAAATCAAGGTGTATACCATTAAAAGAAAAGATCAAACCACTCTAGTAAAAAGAACATATTTAGTTGATATTTCTTCTGTACTTCCTTTTTCTGTGAAAAACTCACCAGGACCCAAGAAACTTTGGGTTCCTAAATCTGCTTGAATTTGCAGCTAATCAGTGACGAGCAGTTCGATGATGAATGGTATATAGACAGTGGCTGCTCACGTCACAGACAGGAAGGAAGGAAGAGTTGAGGGAGTTTCGGTCCCTAAAAGATGGTGGGTCTGTAAAGTATGGAAATAACTCCTATGGAACAATCAAGGGATATGGTATGATAACCAATGGAGATTTCTCAATTCGAAAAGTGGCGTGTGTGGAAGGATTGCAGCATAACCTCATCAGCGTGTCACAATTAGTTGTGGGAACAGGTCTGAAAGTATCATTTGATGATGAGGGCTCTGAAATAATAGAAAAGCAATCGAAAAAGGTTCTGCTAAAGTCTGAACGCAAAGGAGTAATGTATCCTTTAAATCTCAACCCAATACGAGGAAAACCAACAATATGTCTGCTGTTAAAGGCGAACACTGATGAAAGCTGGTTGTGGCATCGACGTCTATCGCACCTGAACTTCAAAGACATTAATAAGTTGGTGCTTGGTGATCACGTTCGAGGCCTCCCTCTTCTCAAGTTTGACAAGGAACATCTGTGTGCAGCGTGTGAGATGGGCCAACAAAGCAGAAAGAGCCACCCTACACGAATCAATACAAAGATTGTTGAAGCTCTTGAACTATTGCACATTGACTTATGTGGACCTTCAGCTATTGAGAGCATCGGTGGTAGTAAGTACATCCTTGTTATTGTAGATGATTTTTCGCGCTTCACCTGGGTTTTCTTTCTTAAACAGAAATCAGATGCAACTCCCAAGTTGAAGACTTTTATCAAGCAAGTGGAAGTGCAGCTGAGAAAGACGGTGAGGAATATCAGAAGTGACAACGGTCTGGAATTCAAGAATAACGATTTTGAGGACTTTCTGGCTGACAAGGGGATAATTCACAATTATTCGGCCCCTTATACACCACAACAAATGGGATTGTTGAAAGATGAAACCGTTCTTTGTGTGAGGTGCAGCCGCGTGCTACAATCGAAAGCCCAACGTCAAAAGCCCAACGTCAAATTTTTCCATGTGTTCGGTTCAAGGTGCTTCATCTTTAATTCAAAGGAGAACCGAAACAAGTTTGACGTCAAAGCAGATGAAGGAATTTTTCTTGGTTATTCACTCACTTCAAAAGCCTACAGAGTGTTGAACAAACGCTCCAAACGAATTGAAGAAACATATTATGTCACCTTTGACGATAACTACATGAAGAAAGTGCAAAGGAGTGAAAGTGACTTAGATGAAATATTTCCGGAATTTGGACAGGTCTCGGTTCCAATATCCAACTTGTTTGAAGAGTACATTCGGTTATTCAATGAACCAGAGAAAGCGGCACACTCAGAGGCGAAAGCAGCATATAACAAAATTGATAATCTCAAAAAGATCATAGATGAAGCTGCCAAAGAAATGGAAAGTGAACCTCCTAAAACTATAGGTGTTCAATCCTCAACTGACTCTCCCATCCACGGCTCAATATTCGAGGGGGAGAGTTCTTCAGCGCCAAAGACAACCGAAATGTCTTTCGAGGGGGAGAGTCCTATTCTATCCCCAACTCCTAAAGGTCCAAGCGAGGATGAACATACTGCTCCAAACCCACCCAATAAAAGTCCAATCGAGGGAGAGAATCCAACTCCCACAAAGGATGCATATTCTGATGCTGCCACAGGTTACACTTCACCAGTCGAGGGGGAGAAAGAGAATGCAACTGATGAAGGCGAAGGTGATCAATCAGAACTTGAAGAGGAAGTGAATGCTGAATTGGATCCAGCATATGACCCAAATTATCCTCCGTTAGTCAAATGGACCAAGGACCATCCCAAAGCTCAAATTATTGGAGAATCATCTGAAAAAGTACTCACTCGCTCACAGTTGAAAGCGAAACAAACTGCATTATTCTCTAAAGTTGAATTCTGTATGTTTAATTCCTTCATATCCAAGATCGATCCGAAAACAGTTAATGTTGCACTTGATCATTCTGATTGGGTTCAAGCAATGTAAGATGAGCTCCATGAGTTTGAACGCAACCAAGTTTGGAGGCTGATTCCTACACCAAAGGATGCTTCAGTAGTCGGCTTAAAATGGGTCTTCATAAATAAATTAGATAAAGAGGGGAATATCATTCGCAACAAGGCTCGGTTGGTGGTGAAAGGTTATTGCCAAGAGGAAGGAATAGATTATGAGGAAACCTTCGCTCCAGTAGCTACGTTGGAGTCAGTTAGAATCTTCCTGGCATATGCTGCTCATAAAAACTTCGAAGTTTTCCAAATGGATGTCAAATGCGCTTTCTTGAATGGGGAACTAGAAGAAACAGTGTATGTTGAGCAACCTCCCGGGTTCGTGAATGAGAAATTCCCTGATCATTGCTATGTGCTGGATAAAGCGATATATGGTTTGAAGCAAGCACCGAGAGCCTGGTATGAAACTTTAACTCGCTTTCTGAAAATGTCGAAATTTAAGCAAGGTTCGGTTGACCCAACCTTCTTCCGAAAGAAAGAAGGCGAACATCTAATGATAGTTCAAATTTATGTCTATGACATCATCTTCGCCTCCACGAATCCTAGCTTAACATCTAAATTCAGGAAGTTGATGGAGACTAAATTTGAAATGAGCGCAATGGGTCCGATTAATTTTTTCCTTGGTTTGAATATTAGACAGGGACCAGAAGGTATTTTTATTAACCAGGAGGCGTATACAAAGACCCTGCTAACAAAATTTGGCATGACAGGAGACTCAAAAGTGAAGGTTCCTATGACATTTGGCACCAAGTTAACACCTTCTCTGGAAAAACCTGCTGTTGACATAACACTATATCGACAAATGATAGGGTCCCTTATGTATCTAACAGCTAGTAGACCGGATATTATGTTTTCTGTTTGTTATTGTGCTAGGTTTCAAGCTAATCCAAGAGAACCTCACATGGTGGTAGTGAAAAATATTTTTCGTTACCTGAAGCGAACCTCATCTCTCGGTCTCTGGTATCCTGCTAGATGTGGATTCTTTATTCAAGCATTTTCTGATGTTGATCTTGGAGGATGTGGTCTGGACCGAAAGAGGACCACAGGCGGATGCCAATTTCTTGACGGAAAACTGGTTAGCTGGCAGTCCAAGAAGCAAACCTGCGTGTAACTTTCAACAGCCGAAGCTGAGTATATAGCTACAGCATCCTGTACTTCTCAAGTCATATGGATTCATAGTCAACTAAGAGATTACGGGCTAAGTATGAAGAAGATTCCTCTCTATTGTGACTCAGAAAGTGCAATAAGGATTTGTCACAATCCAGTACAACACTCAAATACTAAGCACATTGCACTTAGATATCATTTCATCAAGGATCACGTAGAAGATGGGAACGTGGAAGTGCATTTTGTTCGATCCTCTGATCAATTGGCTGACATATTCACTAAAGCCTTACCTGAAGCGAGTTTCAATAAAATTCTGCAAGCCTTGGGAATGATGGAAGCAGAGTCGGTACCGGATCCTTAGTTCAACACCTAAAAATTAGACAAGCAAAATGGAGCGAACGCTCGGTCTATTTCGGCTCCATAATTTTCGGGAACCGAAATGAACCGACCGCTCGGTCTATTTCGGCTCTGGAATTTTGAGGAACCGAAATGAACCGACCGCTGGGTCTATTTCGGCTCCATAATTTTCAGGAACCGAAATGAACCGACCGCTCGGTCTATTTCAGCTCTGGAATTTTAAGGTACCGAAATGAACCGATCGCTCGGTCTATTTTGTTTCATTCCTTTAAGATAAGGTTTCGGTTGTACATTTTGTTCAAAGAGTGTTTTATGCAACTTTATTTTCTTTTTCTATTTTTCAGAAAACTTCAAAAATCCAAAAATATTTTCTTTTTTCTGTTTTTATTATTTTTCAGAAAACTTCAAAAAAAATCCAAAATTATTTTCTTTTTCTATTTTTATTGTTTTTCAGAAAATTTCAAAACTTCAAAAATATTTTTTTTGTGTGGTGTGTTTGTTTGTTTGTTCCTTTCATTAGGTCACACGTGTATCAGTGCAACAGAATTTGGAGCTAAGACATGTATAATCATTTCCATAAGAACTAGTTAAGGGTTACCTAGAAGCATGCTGCTGCATGTTGACCAAAGCCTCTACGACTTCGAGCAAGGCCTTAATGATTCGATCTCTACCTATCGTTTCTTCCCAATCAGGCTGTTCAGATCAACTCAGTCTAGAGCTACCTTACTCTTCTCATATGAGTTAAGAGTTTTTCTGCTTAGTCACGTCTTTATAGCTGAAGGTACTTTCGGTTCCTTAACCACCCTCCTTACTTTCTCCATCAACTTTCGGTTCATCACTGTAACCCTTGAGACTCTCAGTCTTTACCACTGAGGTTTATGGTTGCACAAAATCTATGTTTATGATCTTAGATATGTATACCACGTACTGAGTGAAACCCACAATCCAACACTAACAACGAATTGACGGTGAATTGTCATATTCAAGATGTTACTGGTTACCGAATGAAATCTCATTTTTATTTTTGAGTGATCTTTTATGAATTTGTCTAACACCAAGGCTTTTTCTTCCATAAAGATCCAGTTTCTTTTTGTTTTTGAGATTTCTATATCTTCTTTAGTCATTATAAAATATATCCCACCTACTTGTTCAACAGACCACATCGGTCTCACAAGTACTTCTTCCCATGTTCGGTCTTATGTTAAGCATCGACGTTCGGTTGAAGATAAGCCACCTTAAGCCAATGATTTAAAAAGAAGTCTTTCAATGTTTCTCTACAAACATTTGATCGTTATTTCACAGGAATCCACTCAAGCACTTCAAGTCTCTCTTGACTCTGAAGGAAGCAATTTTTGCCCGGAATCACCTGCTTTCTGTCTTATAATGAGACATCACTCACATCCAATACACATTTGCTTTATTTCTTTATCTTTTGTCACTCTATTGCACGAAAATTTTAATTTTTCAACATTCTGGTTGCTGTTGGTTCGATTTGTGTTTATCTTTTGGCGAAACAGGGGTAAGTCTACATCTTGGAGCGAAACTGAATTTCAAACGACGATTGAGGATAGGAATTTGGGCGCGTGAATTTGAACGGTCTCACTACCCACGCGTGCTGACGTATACCTGGGAGTAACCAACCTGTCACATCGCGCTTTTTCAGGCGACGTTTTAGTGACCGCGTCATTATCATGATGATTTTTCTCTCTCCTAGCAACGGTATATAAAGGGTTTCTACTTTTATTTGTCTTTTACCAGCAACAAATTCTCTCAAAATTACAAGGCAAGTTTCAAACTGTTCATCTTCTTTCTTCGATCAACAATGGCGACTTCTTCATCCGTTCACGATCAGACTGCTTCGTCCACATTGCTTTCGATCAAGCCCAATCAGAACATGATTATTGAACTCAATCTATTTCTGTACGACTCGTATATGCTGCAGATGGTTGAGTGTTTGAAGTATTTTCCACTGGTTCTAGCCCTAACACAGGTGGAAGCCGTTCCGATGTCCCTTCTATCACAAGTTTACTCCACTGCCTCATATGACAAGAACAAGGAAAGAATCTACTTTCTAATCCATTCTAAAAAGGCTTCTATTTCAAAAGGGAGATTTTGGTCTTTATTGCACCTCGCTGTGGATTCATCTGTGATTTAACCCGATTTCATCACCACTACTCAGCTTTTCTCGATGCTGTACGAAATGGGATACACTGACGTGCTTACAACAATAACGAAGGTTAAGAAGTCCTGCCTACCGTCCCCATGGAATGGACTGCTTACTCTTTTTATCAAGAGTTTGGCGGAGATAAGTGTTGGATCTCATGGCACCAGCAAGGCTTTCCTAACCCTTCTCTATGGCCTTTACAATTGTCTCAATCTTGATTATGGGACGATCATCTGGTCTCAAGTGGTGCAAAGCCTCAACACTACAACGAGGTATTCTGAAATCTCATGTGCACGATTCTAGACTCTCATTACCAGAAGGGCGATAAATTCTTTGGACATTCCGGTGATGAAGGATGCTCTACTTGCGTCTATTGCTACGTTTCACACGAAGAAAATCATAATTTCTGATCCTAAGAAGTTCCCTCACATTGACTCTATCCCTGAGACAATGTATAGATGTGTTACAGCCGAAAGTAAACTCATGGCTGATTATCAAAAACTTCCTCCCAAGGAACCGAGAGTCCTATCTCCTGAACAGCAGGCTGCCCTAGATGCTATTGACAAGTCAAGTAACTGAGGTAAACGGATTTCTACCAAGAAAGAGCCAACAGAGGATGATAAGTCTAAGACTTCCATGTCCAAGAAGTGAAAGTCTGATACAGGGGATTCTTCTAAACCGAATAAGATTAAAAAGATGGCAAAAAGGTCCAAGAGTCCCACTCCTCCTAACTCAAAAAATAATAAGGAAGGTGAAGAAGAGGAAATTCGTCATGCATCACCGAGAGGCAACACTCCTCCCCGATCTCCTACTCCAACCGAATCTCCTCACAACAAGCCTCCAACTCCACCTCCATCACCGAAACAGACAGTTCCAGTTTTAGTTGCTCCTATTCCTCCACCTACCACATCACAAACAACAACTTCTTTACCACCACCACCAGTTTCGTCTATTCCTATTTCTACAACTCCCATCTCAACTCCTATTTTTTCCCAATCCACTACAACCACTATTCCTGAACCGACAGTAGGAGTCAACGTATCTGATACGGGGGCGACTACTGAAATAGAACCCCCAGTTACTTCTACACCCCTTTCACCCTCACCTTCAACCGATTCCGGTGCCACTCTCGGTGGTGCTAATGATGAGTATGACTCTACATACTTCAGTCCCTATCGGCTTCCTACTGATGAGGATGATGATGCTCCTATCACCAGCCAACACTTGCAGAGCATTCATGAGAAGTTGGATAAATTGATTGAAGACATCAAGTCCTATAGTGGTGTTGTGCTTAAAGCCTTTTTGGACACTGCTCTTGAACAATATACGGAGTCAATTGAAAAATCCACCAAAGTTGTTAATGAGTCTACCTCCTCTTGCCAAAAGGCCACCACTGATATTAATGAAATTGTTCATAGTACTCAGATTTTTCTTGAGTCACTTAAAGGGCATGCTGATACGAATGCAGCAATGGTGAATGCTTCTGTGGATTCTTTCTCCAAGTCTCTTCTAGAAGAACAAACTAAGTTTGAGGCTGTGCGTTCCTCTATCCAAGCCGACAACACTTCTCTTATCAGTTCGGTGAATTCTCGCCTTGAATCTCTTCACGCTGATTTGGCGAAAGAAAGTGCTCTGAAGGAAGAACTTGCTCGACAAGCATCCACGATCGAAGTTCAGAAGGTTCAACTAGCTCAAGCTGATAAAGAAATTGGTTTGTTGAGGACAGAGAGAGCTGTTTTTCGCAGCTGTGCAGGGGATGTAAAGGATATGCTCACCAACATTCTTGGTGCTCATGATCCTATCCTCACTTTGACCATTCAGAATCATCTTACAACAAAACTTCTTCCTGCCCTTGCATTGTTACACGAGATGAAGGGTGTTTCGGAGAAATTCGTTGCTCCAAAACAAGGGGGAGAGGGTGCTCCTCAACCGAAGGTTAAGACTGAAACCGAAACTGCTCAACCGAAGGTCAAAGTTACAACCGAACTGAAGGATAATGTAGCTTCAGGTTCTGGTCGACAAGAAAAGCAAAAGGAGATTGATGATGATAGCAGCAACGAATCTGGTGAAACTATTGCTGAGGCTCTTAAGCGAAAGAAGAGAGATAAAGAGCTTGATGAAACCTTGAAGATTGCAAGGGAAGCAGAGGAGAGGGAGAGGAGAAACAAGGAAGAAGAAGATGCCTTGAACTGCAACAAGGCCTTGTTTCCCTTATGGACAAAAGAGGAACTTATCAATCAAGCTATAGAGTTTCCAAGTATTTATTGGTTGGAACCTGTTGCTTCGTTTGACTGTGAAAATTCTAAGGACTCGCTGTTCGATATGCCGATAACAAGAAAGGCATTCACGTTTCACTGCTTCGATTCGACTGATGAGGTTCCTTTTCCTCATCCAAAGGTTGACCGAGAGCTTATTGATTTCTATCTGAAGTATGGACAACCGCAATACTTGACATGTAGCGCACAGAAGATAATCACTGTCAAGGTACTGAAACCTACGTCTGCTGGGAGGTTTATAAATGTCAATTTTAAAATCACACGAGGCTCTGCAAACTCGGTGTCGATTATTTCCCTAGCAGACCTTCCAAATCTAAATCCTCATGATTGGATTTTGTTATTCAATATTCTGCTCACAAATCCGAGGGAATATGAGCCGATATTGGAGCACTTGAAGAGGATGTTGGCTTCTTACATCCATGAGGTTGCAGCTATGGATCAAGAGATAGCAAAAGTGATCAATAAGAAACCGTCCATTAAGCCAACACCGAAACCAGGAGATGTGAATAAGATGAAGATGGGCCAAATATATTCAAAACATCTTACTGTGATGTTTACAAAAGGCGAAGCTCACAGATTTTTATTCGCTCTTGTTGATAAACATTTATTCTCAACTGACTACTTAGAGCACATCATTAACATTGTTCATCGGTGCAAGCAGAACTCAGAAGCAGACAAAAAGAACTTCACGGACATGCTTCGGTGGTACATAACGTTCCGTCATCATTTGCTGGCTATCATTCCGAAGGTGTTCAAAACAATAAAGAAGTCTTCTGCAGCTCAGCCGAAGTGAGCTTTCGGTTCCATTGATGCAAAGGGGGAGATTGTTGAGTTTAATTGTGTTGCGTCATGGGCTTTATGTTTTGTATCCAGTTTGGGCCGGTCCATCCGTGATTATCTGATAGGGTTATACTATAAATATGCATGCATGTATGCGTTAGAGATAGTTGATTATTACGTTCATTGTTTTGTAACCCTAAACACCTCTACAGTCGAAGTTCTTAATCGAGCTCTTCTGAGGTGTTGAAGTTTTAATCATTCGACATATTCAAAGCCATTCTTGTGTTCTTGATTACGTTCTTAATTGTTTGCTTGCATAGAATCTAACAATCCTAAAATAACTTTGTTCTAACACTTTATTAATGGGTTCGACTAGATATAATTTGTGTGAGTTCAACGAATACTATCATATCCATATTTACCTTTACTCTAGGTATAGTTAAATATATTAGAGAATATGATTGGTGTTCTTTCATGACATAAAGTTTCTTAGCTTGATTAAGTATTCTTTCAAAGTCACATAGATTTCTATGTGATCCTTGAATAAAAGAAATCAACAAAGTTTTTCAATAAACTCATTCATCTAATCATATTCGATTTTAAATTCTAAAGTAGTTTATTCTTATTTAATAGTAGATAGTGTCATTTTGTTTTTCTTGGAACTCATTCCAACTAAACTTACACTTCATTCATAATGAAGTTAAAATTCATTTATAATTAATAATTATCTTTATCTATTTAGAAATTAGCATCTTGTATAGATCTTTACATAAATATCCGTTCTAAGATGAATATCTCATATACATTTTCTTAGTTCTTCCATAGTACTCTTAGAATGTCCTTATAATCATATAGTGACTTAACCATGTACTCAATTGGTATATTATGATGTGGTCATAACATGATCATAAACCAGCTCTTATGCATAGTATTGCTTAAATGATGATTCATTTGCCAGAGAAAATCGAATATAAATCATTTTAGCTAGTTCAAACCTATGAGCTAGGTCCTTTTGAGGCTGACTCAAACTTAGCGCCATGCGACAATGTCAAGGTTCCTCTATTAGAATCTTCTACATTGACCTCTTTCAAGATATTGTTAATATGTGCATAAAGATATAAAACTTTTAACATTTATTTTATCTATATATATTTTTTACATTCCAAGAATGTATCTTGTCCTTCCTAAGTCTTTCATCTTAGAAACACATTCCGAGTCAAGGTGAAAATGCCTAAAAAGATCAAAATGTAACTTATCATTATTAAGTATGTCTCCTTCATACAAGATTATTAATGTCACTATGCTCCTACTAGTTCTTACTAAACACACATGTTCTATTCATTTTGATATAAAAGCAATCCTTATGGTTTTATATTAAAATGATGATTATAACCTTGAGATGTATTCTTTATATCCACAAGTGGATCTCAAGATTTTCATATTTTGCTAGGATAACAGTGATTAGGAAAACCTCCATGATAATATATGTAGATATCATCAAGTAGGTATCTATTAAAAAAGTGGTATTTCCTTAAATCTATTTGATATATCTCATATTAAGAGTATGAATTGATAGTAAATAATATCCTTGTTGATCTAATCATAGCTACATATCAAACATGTTTGATCGTAGTCAGTGTCATGAGTATGATGAGGATCATAGTTAATGATATGAGTATGAGAAAATTCTTTTATAACAAGTCTTGGTTTAAATGTGTATAGTTATCAATGTAATGTATTATTTCTAGAAGAATCACATATCCCTTCTAGCCTTGCTATAGGGAGGAATTTCAATCAAGCCCACACTTGACTACAATACCTGGATTACATCTCATGTTCATGACTCTAATTCATTTATCAGATTCGAGATCTGATCTTCAATTTTAGTAGTTGATGGATTTGCCATAAACCATCAAGAATAGTTCATCAATGATAGATTCCACATTTCTCAAGTCATACATGACTTCTACCATTAACGTGAACAACTTGTTTTTATGAATAGCTATTATTCGAGTTTAACAATCCCTTGTTAAAACTAGTGCCAACTGTGACTACATCAGACTATCTTTCTTGAGCTTCTTCAAGTTCCATGTACCTCCCACTTGCTTATTTATTAGAAGCTTTCTTTCTACTAACTTTCCTTTCTGATGGGCAAGAGAACGTATTCTTAGTGGATTTGCATATAATAATCTAAGCCACATTTAGAGCATCATACAAATATATATTTTGTAGAGTTTGGGTTTACAAGATCTAGTCCAACCTATTCTTCAAATCCAAAAACATTAAAATAGGATAGGGATGCAGCCTTTTCATACACAATCTTATAAATAAAATGTTTTATCTACTTATTAGTTGGCATCTGTAACCAAAGTACAACTGATAGTGATTAAGTTATAATCCCAAAAAAAAAAACGAGGATAATTTCTACCGATTAGAAAGTAAATTATATCAAGTAAGATTTAATTCATCCTTTATTATCACTAAGGTTTAAGATGGTATCACCGATTAGTATCTCAACTTTATATTTGAAAACTTCATCAAAGATTTCATAATTATGCTCTACCATTTAAAATATAATTATAACTACTATAGTTGTTAATAAAGCTGTTTTGGTATATATTTTGCTACATCTTAGACATTCATTAGAATGGACGTCATACATCATAGTATATACTCCTTTAATAATTTATTTTGTCTACTACTTAGTGAAAATATCATTAGGAATCTTTTATATATACATAAGGTTTATATATGTCAAATAAACAACATTATTTGTCTTCAAATATCCCGTTCTTGAAGTTGGAATATGTCAAACAAACAACATTTCTTTTTAGATAAGAGGAGCAGTTCCTTTTCCAATGTCCAGTTTCTCCATAGTAGAAACATGATCCATCTATGTTTTCCTTCATGGATCTCTTGGGGTAAAGGTTTAGTTTCAATGAAATAATGGCCACTTAGAGCACACATGGTGACTCTTTTCAGCAATGGATTCTTTCTATGTAGGAGCTGGTTCATAACAAATATCATTGTATCTTAGGAATATTTGCTCAACTTGATGAAACATAGAAAATGCTATTGGCCTTATAATTCCTCCCAGAGGTATGGAATAACTTAACACAATATCTCTTTTGAAACATCTAAGGAATCATTTCAATTTTTCCACGAAACATTATGATTAAGTATATTCTTAATATCAGGTTGTTCGGGAATAGGTTCCGTAACAACATACAATTTATTTTCCCATTGGATAATATTATACCCTTCAAATATTAAATGTTCACGTTGATTTACAAGATCATACAGATGCATGCTGGTCAGATTGGATTTAGTTCTCATCTACAAAATTTAACAAATTTTTTTTGGTATTTTCTATATTTATACCTTTAATATTTATAACCCTTTTAGTTTCCAGAAACATTAATTATAAAAGTTTGGGATCAAAGTTCCAAAAAAAATGGTTAGGTGACCTTTATCTCATTTATTTCGATCCAACCAGATAAATATCGATTATCAATTATATTTAAGTGTATACTTCCTAGATTTTTGGGATCGTTAATAACAAATTTAATTTCACATGTTTGATCCCATCTATGCCTAGGTTACCTTTATCACATAATATTTCCGATCAAATCATCCAATTTGAAAAACTTGTGTAATTATCCTACAACATGGTTGTAGAAATCGTGAATACACCCTGTCCATCACAAGATAACACTAAGTGGCTAGGTAACCTTTTTCCCACTAGTGTGTACAAGAAATGTTCGAGTGTTCTTCTAAATAGATCGCATAGATTTAAGCATTGCAAGGGGATATTACATGCATATAATAAGCCACGTTAGCACTTTCCAAAAGAAAATTACTTTTAAAGGTTCTATTTGAAAAACTAGCTTTTATAAAAATTTAACGAGATTCAATTATATATTTTAGAAAACTTCCTTTTATTACTTATATATTTGGAGTTTGTATATGTTACAAAAATCACCATTTTAAAGCATATAATTGAATATTTCAGAATTTGCAGCTATTAACGTTTTTATAAAACTTGTTTTTTTATTTTATAACAATAAATTGTTACAACTAATATCCACATTTTAAATTTTGAAAACCAAACTCCATGTGATGTTTATATTGTTCATAATTATTTTAGAATCTGGAAATCTAATTTTTCAACCACACATAATAATTGCATAAAAATAAACAACACAAGCACACATAAAACATATACACATAAACATAACCAACTAATGATACTTTTGTGAGCCAACACAAAAGATGTTAAGTCAACTCCAAAAGGGACCAAAAGTATTTTAGTGATGTTGTTGTAAAAGCTCCCACTTGAGAAAACATCAATTTCTTGCAAAGAATAAAAAACTTCTAGAAGGTAATATTTCAGCAACATGCAACACATTTAGAAAGTGTTGCAGAAACTGTCGCAAAAGGTGCAACAACCCTTAAGCAAACAGCCAACAGTGACAACTTTAGTGATAGTTTCTAGAAAGTGTCACAAATTTCCTTGTTCTTATATTTCGCGAAAATTGTCCTTTTGTCTTCAAAAAATGGATCCATCTTCATTTTTTGTTATATTTTTGTACAGATAAATTATTTTCAAAACTAATCTATTACTTACCAAAATAAACAAACAAAACTAATCAATTTAATTATTACATACCATACGAATAAATTATTACTACCATTCATCTGATGTGTAAAACCTTCATCATGATGAACATATCATCACCACCAGAGACACTGATCTAACTTCAGAAGACATCATAATATATTACTTGGTAGCTAAGTATCATGATCCTTTATCTTTGTGATAGAATCGGTTTTGTATAGTACATATCTTTAATATATGGTAGTTATCCGAGTTATTCAAATCCATGATACGTAGAGATTTGCATCTTTATTAGTCTTAAACCTAGTATATAACTTACTCTAGGGTTGCTTGTAAAACTATTTCTTTCCACATTATCTCTTTGTGATAGATTTTCTTAATCGAAATTTGTTTTTGATTAGTCTCTTCTTCTAGTCATTTTTTGATATCTTCTATTCTTATTTCGATCCTTTGGTCAATATCCATAATACATGTGGTGACATGTTTCTTTGAGGAGCATTAGAAAAATAAATTATCATGGCTTATATTGAAGCTCTCTTGGACCATATTGGTCCATTTATTGAGAACAATGCATCTTCTCGAGTAAACACACAAAGATGGGTTCATCACACTTTAGTTGAAATTTGTTTTAGAGGATCTTTGTTTTTTTAACAAAGCATCTGCAACCAAAACTATGATACAACATAACATTAGCTTTCTTACCATTTAGAGCATGATAAAGAGTGCAATTAAGGTTCTTGTTGATGATAATGGGTTTTCTAGGTTATAAAAAAATACAAGCAAGCGGAAAAACATTAAACCCTTAAGTTCACATGCCACCTAGAATGGATCTATGTTTTCTCTATTGATAGAAACTATCTATGAACATCAAGAAACCCTAAAGTAAGGCCATGAAAATAGAAAATCACATAATATTATGTTTACATACCTTTTAATTATTATAGTAAATAATCACACCAAAATCCTCTTGAGTTCCTTAGAAAGCAAGCACCAAAATCTTGAGTGCATCAAATGGCTTGTGCCCAAAACCCAAATAAGAAGACATGAGGAGAGATGAGGAAAGAGAAAAATTTTGGGTCGATGAGAGTAGGCAGAAGTGGACGAAAATTCCATAGGCAAGGGGTCTATTTATAACCGATACAACAAGCCTTGGATTACCCTAATTTGAATATAATAATAATATATTGAAGTATATAATAATCCAACTCCTTATTTATCTATAAGGAATATTCTAGAAACCCTAATTATCCTTCCCAAAACCGTCTAGGGCTAGGAAGCTTATGGAATTCCCTCTTGTTGAATTGTTGAACATTTACATCTTAAGTCGTTGCTCTACCGATTAATTTGAATTAACCAAAAGTTAATCTAATTAAATATAACTATTTCCAATTAATATATTAATCATATAATTTATTAATAAATCATTTATTTCAATTTCTAATCAATTTAATAATTATATAATAAATTAACAAATCAGCCTCTCTCTCTCTCTCTCTCTCCAAAAGCCATTCTATTCAGTTACTGGTTATGAGGGTAACCCAAAAAGGACTTTGCTACTTATTCAAGAATATATCAATTTAGTTAATGGCTTAGACAACTTAATCCAACACTCTCCTACATGGATAATTCCATAAATTCAATTACAAGTGTATGCCTTGAACTAAACAAGAAAGTGTCTTTTCCAAAGCCACTGTTGATCTCTGATTCAAATCAATTATTGGCCCTAAGATAAGTGATCAGCAATTCCTTCGTTCTTCAAGATATCGTATGGACATGAGACATGGATCATAATCAATCTCATTGTCCAAAAATTTGTTTCCCATTTTCTTGATTTGTAATGACGTCATTATACTGCAAATTTAACACAACAATTAGTAATGGTTGGGCCCATCACTATAATGTCAACATCAAATCACGTAGGGGCCCATTGGTATCGCCTTTCCTGTTAGGAAAAAAGGAACGATTGAAATTTGACTACATAACTATAATATTTACTTACCAAATCATTTATGATACTATATTTTATAAAATCAAGTTACTAATGTTTTTACGTAACACCAATACACAACCGATTTGTGAATTACAGCTTATATATCGCCGTTTGAAAAATAGTATATATATTATCATCTTAGAATTACTCATGACTAGATCCATGAAGTAATATCTAAGTGTGGGTTTATCCAATACTTAAAATCTCTATTTTCAAAGTACTCATGTATATTATAGCAATTCCAATTGTAATGTATTAACCTCAATCGACAATCTACAATCAATTCAAGACAATCTTAATTCACTAGTCACTTCCAAAAGTATAAATGACTTTAGAAATTTGAATAATTGAAACTACTTTGGAAGTAAAACATGCAAAATGAAACACATGAATAAATAATTGAATAAGGAAGTACAATACTCATAAATAACTCTCTATTATTCATTCACCAAAAACAACTACATTTATTTTGTTACAAGTTTCAAAATATCACCTAACTACTAAAACTAACATCGTCTCTTAATCCTATGCTCCTAGCATGCTGGTAGTCTTTTACTCTACTCAGAGCCTTTATAAAAGTATCTATAACATTATGACACACCCCAAAACCGGAACGGCAGAAACGTTCGGGGGTGGAGGACATCATGTTTAGTATCACAAGTCATGCATCATAGTAATCAAAGTAATAAACAACCATTTCATTAGAAAGAAAGTGTTTACAAAGTATGTGATTCACATAACATAGACTACAAAGTAAACAACAAAAAGACATGAAGGTATTATGCTCCATCTTCTGAATCCCAGTGCGCGTACCTATCTACTGGTCTCCTGAGAATACAAGTTATGTTGAAAAAGTAGATCAGCATTTAAGCTGGTGAGTTCATAAGATTTTAGTGATGTAATGTAAGTTGTAAGAAAGTAGTAGTAAGTTGTAAGTTCTGTTTAGAAAAGTTCGCCTGTTCCTCCAGAAAATCCTATATTTTCTGCTTTGATGAAAGATAAGTAAAAATGACTCTACAATCGTTTCTATGAGTACTAAATGGATACAAGTTATATAAAACCCAGAGTAAACAAACAATCGGTTGTGTGTATCTGCCCTAAGCCCACAACCAAACAAGGAACAGGAAATGAGGCGGAAGGCACACAACCCATTGGTTGTTAGATCATCATTGTATATAACCCTAGCGTATTCACTTGGTACTCACGGAGTTAACTGTAATAGTTCCTTTGTATTTTATGAAAAGATTCTTTAAGAAAACATTTATTTCTTTTAGTAAAAATTGTAATCACAATAGTTCCTTCTATAATCACTTAGTTTATAGTAGGTATATATAATCTAATATCGAACAGATAGTTAGTTATGTGAATCTGCCCTAAGCCCACAACCAAACAAGGAACAGGAAGTAAGGCGGAAAGCACACATCCAACTACCTATCAGATATTAATTATATATAACCCTGATGTAGAAACTAAGGTATTATAGAATTAACCACTTAAGGTCCTTTAAGTTATACTGTTTTAATAAAAATGGATTAAACCCTTACTGGTAAGTTTCTAGTTTTGTATACCAAATGTTCTGTTTGAAAAGTATGTTTTGTACTAGAAAACGGTGCATTGAGTTAGTGTCCTATGACCTGACCCATACCTGGTACTCCTTATTATTACTTGGTGTATACGGAATATATATATAGCTAAGATCAAATAGATAGTAGGCTGGGTGAATCTGCTCTAAGCCGACAACCAAACAAGGAACAGGAAATGAAGCGGAAAACACACATCCTACAACCTGTCGGACCCGATTAATATATATCCCTGATGTATAAACTAAGGAATCATAAAGTTAACATTATAGGCCCCTTTCTACTGAATATACTAGACTCGACTGTTCTGTTTTTCGTTTGAAAAGATGTATGTTTTCCCTAGTTTATAACTATCTTAACTCGAAAATAGTTTGCATTAACTTTCACGTGGAACTGTCACAATATGAAAGTAATGGGAAAATGTAAGTACACAGTTGTCTTTTGAACTGACAAACTGAAGTACTGATTACCTTAAAACAAGTTTGTTTTATTAAGGTCATAATGTGATGAATAATACCCATACTATGCGCTCTCCCTGCAAGAGATTCTGGTTACCAAACGCGACATCTGCAAACATATTGCTAAGCCGTGTAAATTCACATTAAAGTTATATGATCATGTATACCCAATTTACTATCAACTTTTGTTTAGAACAATGAGTTAGTGATTATTGGTATAATTAGATACTATTTTCTTCTTCTGCTATAGCATTTAGTATGTTCTCTCTGTTATAGTATCTTAGTATGTTCCTTCTGTTATAGTGTCTTAGTATGTTCTTTCTGTTATAGTGTATAGTATGTCTCTCTGTTGTATTGTATCTAACTCCTTGTTTCTCTTTATAGTATGTTCTCTATGTTATCGTGTATTGTATCTACCTCCCTGTTTCTCTTTATAGTATGTTCTAGTATCTAGCATGAACTGAACCCCTAAACTATACCTATTATAGTTTACTAGCATGTTTACTTGAACTGTTACTGAAAAAGACTCATTTATCTACTAAGTTATGATTGTACTTTAAAAGCGGAGTTTTATAAACTATAAAGTAACATAACTTAACAAGAGTTTTTGAAGTGTTTTTATCACTTATAAAAACATAAGCAATCCTTTCAATGATGTTTATAACAAACATTTACACAATTATCATTGTGTTCAACTTGTATTCCCGCCCCCCCTTAAAAGCATTTAAAACAATTTAAAAGATTGATTATAGGGGTATGAACTCACCTTATGTGGGTGATTCAAACGAATATGCGCGTATGGATGATAAGTTCCACGAATGAAGTCCCCAGACACAAACGAGTCCTAAATGACATATAATGACATATATTGGCATGAATATAGTATTTAGAAACAACTAACATGCAAGGAAACACTCTTAGGGACTAGGAAACACTTCGACCAAGTGTTAGGATCACATGTGATTCATCAAAGGGGAGTGTACGGCCACTAATTGGAGTGTACGACTATGGGTTTACGGTCTAGGGAGTTTACGGCCCAGGGGTTCACGACCAATGGTGTTTACGGTCAAGGGGTTTACGGCCAAGGGAGTTTACAGCCGTAAACTCCTGGAGATCATCCTCAAATTGCTTGTTCTAGGCATTTAGGCTAGTTATTCTACTAGGTAGGAAGTGTATGAAAGGAATCCTCACGATTTTGAAGCTTTAAAAGGAGTTTTCGGCCACCAAGAACAAGTGTGTGTTCTTGGTGGAAGTTGGTGATCTTGAAGATCTAGCCAAAAAGACGATTCACATGGATGGAATCAAAGGGTGATTCATGAATAAGAAGGATAAAAACAACTAAATGGAAGAATCACTGACGTTTTTGAAGATCGGGGTGAAAAGCTTGATGATAGTTGAGAGAAAACTTGAGTGTTCTTGAGGTGAGAGTGTAAGAAATGAAGAAAAGTGAAGGAATATGATACTTAGAGGCATGAGTTTACAGCTGACAAGAGTTTACGGCCGTAAACTCCTTGTTTACGGTCGTAAACTCCTTGAGATGGAGTTTATGGCTTGAACGATGTATAGTGAACTCAAACAGATACTTCCTAACACTTTATCCCTTAAGCTACTTGGCTTAAAACACTCAAACATACTCTTAATAGGGCTAAAAGATAGTAGAAACGAGTCTGACACATGGTTGAATGGAATGGGTGGACTTATGAGGCAAAATTTTTTGGGTTGTCACATCATCCCCCCGTTGGATGGAATTTCGTCCCAAAATTTTCTTTCTTAGCAGAACTATTGGGGTTGCGCTCCTCTGATTGGCAGAATACCCACTCGTAGACCTGGAAACTTTGCCCTACTATTCATGATATGATTCATACTAGGTCCATCTATCATTACCTCGTGTATAAAAGTCGTATATAATTTGGATTAGTAAGACGGTCGGATGTGCGACTCTGCCCCAGGTTCACAACCAAACAAGGAACAGGAGATACGACGGAAGCACACATGCTAAATTTGCGTAATCATAATCATATACCACCCTCGTGTATACACTGAGTAGTGATAGGTGGGTTGTATTCGTCCTTAGCCTCTGTGCTCGAACTTGGTCTGCTGGACGAGTGGTATTTCGGAAAGGTCTGCTGAACATACTACGACAAGGCTTCAGAGAGCAAGTACTCTTCGAATGAGTACTTCAGGGTCTTACAATACGAGAGACAAAACTGAGGTCTAGGTCAGACTGTTGTTATGAATGACGAAGGTTTCATGAATTTAATGGTCAAGGCGATAGAAACATATGAACTTAGTATGGTGAGGACCACGCCAATTCATGACGAACGATAGCAACAGACTGTTTACTGAACAAAAGTTTGGCCGATTTGAAAGAAATGTCTGTTATACGATGATGTACCCCTAGTATGCTTGAAAATGTACTCTTTGTAAACGTTCTATTGCTTTCTGTTTTCCCCTTGATGTTAACACTTCTACGTATCGTACCGCGATGAGCGAGTACATACCGTGAATGTGCTTTGATAACTAGTGTCGATACTTTATACTACGATCCTCCTCGGTACCACTACGATCGCCTGGAATATACAAGTTATGGATAATTAAGATGAATTAGACAGTCGACTGAGTAACTCTGCCTCAAATCCACAACCAAACAAGGAACAGGAATGAAGGCGAAATCACTCACTCTAAGTCAGCAAAATCTTAGCTATGCACAACCCTGATGTACAAACTAAGCCATCATAGCTTCTCTGAATGAATCTTTTAGTTCTCCTTAATGTTGTGTCTTGTTTCAATAAGTCAGTTAGTATAATTACTTTTAAGTGTTTTCCCCAAGTTTTAATCTTATATAAATATAATTTAATTTTTAAAGTAATTCTTTAATTCGAAAACGTACCGTTGCTCGCTGGCGACTCCGGGGTTGATTCTCCTGCGGTGATCATCAGAATTCGTCCATCCGCTCCTGAGTTCTTTGTTATCGGGTAGTCCCTCCCATAGTGTCCATTCTCACCACATCCATAGCAGGCTTGGTTTTCTTCAACTCCGGGGACTTGGGAGATCGGTTGAGCCGGTACCCTGCAGAAACGGACTGTGTGTCCCTTTCTGTGGCAGTTCAGACACTGCATTTCCCGACATACTCCGGTGTGGTGATAGTTGCACTTCCCACACTTCGGGAGGGTTCCATCATATTAACTGGCAGGTGCTGGAGTAGCAGGTGTTGTGGCGGCGTACATAGTACTTGTTTGTTGTTCTTGCAGGGGTTCCTGTGTTGTTCGCTTCTTCTTCCGTTTATTCCCTGACTTCCGTTTATAGTCCTCTCCCTTTGATGGCTCGAGAACGGGGACTTCTACACCATGGCGGAGTCCATGGTCGATGAGCCACTGAGTTAGGCATTTGGCACTATCGAATGTGGTTGGGTTAGAAGAAAGCACATCTCCTTGGATCGGGGCAGTTAGACGCCAGATGTATCTTTCTATCTTCTTGCTCTCCGGGGTAACCATCCCGGGGCATAGTGCTGGCAGGTCGCTAAACCTATCAGTGTAGGCCACTATGTTTGAGCCGACCATCGTGAGCTCCCATAGTTCTTGTTCCAGCTTCTGAACTTCGCTCCTCGGGCAGTATTCTTCCAGCATTAACTCTTTTAGGTTCTCCCAACCTATTGAGTTAGCCACTGGTAGGGTCAGTGACTTAACATGGCTATTCCACCATGTTAGGTCTCTATCGGAGAAGGTGCAGGAAACAAACTTCAATTTGCTCCCATCTACGCACGAACAGATTGCGAAGACCGAATCTGTTTTCTCGAACCATCGCATCATAGCGATGACTCCACCATTTCCATTAAAGGAATTAGGTTTGAAGTTCATGAAGTCCTTGTACGAACACTCCCTTGGGCATCTGTGGGAATCTACTGGGTTGGCTAAGTGGGGACCACTACCAGATCTGAAGGTACCACTTTCGCCGAAGTGAGCTAGAGTAGTTGCCACTGCGGAGGATATCGTTGCTTGGACAGCAGCATGATCGAATTGTGGTGTTGGATTCGGAGTTATCGGAGTAGTGCGAGGATGCATCTTTGATAAAAGAATACAAAGATGAGATGACATAAGTCTATAGCAGTGGTTTATAAGCCAAAAGCTGAAAGACTAAGCTATCCTGGTTCTGAGTGTATCTGGTCCTGACTTCCACAGGGTTCTGGAAACAATTCATAAAAGAGTCTATACCTAATAAACTTTATGAATTAGAAACGGCTATCCTCGAATGAATATTTGTGACCTGAATAACTGTTACCAGTTGCATGTAAAGAAAATAATCCTAACACATAGGGTGAGCAGTGTTTCCACTAACTCATTAAGTTAACCAAGATTGTTATTTATTTGTGTGACGCATAAGACATTTGTTAACTTCGGTTGATCCCTCTTTGAAAACTTCTCATGAACTTGCTCTTGTTCCTGCTTGACAGTTCTGTTGATTGCTATGAGGAAGTGGTTACATCTATTTGGGTTTGTCATGCGAGAATGGAAGTGTCTAAAGAATCTATGATATTAAGTGAAACATTATGGGGTGATCCTAACAGAGTCCTCCTATAATTGCACAATGTATACAAGTTGTATATAATTTAAGATTAAATAGACCTTCGAATAAGTGATCCTACTGCAAAACCACAACCAAACAAGGAAAAGGTAGTGAAGCATAGATCACAAATACTAAGTCTATAGAATCTCAATTATATAAAACCTTGGAAGTATACACTCCAAAATTATAGACCTATCCAAAAGGGTATTTTAATTATCACATAAGTTATTTATAGTGCCTAAAATACTCCTATAGTATTTTAATGTAACGTACTTGGTATGTTTTAAACTTGTTGTCGTGTTATAATATCATAAAATACTCCCATAGTATTCTAACTCTATGTACTGATCTAGAAATCTCTTTACTAGCGTTAGGTAAGTTTTAAGACTGTTGCAACACCACATCACTCCCAAACACATGTCGGTCACATCTCGAATGAATATAGTTGATCAGGCTATATTGATCCTACCTATGATTACATAACTATCCAGATTTGACCGTAGTGTTCAACCTTTATATACTTCTGCTCTGTTCTTCTTGTGATACTTGTTTTAGTATGTATATATGTATAAGCACGTATGTATACTTTCATAAGGTATTGTTATATATTTAAAATATATTATTATCCATAGCACTTCGGACCCATTGTATTTATAGTTGTATATCTTTTATCGGTTGATATACTTAGTTCACTATAAACAATGCTCTGATAATCTGTCACACCCCAAAACCGGAACGGCGGAAACGTTCGGAGGTGGAGGACGTCATGTTTAGTATCACAAGTCATGCATCATAGTAATCAAATTAATAAACAACCATTTCATTAGAAAGAAAGTGTTTACAAAGCATGTGATTCACATAACATAGACTACAAAGTAAATAACAAAAAGACATGAAGCTATTATGCTCCATCTTCTGAATCCTAGTGCGCGTACCTGTCTACTAGTCTCCTGAGAATACAAGTTATTTTGAAAAAGTAGATCAGTATTTAAGCTGGTGAGTTCATAAGATTTTAGTAATGTAATGTAAGTTGTAAGAAAGTAGTAGTAAGTTTTAAGTTCTGTTTAGAAAAGTTTGTCTGTTCCTCCAAAAAATCATATATTTCCTGCTTTGATGAAAGATAAGTAAAAATGACTCTAGAATCCTTTGTATGAGTACTAAATGGATTCAAGTTATATAAAACCCACAGTAAACAAACAATCGGTTGTGTGTATCTGCCCTAAGTCCACAACCAAACAAGGAACATGAAATGAGGCGGAAGGCACACAACCCATTGGTTCTTAGATCATCGTTGTATATAACCCTGGCATATTCACTTTGTACTCACGGAGTTAACTGTAATAGTTCCTTTGTATTTTATGAAAAGATTCTTTAAGAAAACCCTTATTTATTTTAGTAAAAATGGTAACCACAATAGTTCCTTCTATAATCACTTAGTTTATACTAGGTATATATAATCTAATATCGAACAGATAGTTAGTTGTGTGAATCTGCCCTAAGCCCACAACCAAATAAGGAACATGAAGTAAGACGGAAAGCACACATCCAACTACCTATCGAATATTAATTATATATAACCTTGATGTATAAACTAAGGTATTATAAAATTAACCACTTAAGGTCCTTTAAGTTATACTGGTTTAATAAAAATGGATTAAACCCTTACTGGTAAGTTTCTAGTTTTATATACCAAATGTTCTATTTGAAAAGTATGTTTTGTACTAGAAAACGGTGCATTGAATTAGTGTCCTATGACCTGACCCATACCTAGTACTCCTTATGATTACTTGGTGTATACATAATATATATATAGCTAAGATCAAATAGATAGTAGGCTGGGTGAATCTGCTCTAAGCCGACAACCAAACAAGGAACAGGAAATGAAGCGGAAATCACACATCCTACTACCTATCGGACCCAATTAATATATATCCCTGATGTATAAACTAAGGAATCATAAAGTTAACATTATAGGCCCCTTTCTACTGAATATACTAGACTCGACTGTTCTGTTTTTCGTTTGAAAAGATGTATGTTTTCCCTAGTTTATAACTATCTTAACTCGAAAATAGTTTGCATTAACTTTCAAGTGGAACTGTCACAATATGAAAGTAATGGGAAAATGTAAGTACACAGTTGTCTTTTGAACTGACAAACTGAAGTACTGATTACCTTAAAACAAGTTTGTTTTATTAAGGTCATAATGTGATGAATAGTACCCATACTATACGCTCTCCCTGCAAGAGATTCTGGTTACCAAATGCGACTTCCGCAAACATATTTCTAAGCCGTGTAAATTCACATTAAAGTTATATTATCATGTATACCCAATTTACTATCACCTTTTGTTTAGAACAATGACTTAGTGATTATTGGTATAATTAGATCCTGTTTTATTCTTCTGCTATAACATTTAGTATGTTCTTTCTGTTATAGTATCTTAGTATGTTCCTTCTGTTATAGTATCTTAGTATGTTCTTTCTGTTATAGTGTATAGTATGTCTCTCTGTTGTATTGTATCTACCTCCTTGTTTCTCTTTATAGTATGTTCTCTATGTTATCGTGTATTATATCTACCTCCCTGTTTCTCTTTATAGTATGTTCTAGTATCTAGCATGAACTGAACCCCTAAACTATACCTATAATAGTTTACTAGCATGTTTACTTGATCTGTTACAGAAAAAGACTCATTTATCTACTAAGTTATGATTGTACTTTAAAAAAGGAGTTTTATAAACTATAAAGTAACATAACTTAACAAGACTTTTTGAAGTGTTTTGATCACTTATAAAAACATAAACAATCCTTTGAATGATGTTTTTAACAAACATTTACACAATTATCATTGTGTTCAACTTGTATCCCCCCCCCCCTTAAAAGCATTTAAAACAGTTTAAAAGATTGATTATAGGGGTATGAACTCACCTTATGTGGGTGATTCAAACGAATATGCGCGTAAGGATGAGAAGTTCCACGAATGAAGTCCTAAGACACAAACGAGTCCTAAATGACATATAATGACATATATTGGCATGAATATAGTGTTTAGAAGCAACTAACATGCAAGGAAACACTCTTAGGGACTAGGAAACACTTGGACTAAGTTTTAGGATCACATGTGATTCATCAAAGGGGAGTGTACGGCCACTAATTGGAGTGTACGGCCATGGGTTTATGGTCTAGGGAGTTTACAACCAAGGGGTTCACGGCCAATGGTGTTTACGGTCAAGGGGTTTACGGCCAAGGGAGTTTACGGCCGTAAACTCCTGGAGATCATCCTCAAATTGCTTGTTCTAGGCGTTTAGGCTAGTGATTCTACTAGGTAGCAAGTGTATTAAAGGAATACTCACAATTTTGAAGCTTTAAAAGGAGTTTTCGGCCACCAAGAACAAGTGTGTGTTCTTGGTGTTCTTGGTGAAAGTTGGTGATCTTGATGATCTAGCCAAAAAGACGATTCACATAGATGGAATCAAAGGGTGATTCATGAATAAGAAGGATAACAACAACTAGATGGAAGAATCACTTACGTTTTTGAAGATCGGGATGAAAAGCTTGATGATAGTTGAGAGAAAACTCGAGTGTTTTTGAGGTGAGAGTGTAAGAATTGAAGAAAAGTGAAGGAATATGATACTTAGAGGCATGAGTTTACGGCTGGCAAGAGTTTACGGCCGTAAACTCCTTGTTTGCGGCCGTAAACTCCTTGACATGGAGTTTATGGCTTGAATGATGCATAGTGAACTCAAACAGATACTTCCTAACACTTTATCCCTTAAGGTACTCGGCTTAAAACACCCAAAGAAACTCTTAACAGGGCTAAAAGATAGTAGAAACGAGTCTGACACATGGTTGAATGGAATGGCTGGACTTACGAGGAAAAAATTTTCGGGTTGTCACACATTATCCTCTGATAATACTCTCTTCACAAGATGGTGTCCTTCTTCAACTCGATGTCGATTTTAATGGTACTTTCTATCGGTATCGTCACACCCCTGAACCAGACGGCGGAAACGTCCGGGGGTGGGTGGCTTCATATTGTAATATCATCACAGTGTATATAATTGAATCAAAGACAACATCATCATCACACCTGAAATATAACAACTATCATAGTTTACATCAGTGTGTTGGTTTACCAATTACATTCCAAATGTCAAATGTATGATGATAACAAAAATACACAGAAATCTACGTGTTCTTGATGACCTACCTGCTTAACAATTCCCTGAGAATACAAGTTATTTTGAAAAAAAAAACGTAAACATATATAATTTTGGTGAGTTCATAGGCATGTTTGTATGAAAAGTTTTGTATCATTTGTAAACACCAAAAACTCTGATATTTTCCGTAAAATTGGTTTGAGAGTTTTGTTTCAAATCTTGTATTAAAGCATGTGTGTTCATGTTTTTGAAAATGTATAAAGAGAGAGTTCCATAAAATCCTATATTTTCTGTAGTAAGTAAATAGTTGTGTATAATGTCTTTCCCAGAAAATTCGATATCTTCTGCTTGTAAAAGAGTTGTAGTGTTAAAACCATAAGATCCGCGTGTTGTAGAAATGAACAGTCCGTACGTGTATCAAAAGTATAGTATATGTATTCCATAAAATTATTATGTTTGTTAATCTCTATGTGAGTCGTTATAACCATGATTGATGTGATTGGTATGCTTGTCGTGACGTTTTTCAGGCGTCGCTTGTTTAAGGTTAGACATTTGTCACCTTAGACTGGCCTAGTCTAACTGTAGCGAACAACTCAGGTGTGGGGTTCTCAACCCCGTACAGATCTATATAGAAACTCTCACTCTCCCTCCAGGACACTCTAGTTATAACTACAGGACTTAAGGTTGTACACTACGTAGGTACGGATGAAGGCGTATCCCACAAGAACCTTAACTAAGTTTACGCGAACAGTGTATCACATTATTTACCGCTTTAAATTAATGTTTCGAGTATGCATTTGATTACAAAACATTGGTGATGAAAATACTATTTGTTTTTATCAAAGTGTCAAGTATTGTGTGTTATTAGCCCGATTAACATAAAATGTGTTGTGAGGCCCAATAAGAAAATGAATGGGCCTATAAGGCCTAATAAACATAAAATGAGTATACGAAGCCCAATAAACATGTATTTGAGTATAACAGGCCCAATAAGCATGTAATGAGTATAACAAGCCCAATAAGCATGTTATCGGTGTTACAAGCCCAATTCGAGTAAAAATGTCGTAAAGAGCCCATTTATTATGAAAATTATCATTTTAGTCCGATTTGTGCTAAAAATGACATAAACGACCCACTTTTCTTAGAAATGACCTTTTTGCCCCAAGAAATCGAAATTTTTCAATAAAGGCCCACTTTTGCCAAAATTTAATAAATTGGCCCACTAAAGCCAAAAATTTACAAAAAAAGCCCATTTTCATTTCAAATGACATTTTAGGCCCCATAAAACCGAAAGTTTGTAAGTAAGGCCCATTTTTGATAAAAATGACATCTTAAGTCCATTAAGGCCAAAAATTTACATTTTAAGCCCATGAAACCGTGGATTTCCAAATAAGGCCCATTTTTATGAAAAATGACATCTTTGGCCCATTTAGCCGGGAATTTACACTTTAGGCCCATTTTAACCGTATTTTTCATTTAAAGCCCTCTTTTATGAAAAATGTCACGTTTGGGCCCATAAAACTGTATATTTTCAAATAAGGCCCATAAAACCATATATTGACAATTAAGGCCCAATAAAACCGAAAATGACTCCAAAAGTCCATTTTGTTTATCTTTATTGTCAAAAATGGTCATTTTATGTACATTCATTGGATTTCTAGTAACCTTTACATGTTTAATCTTTTCAACAAAATACAAAGTTACTTCTAAGAGTTTTTATACAAATATCACGAATATTTAGAAGATGTTTCGAATTTTGTGAGTGTTTAGCAAGCTTTCATGACATATTCACACCATATAACATGAAAATACATACATACATGCATAAATACTTAGATCTAACACAATACCAACTTGTATTCTCCCCCAAAACATAGTAAAACCGAAAACAAGGGGGTATGAAGCTCACCTTGGGTGATGGATCGGTTTTGATGACGAAATGAAAGAGAATGAAGGTGATTTTGGTCGTAGTTTGCTTCTTGAAGAGAGTTTTCGGATCTATGGAGTTCTAGGAAGCTTGAACACAAAATGAAGTGTTTATGAGTGGAAATATTAGCTCAAAATGGATACAAATCATTTTGGAGAGTGTTAATTACTTACCTAGTTGTGATCTTTAATGAAAAACTCTTGAACACACCCATAAAACTTCGAAATTTGAAAGGATGGATGAAGGAAATCTTCTTGTGTTTGAGAGGGAGAGTGTTTGAAGGAGTTTGAAGTGAAGATGGTGGTGGGGAGGTGGCTTTGGCCGATCTTAAAAGAAGGGAGAAGAGAGAGAGGTCATGACTTAGTTGTTAACTACTTAATCCTAGATACTTGATGGATAAATTGCATAGTTACATGAAGGTTAATGGTGAGGTGTCACCAATATTACCCAAATAAAGAGTATATATATATATATATATATATATATATATATATATATATATATATATATATATATATATATATATATATATATATTCGAGAATTGGAGAGGGAATGGAAAAAAAAGTATTGGGCTTGGGCTTAAGATGCAACCGAAAACACATTGGCTCAATAGTGATTTTTCGGTCCATTGGGCCCACATATGTGTTTACGGCCCAAAATGGTTAAATAAATGGGTTTTCGATGCAATATGGTTGACTGAGTTCGGCCCAGTAAGGCCCATGATGAGTCTTATGGCCCAAAATGCTATTGCTTATTGAATATGGGTCCAACTGGGGCCCAAATGAGGTTTCGTAGCCCAAAAGAATCAAGTTGAGGGTTTATTGGTCCATTAGGCCCAATAAGAGGATCCTGGTCCAGTAAAAGTGTGAACCGGGAAGTTAGGGTTTCAAACCCAAAGTTGAGTAAGGGTAGTGCATTGAATTAGGTTTAGGTTTTCACGTGTGAGTTTTGATTCAAATTGTTGTTGTTGAATGAATAACATGTATAACATAGTACTTAGGGTTACAAGAATTCAGCTAAAGTAATTACGCATGGACAAAATTTCCTAGCCTTAAATACTAGTTGTGACAGGTATTCTTGGATCTACCAAGATCCTTTGGTTATTTAGGCAAAGAAACCACACCTTCATTATTACAAAAGAGTTCCATTGGTTCTTGAATAGTTGTAATGACTCTGAGATCTTCGATAAAGTTCTTCAACCAAGCTGCTTCCTTTGATGCTTCAATCAATGCAATGTACCTGACTCACAGGTGGAGTCAACCACCGTGTCATGCTTGGAATGTAACATCCCAAGACTAGGTATACCTTATAAGCCCTTGTTCTTTTGGTAAATTTTCAATATTAGCCCTTATTGAGAAAAGGTGGTAAATGAGTATGTGGGGCATACGCGAGTGTACGCTCAGCGTACTCATATGAGTGTTTTTGATGCGGAAGCCACCTAGTACGTTGGGCGTACCAGAGGGTAGGCTGGGCGTACTAGGCCCAGAGTGAAAACCCTAATTTGGGGTGTGTCCCTATAAAAAGGATATGATGGCCTCATTCCTGGCCACCATTTTCAGACAAACAACCCTCTCAAACCCTAATCCTCGTTCTTGAGGTTGTGTGTGTCCATTTGAGAGCATTTGAGTGATTTTGTGTTTCTTTGGAGTGAAGAAGGAGCCTTAAAGAAGAAGGAGTGGGATTCCAGGCTTTACATCTGAGCATATCTGTGTTGGGAGCTTCATTTGGAGGTATAAAGCTCAATGCTTTCTCACTCTTTTGTTTTGTGCATCATGTTAGACCATTTTAGGCTTTTTGTCCCAAAGTTGGATGCTTTATGAGATATTGAGCTCCAGAGACTATGATCAGCTCCTTTCAGTGTCATTAGTGATATAGTGTCATAAAAATCGAGACTTGGACGTGTGAATCAACCCATGCATGAGATATGAGCATTTTAAGATAAGAGAATGAGAGTTTTGGGTGTTTGTGACTTTATTAGCCATACAAAGGCTTAAAGTGACAGACTTTACGGAGTACGAGCCCTTAGGGAGTCTAGATCTTTGATATGAGCTAAGGTATTAACGGATAAGACTAAATGAGTAGGAAGAGCAAAATTGGGACGTACGCTTAGCGTAATCCCAGTACGTGCAGCGTAGGGTCGGGAATCCTCGATGCATGCATGGCGTTGGAGTACGCCCAGCGTAGGAGTCTGGTACACGTGGCGTACGCGTTGTCATTGACTTTTTGTTGACTTTTAGGGTTTGGTCAATTTATGGACCATTAAGGCCATAGAGGGGTCAAATGCTCTTTTACCCTTCTGCGAGCTTGTAGAAGGGTTATTCTAGCTTCTTTGAGAGCCGATATTAATTAAGGATAATTATCGTATGTGTTAGGCGGAGGCTAGACCGATGATTCGAGTTCGAGGTTATCCGATTTCTTACGAGGTGAGTCTTCTTACTATACTTACCATGAATGGGATCTTTGTGCGACCGGAGGGTCCTATGTGCTTACGTGAGTTATATGATATTATGCATTTTGTCTGTGTGATATATATGCTATATTCTGTGTTTACTGATATAGGACCGGAAGGTCCAAACTGAGTTGTGGGACCAGAGGGTCTTCACTGAGATACTGGATTGGAGGGTCCAACCGAGTTTTGAGACGGGAGGGTCCTCACTGAGACACATGACCGGAGGGTCCACACCGAGACGCATAAGACCGAAGGGTCAATGCCAAGTTATAGCCATGAGAGGCTTATTATTTGTGTATGTGGTATTTTGGGGACCTCACTAAGCTTCGTGCTTCCCGTGTTATGTGGGATGTGTTTCAGGTACCTCTCAGGACTACGGGAAGGCACCAGCATGATTGTACACACTTGTTCGTGACCATGTTGAGGATTTTGGGATTTGACTTTATTTTTGGATTTATGTTGACATTTGGGATACATGTGGTTTTATGAAATACAATATATAAGTTTTATGTGTTTTTAAAATGAAAAATTTGGTTTGAAATTTTACGTCGTTACAAGTTGGTAACTGAGCCTTGGTTTGAGGGATTCGGATGAACCTTCGAGTATGTCTGGACTCAAACTGAGGATTTAAGAAATTTTTTCAAAAGAAATGATTTTTCTAAACCGAGTAAGAGATTTTAAGAGAAAACAAGGAGCAATGTGTACAATCAGCAAGAGCCCGAACGGTGGTTTCCCAAAATACCCTTAACTGTTTACTTTCCAAGATATTTATGAGATACTGATGAGATATTAGAAATGCATGTTAGAGAGTAGGCTAGGTATATCATATTCTAGGGCTAGAGTTGCCTGATTTGTGATGCCTTAGCCTAGGAGATGCTTTTGATCAGTGTTATCTATTATTTTCCCTGGGTATGTGTTGAGTTCTGAGTCGAGGGGTAATCTAGGAGAGATACCTAGATGAGTATATGATTAGCCTACTGAGAGAGTAGTCTAATATATATCAGAGGTAGAGTACTTGCGAATTAGAATCCTACAAGGAAGACTTAGGATGACTACAGGTTGGTGTGGAGGGTAGTATTGGGCCCGTACTACTGAAAGCATCGGATCTGTATGCAACCCAAGTAAGAATCCTTAGGATACTAAGGAGCGTGTAGGCATGGCAATTCGAGTGTGAGTATGATCGAATGAGTTTCTGATTATTTTCGTGTTGTGTTTCAGAGACAATATGGTGGGTACATGTCACAACCCCAAGGGCACCAGTGGTACGAGTGACGAGGAGATCCGCAGGATCATCCATGCTGAGGTGGGCGCATCGATCTGTGAGGTGATACCGGAGATGTTTAGGTCTATTAAGACCACGTTGATTGAGACTTTCGATGAGCGCTATGCGGCTGTTACTGAGGCTGCTGCTACCGCAACCACCGCAACCCTACCTGCTTCGAGACCACATGGAGGTGACTCGTTGTTGTTCCGGGAGTTCAGCAACACGAAGCCACCATAGTTTGATGGGACACAGGATCCGATTGATGCCATGAGATGGATCACTGACATTAAGGGATGCTTTTATACGTGTTCATGCACAGAGCATCTGAGAGTCCGGTTCGCACTAAACCAGCTTCGCTTGAGAGCGAAGGACTGGTGGAAGTTTGTGACGATTGATTTTACCCCTGCAGATCATGTTGCGGTGACTTGGGAGAGGTTCACCAAGTTGTTTCGAGATGAGTATGTTCTCCAGGTGGAGAGGGAACGTTTAGCACAAGAGTTTCTGTCTCTCAAGCAGAAGACAGATTCAGTAACTGAGATTACTAGGATGTTTGATGAGAGGGGGATGTTCTGCCCTGAGCATGTGTCCATGGAGCAGGCACATGTGAGTAAGTATTTGAGGATTTTGAGGAGGAATATTCGGGAGTTCATGGCGAACTCGTCTTATCGGACATTGGCTGAGTTGTAGACCAATGCCAGGAGGAGGGAGATTAAGTTGGAGATTCAGACCAGAAGGAGGGAGAGCAGCAGGGGAGAGATAGGAGAACGACACAGTCGTGGCCGGTGGCTTAGCGGGCTAAGGCCGCTGATTCGAGAGCTGGAGGCCAGAAGGGCCGCACTTGTAGCAAGTGCGGCAACACCCACGAGGGATCTTGCTGGGCAGGGGTTTGCTACAAATGCAACAAGGAAGGGCATATGGTGAGGGGTTGCCCCAATGGATTTTCTGTTTGCTTTCACTGCAACCACACAGGCCATCATAAGTTTGAGTGTCCTCAGCTTACCTAGGGATCTGTCACACCCCGGCCATCGGCGGAAACACCGGGCGGTGTAACGTCATTTCTTGTATCATAGTTATCAACTTCCTGAGAACACATGCAATTTAAAATACGTCAACATAAAGTTGGTGAGTTCACAGGTTTTGACTCCATAAAATAATACATTTTCCAAGTTCAAAACTATAGTTTTGAAAGTATCATTTTGACTCTCCAACGTTTAGTATATATATCCTAGGTATAAAAGTTTACTTACCAAATAAGTAGTTTACCTATAAGTCTCATATACTATGAATATAAGTGTTTGTAATTCCATACAAACGAAAGTTGCTACGTATAAATCTTATTTCAATTCTATACGAGTATGTGTGTTAGGTATAATTATCTACTTAATATACAAGTAGTACCTACGGTATTAGTAGGGGAAACTTATACTTAACATTAATACTTGTATACGACAAAGTATAATGTTTCTAACAAGTTGCTACCATGAGTCTGTAACCGCTGCTTGACAACAAAACCTCTGACAAAACACACTCATGATTTAGCATGAGAAACAATACACTCATGATTTACCATGAGAAACAATACACTCATGATTTACCATGAGAAACAATATTGCGCGCTTCATCGACGCCGAAACAATAACAAATAAAAGGAACGGATCGTCACTCGCTTGTCTTGGGTTGTAATTAACAACCACGAGTGGGGTCGTCAATCCGTATCTTATTCATACACGACTTCCTCGCTCACACGGGATTAACGGTTACAGGTCAGAGGACTTCCACTAAGATCCCCAATCTTAGTTGATGAATGAGGTAGCTCATGTAGACTTTGACGGCGTTCTATAGTCCTAACAACAAAAGCATTTTCATGTCTAAAACCCTAAGTTACTAGACTATGCTTTTAAACAGTACTCCTAACTTCATAACATTTAGGCAGTATAACAGCTATAACTTGAAGTAAAACCAGGTTTTATCTTGACATAAAACCAATAACAACAACAACATATAACATACCAAGTTTTATCTTGTCATAAAACTAACAATAACAACATACTTTATAAATTAACATATAGAACTTCCGAATATAACTTCGGAACTATATCGCACACAACATATATATAGAATCCTAAGTATAACTCAAGATCTACATTAGTATACTACTATAACAATAACATGCTAACAACTTTACGATCGTTGTATACTTTCAGATACGAAATAACTATATCTCGGTTATTATAACTATCTACGTTGATACTAATATACTATCAAATAGACATAATAATAACGTATATATAATATTTAGCATGCGTTTCCCCCCAAAATATTAGAAAGTGGGGCCATGAAACTCACCCTAGTAGCGTGATCTATAGAATCTAAGCGGTCAGAGGCTCGTCGTAGTCAGGCTCGGGAAGGAAAACGGCCTTCGGAAACGAGAGAGAGTGAAAGGAAAAGGTGTAAGGAATGAATGAGCTTTTATCGCTATTTATAGGCTGATTTTGGCCCATTCACGTCGTGAACATGATAGGTTCACATTGTGAATTTTGGCAAGAGTCATCCTGTAGCTTTAACGCGTGTTCTCTAGCCCCGATTCGTGTCCTGCAGCGTCCTCACGTCGTGAGAAAACCTTGCTCACGTCGTGAGCTTTTGGGTTATCGTTCCGTAGACTTCTAGCTTCAAAATGTGGCGGTTTGACTCCTCACTTCGTGACTTTTTATGCTCACGTCGTGTGTTCAGTCAAATTAGGGTTTCTGACAGCGACATCTTCGGAAGGCCATAACTTTTGCATACGAACTCCGTTTTTGACGTTCTTTATATCCAAACATAGGTATTTACGAGCACTACAACTCTATTTTAGACTGCATCTGCTATTCTAAGTCTATTTTTAATTCCTCTTTTTATAGAGATTTATAGTCTTCGGTTTATCATAACTTCTAAATGCAAAGTCAGATTCAGACGTTCTTTATATTTTTGGAATCGTATGGATGTATACTTTAATTTATACTATAAAGTATCTATGAAAGTTCATATTTGAGTTAGAGTTATCATGAAATACATAGTGAGTTTACTACATTACTTGTTTTGACAAAATCACATTACATGATAGGTATAATCACATGTGATTGTTATTGACCTAATTTTGACTAGTGTTACAGGATCCCCCCGTTAGGACAATTTTCTCCCGAAATTTATCTTATGGATGGGGTTTTGTTAAATAGTTGGGGGTATTTTTTTTCATCTGATATTCACATTCCCAAGTAAATTCAGGTCCTCGTAAAGAGTTCCATCGAACTTTC
Organism: Lactuca virosa; assembly: GCF_052849685.1. Taxonomy (NCBI): domain Eukaryota; kingdom Viridiplantae; phylum Streptophyta; class Magnoliopsida; order Asterales; family Asteraceae; genus Lactuca; species Lactuca virosa. The sequence continues at coordinate 248,070,379 of NC_136432.1, forward strand.
ACTATGGGAATACGACTTTGTTTTAATCATTTGGCGTATCGATCCATGATTTCGACAGATTCTTCTACAAAGTTGAGTTTGGTATTGACTTGTATCTCATCGAGAGGTACAACTAGAGTGTCATCGGATAGACATCTTTTGAGATTTGACACGTAAAAAACATCGTGCACATTACTTAGTTCTTGAGGCAACTTGAGTTGGTATGCGACAGAACCAATTCTTGCTAGAAATAGGTCCTATACACCGTGGGTTTAGTTTGCCTCGTTTCCTGAATCGAATTACGACTTTCCAAGGAGAGACCTTTAACATTACTCTATCTCGAACTTGGAATTTCAAAGGCTTACGTATTACGTCAGCATAGCTCTTTTGACGATCACGTGCTGCCTTTAATCGATCCTTAATTTGCACGATATTTTGGGTTTGTCTCGTGGATTTTTTCTGGCTCGGCACATACGGTATCACCTATATGTTCTCTGGCCAATTGTGTGTCTCGAACTTCTCAGTGCAAAAACTACAACTCCCAATTCAAGGTCATGGGTAGTGTAATTACTCTCATGTACCTTAAGTTGTCGTGATGCGTAGGCGATACCTTTTCCTCTTTGCATCAACACACATCCCAATCCTTGATTTGATGCGTCGCAGTATATGGCGAAATCCTCTGTCCCATCTGGGAGGGATAGGATTGGTGAACTACAAAACATTTGTTTTAGTTTCTGGAAAGCAACTTCTTGTTTTTCTTCTGTGTTGAACTTCATATCTTTCTGTGTTAGCGTTCTAAGCGGCTTGGCTACCTCGCAGAAATTCTCTATGAATCTACGATAGTAGCCAACAAGCCTTAAGAATTGACACACTTATGTTGGTGTCTCCGATGCCTCCTAATTCTTAATTTCTTCAATCTTGGAAGGTTCGACATGAATTCATTTGTTACTAACTACTTGTTCTAAAAATTTGTACTTCTCTAATCCAAAATTCACATTCGGAGAATTTAGCGTACAACTTTTCTTTTTTTAGTAGTTCCAAGATTATTTGCAAGTGTTGACCGTGTTCTTCGTTGGTTCGTGAATATATCGGTATATCATCGATAACTACTATCACAAATTTATCCAAGTACAGTTTGCAAACACTATTCATGAGGTCCATGAACGTTGTTGGAGCGCTGGTCAATCCAAAGGCATAACTAAGAACTCTTAATGAACATACCGAGTCCTAAATGTTGTTTTCGGAACATCGTCTTCTTGTACTCCGAGTTGATGGTATCCTAATTTGAGATCTATCTTTAATCTTCTAGAATCTTCAGGTGTTTTAGTCTATCAAACACCGTATCTAATTTTAGTTGTGCATCGGTCTAACCAAAATTAAACATAGGTGATCAGTCTACGTTTAGTCGTGGCTCGTCCCATGTACAATAAAACTCGACTAAGTAGTTTGACCTAAAACCTTGCGTTGAATTCTTATCGAGGGTTTGGGTTTTCTATATTTTTGGGTTATATGCATGTGTTCTCATCGCGGGACTGAGTTCATACATAACTCTATATCTTTGTGTTTGTTGTATTCACGAGTATTATTAATTATTGTTTGTTACTTCAGGTCTAGCTGATAAGGCACCAGCCAGTCAGGACAGTCGGTAGGCAGGATCATTTTAGCATATAGTCGTTCTGAAATCCAGCAACCCAATGCGACATGTCTATCCTGTCACCGCTCCCGTAAGTAGTCCTTCAGTAGTGTAATTACTAATACTTTTTATTTGTAGGTTAAGGGATATACCTAAACCTAACAGAGTAAGCCCTAAACTATAGTCGTGCTTTCCTAAGAAAGTACTAATTCACTATAGTTAATAGATCTGATACCAATCTGTCACACCCCGGCCGTCGGCGGAAACACCGGGCGGTGTAACGTGATTTCTTGTATCATAATTATCAACTTCCTGAAAACACATGCAATTTAAAATACGTCAACATAAAGTTGGTGAGTTCACAGGTTTTGACTACATAAAATAATACATTTTCCAAGTTCAAAAGTATAGTTTTGAAAGTATCATTTTGACTCTCTAACGTTTAGTATGTATATATCCTAGGTATAAAATTTTACATACCAAATAAGTAGTTTACCTATAAGTCTCATATACTATGAATATAAGTGTTTGTAATTCCATACAAACGAAAGTTGCTACGTATAAATCTTATTTCAATTATATACGAGTATGTGTGTTAGGTATAATTATCTACTTAATATACAAGTAGTACCTAGGGTATAAGTAGGGGGAAACTTATATTTAACATTAATACTTGTATACGACAAAGTATAATGTTTCTAACAAGCTGCTACCATGAGTCTGTAACCGCTGTTTGACAACAAAACCTCTGACAAAACACACTCATGATTTACCATGAGAAACAATACACTCATGATTTACCATGAGAAACAATACACTTATGATTTACCATGAGAAACAATATCGCACGCTTCATCGACGCCGGAATAATAACTAATAAAAGGAACGGATCGTCACTCGCTTGTCTTGGGTTGTAATTAACAACCATGAGTGGGGTCGTCAACCCGTATCTTATTCATACACGACTTCCTCGCTCACGTCGTGAGTTTTTATGCTCACGTCGTGAGTTCAGTCAAATTAGGGTTTCTGACAGCGACATCTTCGGAAGGCCATAACTTTTGCATACTAACTCCGTTTTTGACGTTCTTTATATCCACGCATAGGTATTTACGAGAACTACAACTCTCTTTTAGACTCCAATAGCTAATTCTAAGTCTATTTTTCATTCCTCTTTTTTTTGAGATTTATAGTGTTCGGTTTATCATAACTTCTTCATGCGAAGTCAGATTCAGACGTTCTCTATATTTTTGGAATCCTATGGACGTATACTTTGATTTATACTATAAAGTATGTATGAAAGTTCATATTTATATTAGAATTATCATGAAATATATATTGAGTTTACTGCATTACTTGTTTTGACAAAATCACATTACATGATTGGTATAATCACATGTGATTGTTATTGACCTAATTTTGAATAGTTTTACACGATCCATCCAGACTACCACTCCTGCTGCTTTGCATGTTACTGATAGCCTGTCAGGGAAGGCTGAGCCTCCGAAGGCTCGTGGGAGAGCATTTCAGCTGACTGCGGAGGAGGTCCGCGGCACGCCTGATATTGTTGCTGGTACATATCTCCTTATCTATGTTGTTTTCAGAGTTATTTATACTTACATTATGCTGTGTATAGGTACTTTTCTTGTGAATTATGTACCTGATTTAGTATTGTTTGACTCGGGTGCGAGTTGATCTTTCGTGTCCTTAGGTTTTAGTCGCCAGATCAGTATCCGATGTGAGGTGTTGAGTCGACCTATGAGAGTTTCTATACCCAACGAGCATGCAGTTTTTGCTACTGATGTATTCTGAGGGTGTGTACTAGAGATTTTCGGTGTTGAGTTCCCGATAGACCTGGTACCGACCGCGATGGGTGATGTCTGCGTCATAGTGGGCATGGACTGGTTGAGTCGGTTTGGAGCTGTGATCGACTGTGAGCGTCAGATGGTGACTATACGAGACCCTAGTGGGGGAGTGATTATAGTGTATGACGAGGGTACTAGATCTGGATCATCTTTTTTCTCTACCGCCAAAGAGAGACAGAGTCTACAGCAGGGTTGTATGGATTTTCTGGCGTACGTGATAGATACGCGGGTTGTTATAGAGAGGTCGAGTTCTATCTCTGAGGTTCCGATAGTGTGCGAGTTCCCAGATGTTTTCCCCGAGGAGTTACCCGGTGTGCCTCCCGAGAGCTAGGTATAGTTCCGGATTCATTTGGTTCAGGGTGCGGTGCCTATTGCCAAGGCACCTTATCGCCTTGAGCCGCCATAGATGCAGGAGTTATCCACACAACTTCAGGAGCTGCTGGGAAGGGGTTCATCAGACCGAGTAGCTCACCGTGGGGAGCTCCGATACTTTTTTTCTATAAAAAGGATGCTTCACACCGGATCTGCTATAACGCCCGTGTTTCTAGGCTAGGCATTAATATTGACGTGATAGTCTAGGTTAACCTTTGTAACTCATTTTGAAGAAATGAAAAGGAATTATGTGAATATTATGTGAATTATGTGTTTTATGCTTAATTATTAGGATTTAATTAATTAAGAATAAAAATGAGCGTCGAAAATAAATATTAGATAAATCCCATATCTATTAAGAAAGTTGTAGTGGTCATGACAAGGATTACGGACATGTAAAGAATACTGAAATCTGAGTTATAACGAAGAAGTTATGACCTGTCAAAGTTTCGCGACAAAACCGGCACGGTGCCGAATGTCATAAAAAGTGAGTTTTTGATAAACTACTTTTTATCCTTAGTGATCTAAATGAAAGTCGTAGTGTTCGTCAAACCGAGAGTATGTATAAAAAGAACGCCCAAATCTGACTTCGTATGAGGTAGTTATGATTTTTCTAAGTTTCAGCTTAACAGTAGACAGCTAAAAACTAGAATTTTAGATCGCGTGATTTTTAGCCGACACAACCTAAACGAGAATCGAAGGTCTCGTCAATAGTAGTACAACGGTAAAAAGACAGACGAAAACGGACGTCGGATGAAGAAGTTATGAATTTTTAACGGATTTCCTGTCCCGGTCTGTTAAAAATAATAATATAAAAATTAAAGTCAAAATTGGCCGACGAAATCTAAACGAAAGTTGTAGAGCATAATTTTACCTACGCGTGCATATAAAGAACGTCAAAAACGGAGCTCGTATGCGAAAGTTATGGATTTTAGAAGTTTTTGCACAAAAATCGAGAAAATTCGCATAGTCATGCTTCGGCAACGTCACCTTTGCTCCATGCGTGCCACGTGTCTGAAATTGCTGAGTCATCCGAAGCCGTGGTGCATCCAAGGAGTAACATGTGTGCGGCCTCGTCCGAGCCTCGCACCACCTGCCGCGTGTCCGACCTTCGCACCACCTGTCTCCCTTCCCTCTTGCTTCGGATCTGAACCTCGGACCTAGACTTCGGCCCAATCAGAGGTCAGTAGCTGGACCCTCGCACGTGCGACCCATGTGCCTCCTCTTCGGATCTGGTGCCACCTGGTAGCCTCTCAGTCGTCTGATCAGAAGCCTCGCACCCTATAAATAGAAGGGTGCGAGACCTCCCGGGGATAATTTGGAAATTTGTCAATTTTCACCCCTCTTTCAATATTTCTTTCATTCCAACTTCCCCCAAAGCCCCGGTATCATACCAAACACCCGAAACACGTCCCGAAGTGACCGAGAAGCCCGAGAAATTTATCTTTTCGATTTTGAAGTCCGAACCTTGCAGAGCCCGGTTTCTCAATAAAACTCCCGGTTTTATTAGAAACGATCGTTTTAGGAAACGAAGTGCTGGCCGATTATCATTAAATCAGGTGAGTGCGTAGTTACTTTCACCTTACACATAGATATGAAGTATTTACCTAAAAATACGTGCTATGTGTAAATATATTAATTATTTATTTGAGGTGACTGTTGAATAGATGTTTTATACAAGTTTTAAACAATATATGTATTTTATCTTCAAATATGTTGGGTAAAACATGGGTAGACGAAATAGTCGATGGGTGTTAAAATGATGAGAGGGCTCGATGTTGTTGTTGTTGTTGTTGTAGTTGTAGTCGTCTAGCGGAGTATAGATGACGACCACGGACCTTTCTAGACAGTCCAGTGGAACACTAGTAGGTTCGCAACTTGTAGGTGTTGGTGAACTAAATGTTCATTGGCGTACTCCATCCCCCTCATGGTTGCCTTTAGGACATGTATGGATGAGGAGTCCCCTTAGCAGTAGTGTCCATCCCGATGATATTCCTTAGGCTAGGTCCCTTGTGATAGGTGTTTAGGGACGTAAAGTGAGCATAACGGGAATGGGTAATCAGGTTTATTATTGATTGGTGAACTTAATAAGTTTATTATTATTGTGGGTTGAAAACCCTATATGCTCACCAGGCTCCCAAGCCTGACCCACTCAGCTTTTTATGTTACAGGTAGTGGACCCCGAGCATAGTCGGATGATGATGAGAGATTTTTGGATTATAGGCCAGTAGTTGTAAATAACTGTTGTAAGGCTTATAATGTCTTGTTTATGCTTTTGATCTGTATTGGAACATGACATCCCGAGGTTTTGATATAAAAGGAAATTATATATTTCTTAAAGAAAGGTTTTGATAAACTTCTATCATGTTTTGTTTGGGGACCAATTCCGCAACATCTTTAAAAAGGATTTCTCTTATTTTATTATAAAAGCATAAATTAAATCGGTCTTTTTGTAGCCGAGAAATTAGGGGATGTCGCATCTACATTGATTACAGGGAGTTGAACAAGTTGACGGTCAAAAACCGTTATCCACTTCCGAGGATCGTCGATTTATTCGATCAGTTGCAGGGGGCATCTTGGTTCTCCAAGATTGATTTGAGATCTGGATATCATCAGATGAGAGTTTCCGAGGAGGATATTCCGAAGACGGCCTTTAGGATTCTTTATGGGCACTACGAGTTTGTGGTCATGCCTTCCGGGCTCACCAACACAGCGGCGGTGTTTATGGACCTCATGAACCGGGTGTGCATGCCCATGTTGGATCGATCGGTGATCGTGTTCATCGATGATATTCTTGTGTACTCGAGGTCCAGAGAGCAGCACGAGGAGCATCTTAGAGAGGTTCTTGGAGTTTTGAGGTCGGAGAAGCTACATGCCAAATTCTCCAAGTGTGATTTCTGGTTACGAGAGGTCCAGTTCCTGCGATATCTCGTTAATCAGAATGGGATATTGGTCGACCCGGACAAGATTGAGGGAGTTATGAGTTGGGAGGTGCCGAGATCTCCGTACGAGATGAGGAGTTTTCTGGGTTTGGCCGGTTACTATCGGAGATTTCTCCAAGATTTCTCCAAGATTGATGTTCCTCTCACCAGATTGACTCGGAAGGGTGTTACATTTTCCTGGGGGCCCGAGCAGCAGGCCTCATTTGAGACTCTTTGCCAGAGATTGTGCGAAGCCCCTGTGTTAGCCCTTCCCAAGGGAGTAGAGGATTTCTTAGTTTACTATGATGCCTCTATATCAGGGATGGGTGCGGTGTTGATGTAGAGGGGAAACGTGATTGCAAATACACATCGAGGCAGTTCAAGCCTCATGAGACGAGGTATGCCACCCACGATTTGGAGTTGGGGGCGGTGGTGTTCGCCCTCAAGATCTGGCGTCACTATCTGTATGGAGTCTGGTGTACCATATATACGGAACACAAGAGCCTGAAGTATCTTATGGATCAGCTCAACCTGAATATGAGACAGAGGAGGTGGTTGGATGTAGTGAAGGACTACGACTGCGAGATCTTATATCACTCAGGCAAGGCTAATGTGGTAGCCAATGCCTTGAGCCACAGAGCAGAGAGTGCTCCGATCCGAGGGGTGTGTATGAGGATGACAGTGATGACTCCAGTCTTGGATACTATTCGAGAGGCCTAGGTGGAGGCCGTGAGACCGGAGAACCGAAAGAGGGAGCGGGTGATTGGGCAGGTTTCCGGGGTTGAGACGGATAGTCGTGGGCTTATGACTTTCCGTAGACGGATTTGGGTGCCCTATAGAGGTGGAGCTCGTCGTGTACTGATGGAGGAGGCACATAGATCAAGATTCTCAATCCATCTGGGGGCCACTAAGATGTATTTGGACCTGAAGAGAGATTAATGGTGGCCCTGTATGAAGAGGGACGTGGCATGGGTAGTTGAGAGGTGCTTGACCTGTCGTCGGGCTAAGGCAGAGCACCAGCATCCACATGGCCCGTTACAGCCTCTAGAGATTCCCCAGTGGAAGTGGGAACATATTTCGATGGATTTTATCACAAAGCTACCGATGACCGCTAGTGGGGTCGACGCGATATGGATGATTGTAGATCGGTTGACTAAGAGTGCTCACTTCCTTGCTATCAGTGAGAGCTCTTCTGCAGAGAAATTGGCCGAGATCTACGTTCGAGAAGTGGTGGAACGGCATGGGGTGCCGACATCGATAGTTTCAGATCGGGACATGCGTTTTACTTCCAGGTTCTGGAAGAAGTTCCACGAGGAGTTGGATACCCGACTACACTTCAGTACAACTTACCACCCACAGACAGAGGGGCAGAGTGAGCGGACGATTCAAACGCTTGACGACATGTTGCATGCATGTGTTATGGACTTCGAAGGAAGTTGGTGTTGGGTTTTAGTATACTACAACATCCTATGGTGCACATACAACCTAAATACCTTGGATCTATGTTTTCACTAATTATACATGCAATGAGGTTTCCAAGGTATTAAGCCTATAACTAGCATGCAATTGTTATATATCATACAAAATACTAGTTAGAGTAACATACCTTTTGTGTAGCTTGAAGTCTTGATGTATTTGGCCTTAAGAGCTTAGCACTAAAATTATGAATGCGTCAAATGGCTCACAACTCACCTAGGACAAAGGTGGTTGTTGAGAGAGAATTCCTTCCACACCAAAATAACCCATGAACTCCAAGAACATGCATAACCACATGTAGCGATTTTAGGCAATGGAGTATGTATTTATATGTGGTATTTGAAGGGTCATGGGTATAACCCAAATCCATACCTATGGGTATTATGATCCATGGTTCATGTGGCCCAACTCTTTATGTATCCATACATAAACTTGGTCCAACACGGATCATAAGCCCAACACATATAAATATAACTAATTATCATAATTAGTCCCCATAGATTCAATTAGTCTCTTTTGATCACTAAATTAATTCCAAATTAATTCTTGATCAGTACTAATTGAAACATATGATTTCATGTTAATATATTAGAACTTATAATATATTAATAAATCATATATAACCTTCTCTCAAGAGTCCATCCTAACAAATTGTCCTGGTGTTATGCAACCGAAATGGACCATGCTACTCTCGGATCGAGTACATACTAATAATAGTTATCGGCTTAGACACCTTATCCAATAGTCTCCCACTTGGATAAGTCTAAAACTATTATTGCAAGTAAGACTCCAAAACCCGACTAGCAATCGTAGCTCTTAAAGCTGCTGTCGAATTCTGACCTAGTCAATAACGTGTCCATTAGATAAGGGATCATATATTCCTCCATTCTAGATACCATATGGACTGAGACATGGATTATAATCATTCTCTCTGTCCATCTGTTGTTTCCCATTTTCTGATTTATGACAACCGACTAATTGAACAAATCAAATCAGTCCAGGCCCGGCCGAGCACTTACGTTTGTCATCACTAAATCGTCGACGGGCCCATGGATATCACTTTTATCCCTCTAAGGGTAAAAGGAACGGATAAACTTCAACCCAAATGCTCGGTTATAGTCACTGATCAAATTACACACAACGATATGTTTTATAACATCCAAGTTACTGGTGCGTTTACATATAGTAATGTGCAACCGACTTGCAACTACAACTCACACGTCTCCGTTTGAAGAATATAAGATATTATCGTCTCATGATCACTCGTGATAAAATCCATGAAGTGATTCAAATGAGCGTGGGTTTAATCCAATAATCGAATCTTATTCCAGGAGCACTCATGAATACTGCAGCTATGTCTAGGCCACCTAGACAAACTACAGACCCATTCATGACAATCTTGCCTCAATACCTACTTCCAAAGTATGATTGAATGTGGACAGTTTGAATAACATAGTTATTCGGGAAATCAAAACATGCAAAGTGAAACACAAGAATAATACTAATCCTATATGGTCCCAATGCTTGTGAGAGTAAATAAAACACCTTTTATTTAATCACCATATTGATTAGTCATTATTCATTGTATAATGTTTCAAATAATCAACTTAATACTTGAAATAAAACAATAGTTATGCCATGCTCCAAGCATGCACACTATGTTTACCTATGGTCCTTTCTTTGTGAAAAAGATCAATTGACAACATTTCGATGATGCTTATTTCAGAATTCCAAATCCTTATCGTAAATGTAAGAATACAAGATTCTTTTCCATTTACTGAAATATGTTAGATTATGAAATTATATGCATTGATCCTTTTGTAATGACTATGCACAAAAGTCACAAAGACTTGGCAACGGACATTACAAAGTATTCCAATGGAGAGCAATTCCATGGAAACGAATTCTCACATTCAAAGTACAGTCCTTTGAACATCCTTCTTGCATTAAGTTTTCTAATCTTACACAGATTTAATGAATAACTTCCACCTATGGAAACATTTCCACATTCCCATTTCGACTATCACTTCTGAACAAGAGTTGCGTCCTTTTAGAATATGTCAATATGGTCCTTCCAAAATTAACACTGCACTTCCAACCGTCCATGAGCAACCAATCATTGGTAAACCTCAGATTGTCCTTGACAATTTCTTAATCATTTTAGTCATATCCAGTTCTAGTCCTTTTCCCTCTTCATGCCCTAGGCATTTGGAAAATTTAGAACGCATAGAAATATTATAGCATATGAAATCGATCCTATACCCGAAGCATATGGGATACGATTCATAATGTCTCACATAAAGACATGATCCCAGACCAGTCTTTTGCTATATTTTTTCTATTAGCCATGTTCTCAAAATTCGAATTATGAAAACGGATACCGTAATCATAATCGAATTTTAGAACACAAATAATGTAATCATGACTAAATTTGATTAAAGACTCATAATCTAAGCTTTTAGAACTGGAATGAAGTATGATTTCCTCTCCCTTAATGATAGCAAAACAACTTTTCAAACCCTGCAAAGTACACTTTGCGAATTGAAACTTTTGTTTTCTACAATTAACATTGCTAACTTGCAACACCTAACATAATAATCATGCTCCCACTAACATGATAATTATTAGCATAACACTTATGCTCCCACTAGCTTTGACATGTATCCAAAAATCAGTTGGGCTTCTAGAAATCAATACTTATTAACTTTCTAACCAAAGTTCAGATTTCTAATACGAGATGCTTTAATAAGACTTTATCAAAACTTCCAAAAATCATACATCTTTCCTTAGATAGCTCACATGTGTGTCTAAATAATTTTCAGAACTATGAAAAGGGATGCTGTAATCACAGTCTCAATTGTTTAGACCTTTGTCATTTCTCACAAGTCCATGTTAGTGTGTCGGTTAACCACACACGCTCCACTAACGACTTTGAGAATGCAAATATCACAATTGCTATCTACTTAAAATCTATTTAGCAAAAGTGTTTCCTCACCATCATTTTCATGAATTGGAGAGAAAACTTATGACACTTAGATTGTTATGGTGTATGTGTTCCTATCCATGTGAATTTGTCAAAAACATAACCACAAGAGGAGGTTACTGACAAATCTAAACTCATATGGACTGAACTTGTTTAATCTTAACTTCTTGCCACCTGGCAACACAAGGGACTACCATTGCTTCCAAGTAGTCATGCAAACAACTGAGAACTCATAGAACTCACATGCTTAGTCAACTTTAACTGGAATGGAAAATGAAACAAGAATATGGCAACACGATACTTTATCAACCTCAAGTCATGTGCTAGTGATAAACAATACCCTTGATTAGTTCTTGAAACTTTTCAAGATCATTAAGACTCCCACTGACCTCTTGACATATAAGATTCTCTTGTCAAGAACCATTCCTTGACAAAGAAAATATTCAAGAGTTAGTGCAGATTCTTATCAAGAAAACACTTCATACTATTGGTCTTACTTGGTCTTTGTTTTATCCAAAACATCACAACTCACCAATTTCAAATGTACAAGAGTAGAAAACATTTTACTCTACATTTGATAAGTGTTTTAAACCTTCTTAACATTATGTCACTCAAGGCTCGATCTTGGAGTATTACTCTAAGACTCAATTTCGGAACGAAGTATGATTCACCTTTTGATTTAACCATTTCAACAATTCACGATTCGTCTGCTTAGTCAAACAAATGCACTAAGATGTCCTTAGAGGATCAATTGTGATATGGTTTTTCATAGCCATTAAGATGATCATAAAAGATGATTCTGAAGTACTCTCCCATCTTTTCAGATTGGAGAAACTTTTATCTTTCTGCCTAATTTGATTCTTCTCATTTGTCTTGCCATACATTGAAACTTTTCCAATGTTTCATAATTATACTTAAACTTGTAAGCACAACCATATTTACTAAAGTTTAGTAAATCATGACGAATAGCCTTATCGTTCTTCGTGGTGGACCTGATCAGCACACAACCAAGTGTACCCAATCTCGTAGTCCTTCACTTGACTCACATATACATGTGAACGAGGAATTATTCTTAATTTCCCAAAGATGAAAATTCTCATTCATCATACAATACAACTTGCATGATTCCAAGTTTCTATCCAACTGAAACTTGGGTGATGAAAATCTTTCCTTATTTGGTAAATTATGACACTACCACAAACGAAAGAATCAAATCTATTTTCCAATATTTCTATCAATGGAATCATATAAACAACAATTTTTGCAAATGCCATTGTAAGGATACTTAAAATAAATAAAATCAAAAATTTTTCTTTTATTTTAAAAAACTGCGGAAAAACTTATCCTTACAATGCACATACATATGAAAAACTATATTGTTATCTATTCCTAAGCAATCTATCATAACTCTTAAGCAACAGCTCAAAATTCTGATCATCGAATCATGCCATCGAAATCCATCTGTTCACGATCAGAATCAGCTTACTCTTCTTTTTAGTTCCTTTTTATTTCTTCGATTCTACAAAACATCAAAATGTGACCTAGTCACATCATGTATTAAGAATCTCCAAATAGGAACTTAATAGAGTTAGATAGTGCACTTACCTGAAGTAGAATCATACACTCTAACTTTTACCATCCTTATGATCTTTCAGGTAAACAGGTCAGCTTCGCAACCAATGTCCCTTCCATTGGCAATAAAACATACGGACTCTTTAGTAATGGTACATGGGACTATCTCAGACTTAGCCTTTCTCTTTACCATTTCGTCAACCGGGTTGACTATGGCCGATCCCATTCCATTGGGAAGAGAAGACTTTTCTGGACTTCCAATGTTTCCATTGTCAATGTCCATGAAAGTTTGGGAAGTAGATCTTCCAATCAAATTTGCTTTACCAGTACTCCAAATCATTTTTTATTCAGCAGCAACAAGCAAATAGGTAAGATCATTAAGGGTCATGTTGTGGTCTGTCACATAGTAGTCTTTAATGAACTCACTATATGACTCAGAAAGTGATTGAATAACCCAGTCAACAATCAACTTCCTTGAGACTTCGACACCCAACTCTCCCAGCTTCACAATATGTGACTTCATCTCCAAGATGTGAGCACATATAGACATTTCTTGCCAATAGGGATTGAGTGATCTTGAACTTTTCAAGAACTTGTGGGTTAAGGAGAATAATTAGAGGAGGTGGAGGAGGTCAAGTATGCTTTCCAGTCCCTTTAATTCCCAACAAAGGTATTAATCTTTCACCTTGATTTCCATTTGGGATATCATCTTCATTTAGGAAACCTTTATCCAAAAAGATAAGGCAGACCATAGTTGTCATAACTAGACATCTATGGGGGAGAAATTCAAGTTTAGTTGATTTAAGTCCTTAATATAACACCCAATATGAAATATTAAGGCTATGACCCAACACAATATTTTTAATAACTTGGAAGAGGGATGTCGTAATCCAATCTATAAAATATTTGAAGGTAGGTAAATGACGATTTACCAATTTCCACCACGAAAAACGAAATTTAACATTAGGTTTTAAATGAATTGAAACTCCTAGATCTTTTGAGATTCATTGAAGTATTCAGTGGCATGTTTAAATCTCGATTGTGCCCTTCAAGTTTGTGACTGGGATGTCGAGGATCACAATCAAGAAGTGAATAACCATGAAAATTAACTTGGTACACTTAATGTTACAACCACCTAATCAATGTGGCGGTTAACCACACACGCTCCATTGATCTATGATTAACATCAAACTACCCTTTTCCACATAGTGTCAGTCCCAGATTAGTGTGTCGGTTAACCAAACACGCTCCACTAACGACTTAACAAGGTGCAAAGTGCAATTTCATTGGTTAGCACCAAATTCACATTTTCCCAAGTAACTAAGATTGGGAATTTATAAGTGTTTAGTTACTTAATATTTATCATTATACTTTTAATGAAGGGAGAATTAATGTTTTGTCCTACCCGTTCTGCTAATGACCCTCCACCAGTCAAGGAAGCAGTGGATGAGAGTGGACACCCATTAAACTGCCATTTTATAGGCAGTAACCTTATACCCCCTTATTGACCAACTTCGTGAATGAGACCTACTAACGGTAAGACTGACTTACTCTTATACATATATATAAATATTAAACCTATAATATTATAATAGTATAAGGGTTGAATTTTAAACTATTAAAATTCTAAGGATTGGAATTAAAGTATACATGGGGGGGGGTAACTTTATAAATTCTAAAACTTGAGGGCAAGTTTTGAACAATTCAAAAACTTTTGGTTTCCATAACTTATGAGTTTAATGTAGTTTAATGAAAAAACTCTTCAAGTTCCATAACTTGAGGACAAGTTATGGAAGACTTTAAAAAACATTTAAAAACGAGACTCTTTATTTTTATAACTTATGGAAATTTTATGAGTTTTAAAATTCATAAATGAGACTTTTCATATAACTTGAGGACAAGTTACAAAAACACATATTATGAACAACTATTAGATCAATATGGATCGAAAACAAATTATCACATAATTTCTCTATTAATCTAAACTAACTCACAAGAACAAGATAATTCATATCAACAATTTTCAAGAACTTATCTAATCATATAAACAAAAACAAGTCTTGAAACTTTGGCAATTATCCTTTATTTGGATGAGAATAAACATTACCATAACATCAAAATCAAATTTTATGAACAAAAACACTTTGTGGTAATGATTCTAATCCAAGACAGGCCAAAGAACTCGAATATATGTTGTCAGAGGCTCCAACTCGCCGAGTGCAAGAACCAACTCGACGAGTTGGATGAGTTTACACATTGACTTGTCGAGTCCCCTGTCCAGAAAACAAAAAATTCGATTTTTTCACCTTTATTCAGCAAGTAGCATCAAGTATAATTTGAAAACAACCTGGCTCTGATACCACTGTTGGGTTTTAGTATACTACATCCTATGGTGCACATACAACCCTAAATACCTTGGATCTATGTTTTCACTAATTATACATGCAATGAGTTTTCCAAGGTATTAAGCCTATAACTACCATGCAATTGTTATATACCATACAAAATACTAGTTAGAGTAACATACCTTTTGTGTAGCTTGAAGTCTTGATGTATTTTGCCTTAAGAGCTTAGCACCAAAAGTATGAATGCCTCAAATGGCTCACAACTCACCTAGGACAAAGGTGGCTTTTGAGAGAGAATTCCTTCCACACCAAAATCACCCATGAACTCCAAGAACATGCATAACCACAAGTGGCAATTTTGGGCAATGGAGTATGTATTTATATGTGGTATTTCAAAGGTCATGGGTATAACCCAAATCCATACCCATGGGTATTATGATCCATGGGTCATGTGGCCCAACTCTTTATGTATCCATACATAAACTTGGTCCAACACGGATCATAAGCCCAACACATATAAATATAACTAATTATCATAATTAGTCCCCATAGATTCAATTAGTATCATTTGATCACTAAATTAATTCCAAATTAATTCTTGATCAATACAAATTGAAACATATGATTTAATATTATTATATTAGAACTTAGAATATATTAATAAATCATATATAACCTTCTCTCAAGAGTCCATCCTAACAAATTTTCTTGGTGTTATGCAACCCAAATGGACTATGCTACTCTCGGGTCGAGTACATACCAATAATAGTTATAGGCTTAGACACCTAATCTAACAGTTGGGACACCTACTTACCTTTGGCTGAGTTTTCATACAACAACAGCCACCATTCCACCATTGGCATGCCTCCCTTTCAGCTTCTATATGGGAGGAGGTGTTAGACTCCCATCTGTTGGGGACAGGTAGGGCAGCGAGTGATGGGTGGCACTGAGATAGTGCTGAAGACAAGCGAGCAGATTCAGCAGGTCAGACAGAGGTTGCAGACAGCCCAGAGTCGCCAGAAGATTTATGCAGACCGGCGACGATCCGAGCTAGAGTTCCAGGTTGGAGATTTTGTCCTCCTGAAGGTATCCCCTTGGAAATGGGTGATCCGATTCAGGAAACGGGGCAAGCTGGGCCCTAGATACATCGATCCTTTCAGAGTGACCGCCAGAGTGGGTAAGGTAGCTTACCGGTTGGAGCTACCTGTAGAGTTGAGCCAGATTCATAACACCTTCTGCGTTTCTCAGTTGAGGAAGTGTGTAGCCGATGAGACGACATTGGTGCCATTAGAGGACATTCGGGTCGATGCGAGCCTGAATTATATTGAGAGGCCGATTGCGATTTTGGATCGGAAAGTGAAGGTTCTGAGGAACTAGGAGGTGCCCTTGGTTCAGGTCCAGTGGCAACATCGGAAGGGGTCCGAGTGCACTTGGGAGCCGGAGTCCGAGATGCACGAGCAGTATCCAGAGTTATTTTCGAAGCCTGACTTCGAGGGCGAAGTTTGATTCTAGTGGGGGAGAATTGTAACATCCCAAGACCAAGTATACCTTATAAGCCCTTGTTCTTTTGGTAAATTGTCAAGTTTATCCCTTATTTAGAAAAGGTGGTAAATGAGTACGCGGGGCGTACGCGAGTGTACGCTCAGCGTACTCATATGCGTGTTTTTGACGCGAAAGCCACCTACTACGCTGGGCGTACCAGAGGGTACGCTGGGCGTAGTAGGCCTAGAGTGAAAACCCTAATTTGGGGTGTGTCCCTATATAAAGGATATGATGGCCTCATTCCTAGCCACCATTCTCAGAAAAACAACCCTCTCAAACCCTAATCCTCGTTCTTGAGCTTGTGTGTGTCCATTTTGATGGGTTTTGAGCATTCTAACAGTCCTATGGTGTACATGTAACCCTAGATGCTTTGGATCTATGTTTTCTCTAATAGACATGCAAACTTTGATTTTCCAAAGCATCATCCTAACTAGCATACAATCAAGTATCTTTACTACAAAATTCTAGTTAGATGACATACCTTTTGTTGTAGCTGGAAACCTTGGACCTTTAAGAACTTAGCACCAATTGTGTGAATGCCTCAAATGGAATCAGAACACACCTAGGACAAAGGATAACTTGAGAGAAGGTGTCTTGCACACAAATTCGGCTAGCTCTTCCAAAGAACACACATGTGTAACCGATTTCATGAGCTATGGGCTTCTTATATAGGGTGGCTTAATTTGGGTTACACCATGCAAACCCTAATGTGCATGACCTTCCATATTCCTCATGCTCCATGGGTTTAAACCTCCATAGATCATTCATGGGTCACCACATGGGTTTAGCCCAAGATAAAGAACGATGGATTATAAGCCCACATTATAAGAATGAATGATTTACATAATCAATCCCAATATATTTAATTAATCTCTTTTGATCACAAAATTAATTCAAACTTAATTCTTGATCAATACTAATTAAATAATATTATTTCATATTAATATATTAGAACTTATAATATATTAATAAACCATAAATAACCTCATCTCAAAAGTTCATCCTATCAAATTGTCCTGATGATATGCAACCCAAATGGACCATGCTACTCTCGAGTCAAGTACATACCAATTATAGTTGTGGCCTTAGAAACTAATCCAATAGTATTCCACTAGCATAAGTCTAATAACTATTATTGCAAGTACGACTCCACAACCCAACTAGCAATCATAGCTCTTCAAAATCGTTGTCGAACTCTGACCTAGTCAATGACGCGTCCATTAGATAAGGGATCATATATTCCTCCATTCTAGATATCATATGGACTGAGACATGGATTTAAAATCATTCTCTATGTCCATCTGTTGTTTCCCGATTTCTGATTTATGATGACTTACTAATTGAACTAATCAAATCAGTCTAGGCTTGGCCAAGAACTTCGGGGTGTCATAATTAATCATCGAGGGGCCCACATATATCGCTTTTATCCCTCTAAGGGTAAAAGGAATGGATAAACTTCGACTCAAATGCTTGCTTGTATTTACTCACCAAATTATACATCACAATATGTTTTATAACACCAAGTTACTGGTGCGTTTACATACGTCAATGTGCAACCGACTCGCAACTACAACTTACATGTCTCTGTTTCAAGAATATAAGATATTATCGTCTTACAATCACTCGTGATAAAATCTATGAAGTGATTCAGATGAGCATGGGTTGAATCCAATACTCGAATCTTATTCCAGGAGTACTCACGAACACTGTAGCCACCTTGTCCTAGGCAAACTACAGACCCATTCATGACAGTCTTCCCTCAATACCTACTTCCAAAGTATGATCGACTGTGGATGGTTTGAATAACCTAGTTATTCAGGAGGTCAAAACATGAAAAGTGAAACACAATAATAATACTAATCCTATATGGCCCAAAACCTTTTGAGTCATGTTGATTACTCATTATTCATTGTATAATGTTTCGAATAATAAACTTAATACTTGAATTAAAACAATAGCTATGCCATGCTCCAAGCATGCACACTATATTTGTCTAAACAATAGTTATGCCATGCTCCAAGCATGCACACTATATTTGTATATGGTCCTTACTTTGTGAAATAGATCAATTGAACACATCTTCAATGGAACTCATTTCACAATTCCAAATCTTTATCACCAGTGTAAGAATTCCAAATTCTTGTCACTGCCAGAATGTGTTAGATTCTAAACTATCATGTAATGATTCCTTTCTAATGTCTATATACCAAAAGTC
Organism: Lactuca virosa; assembly: GCF_052849685.1. NCBI lineage: Eukaryota > Viridiplantae > Streptophyta > Magnoliopsida > Asterales > Asteraceae > Lactuca > Lactuca virosa. Next base: position 248,089,279 of record NC_136432.1, read on the forward strand.
ACGGAGACTTGACCAACGATATTACAAAGTATTCCTTTGGAGATTGTTACAACACAATTCTATGGAAGCGGAGTCTCAAATTCAAAGTACATTCCTTTGAAAATCCTTCTTGCATAAAACTTTCTAACCACAGATTCTTAATATCCAACACCCAATATGAAAACATTCCATATTTGCCATATGACAACTCATTATTAATAGAATATTTTCTATTTATAATAATGTCGATATAGTCCATCCATTACTATAATTCCAACTGCCCTTAAGTGACCAATCCTCGGTGATCCTTAGATTGTCCTTTAACAGTTGTTTAACCACTTTAGTCATATTTGGTTGTATCTCTTTTTTTCCATCTGAATGCCATACGAATTTGGAAAATATTTAGAACGGATGAATATTATAGCACATGTAATCGATCCTATACTTGAAGCATATAGGACACGATTCATGATGTCTTACATAAAGACAAGATACTTGACCACTCTTTTGTTATAATATTTCTATTTGCCATGTTCTCATCATTCGAATTTTGAAAAGGGTTGTTGTAATCATAGTCGAATTTTGAGAACGCAATTAACACATCCATATATAGAATTTCCTTATGTTGAACCATTCCAACATAACATTCATATATATTTGACTAAATCTGATTAAAATCTTAATCTAAGATTTTAGATTTGAAATGAAGTATGAATTCCTCTCCCTTAATTATAGCACAACCACTTTTCAAACACTGCAACTTGCGAATTGAAACTTTTGTTTTCTATGATTAACATTGCTAACTTGCAACATTCATCATTAGTTTTACTAGCATAACATTTATGCTCCCACTAGCTTTGACATGTACCCAGAAATCAGCTGAACTTCTAGAAATCAATACTTATTGACTATCATTACCAAAGTTCAAATTTCTGATACGAGATGCTTTGATAAGACTTTATCTAGGCTTCTCAAACTCATACACCTTTCCTTAGATAGCAATAAGTCTCAAATGTTTAGACCCTTTGCCATTTCTCACAATTCAAATTATGAATAGGGATGCCGTAATCATAATTGAATTGGAGAATGCAAATATCACAATTCTATCGCCTTAAAATCTACTTAGTGAAAGCGTTTCCTCACTATCATTTTCATGAATCGGAGATAAACCTTATGACACTTAGATTTTATGGTGTATGTGTTCCTATCCATGTGAATTTTTCAAACCATAATCAAAAGACAAGGTTAGTGACAAATCCAAACTCATATGGCTTGAACTAGTTTAGTCTTAGTTTCCTGTCACTTGGCAGCACAAGGGCTTACCATTTCTTCCAGGTTGTTATGCAAACAATTGAGAACTCATAGAACTCACATACATAGTCAACTTTAACTGGAATGGGCACATAAATAAGAACATGTCAACACGATAGGTTACAAACCTCAAGTCGAGTGCTAGTGATAAACAATAGGTTTTATTCTCGATTAGTTCTTGAAACTTGTCAAGATGTTTAAGACTCCTACTGTCCTCTTTACATATAAGTTTCTCTTTGTCAAGAGACATCACTTGACAAAAAAACATTCAAGAGTTAGTGCGGTTTCTTATCAATACAAACACTTCACGCGATTGGTCTTAGTTGGTCTTTGTTTTATCCAAAACATCACAACTTACCAATTTCAAATGTATAAGAGTAGAAAACATTTTACTCTACATTTGACAAGTGTTATAAACCTTTCTTAAGATTATGTCACTCAAGTTACAATCATGGAGTATGACTCTAAGACTTGTTCTGGAACGAAGTATGACTCATCTTCTAGATTTAACCATTTCAACAATTCATGATTCCTCTTCTTAGCCATAAAAATGCACGAAGATATCATTAGAGGATCAATTGTGATATGGTTTTCCATAATCATTAAGATGATCATAAAACACGATACTAAAATACTCTTCCATCTTTTCAGATTGGAGAAACTTCTATCTTATTGCCTAATTTGATTCTTCTGATTCATTCTGCCATACATTGAAACTTTTCCAATGTTCATAATTATACTTAAACTTGTAAGCATAACCATATTTACTAAACTTTAGTAAATCATGACGAATATTCTTATCGTTCTTTGTGTTGGACCTGACCAGCGGACACCCAGTGTACTCGATCCCCTAGTCCTTCACCTCACTCACATATTCACATGAACAAGGAATTAGTCTTTAATTTACCAAAGATGAAAATTCTCGTTCATTATACAATACAAGTTGCATGATTCCAAGTTTCTATCCAATTGAAACTTGCATGATTAGAATCTTTCCTTATTTGGTAAATTATGATACAACCACAAACGAAAGAATCAAATCCATTTCGAATATTGCTATTAACGGAAACATATAAGCAACAAATTTTCACAAATGCCATTGTAAGGAAATTATAAAAAGTAAGATAAATTTCAAAGTTTTCTTTATTTATAAAATTGCAGAAAACTTATCCTTACAATGCAGATACAAGTGAAAATATGTTGTTATCTATTCCTAATCAATCTACCATGACTCTTAAGCAACAACTCAAAAATCTGATCATCGAACCATGCGATCGAAATCCATCTCTTCGCGATCAGACTCAGCATACTCTTCCTTTAAGCTTCCTTTCATTTCTTCGATTCTTCAAAACATCAAAATGTAATTACATTACATCATGTATTAAGAATCTCCAAATAGGAACTTAATAGAGTTAGACAGTGGATTTTACCTGAAGTAGATTCAAAAGTTTTGACTTTACCATCCTTGCGATCTTTCAGGTAAATACGGAAGCTTCGCAACCAATGCCTCTTCTCTTGGCAATAGAAACATATGGACTCTCTAGTACATACATGGGACTATCTCAGACTTAGCCTTTCTATTTACCTTTTGGTCAAATGACTTGACCATGGCCAATCCCTTTCCAATGGGAAGAGAAAGCTTTTATGGACTTCCAATGTTACCATTGTCAATGTCCATGGAAGTATGGGGAGTAGATCTTCCAATCAAATTTGCTTTACCAGTGCACCAAATCATTGATGATTCAGCAGCAATAAGAAAATATGTTAAGATTAATAAGGGTCATGTCGTGATCTCCCATATAGTAGTCCTTAAAGAACCCGCTATATGACTTAGGAAGTGATTGAAGAACCCAGTCAACCGCCAACTTCCTTGAGACTTCGACACCCAACTCTCCCAGCTTGTCAATATGTAACTTCATCTCCAAGACGTGAGTACATACTGACTTTCCTTCCTGCCAATAGGGCTTTGAGTGACCTTGAACTTGTGGGTTAGGGAGAATAATTGGAGGAGGTGAAGGAAGTGAAGTTCGACTAAAGCATAAAGAAGGGATTAATATTTCACCTTGATTGCCTTGTGGAAAATTATCTTTATAAACAACATTGTTTTTTTCAAAAGATTTGGGAAGACCATAGTTGTCTGAACTTAGACATTTATGAGGGAGAAATTCAAGTTTAGTTGATTTTAGTCCTTAATATAACACCTAAATGAAATATTAAGACTAGGACCCAACACAATATTTTACAATTCGGAAGAGGGATGTTGTAATCCTTTTGAAAAATATTTGAAGGTAGGTAAATGACGAGTTACCAATTTCCACGACGAAAAACGAAAAGGGACTTTAGGTTTTGAATGAATTGAAATTCCTAGATCCTTTGAGATTCATTGAACTTTTTAAATGCATGTTTAAATCTCGATTGTGCCCTTCAAGTTTGTGACAGGGATGCCGAGGATCAAAAACAAGGTGTGCATAACCATGCAAATTAGCTTGGTACACCCAATGTTACAACCACCTAATCAATGTGTCGGTTAACCACACACGCTCCATTGATCTATGACTAACATCAAGCTACCCTTTGCCACACACTGTCAGTCTGAGATTAGTGTGTCGGTTAACCACACACGTTCCACTAACGACTTAACAAGGTGCAATGTGCAATTTCATTGGTTAGCACGAAATTCACATTTTCCTTAGTAACTAAGATTGGGAATTTATAAGTGTTTAGTTACTTAGTATTTCTTTATACTATTAATGAAAATTTAAATGTTTGTCAAACCCGTTCGGCTAATGACCCTCCACCAGTCAAGGAAGCGGTGGTGAGAGTGGCACCCATTAAACTGCATTTTATAGGCAGTAACCTTATACCCCCCTTATAGACCGGCTTCGTGAATGAGGCCTACTAACGGTAATACTGACTTTACTCTTAAATATATATATATATATATATATATATATATATATATATATATATATATATATATATATATATATATATTAAAGCTATAATATTATAATAGAATAAGGGTTGAATTTTACACTTTTAAAATTCTAGGGTTTGGAACTAAAGTACTCAAAAATTGAAACTTTACAAATTCCAAAATTTGAAGGAAAGTTTTGAAACTTGTCAAAACTTTTCAAATCCATAACTTATGAGTTTAATATAAGTTTTAATGAAAAGACTCTTGAAAATCCATAAATTGAGGACAAGTTATGGAGTTCATAAAACCATTTATGGGAAAAAGACTCTTCAAGTTTATAACCTATGATTTTAATGATCTCTTTAAAAGAAAAACTTTTCATTTCCCATAACTTGAGGACATGTTATGGAATTCATCAAAACCATTTAGATAAAAAAAATCTAACAAGAAAATCAAAAATTTGTGTATGAAACTTTGACAATTCTTATCAAACAAATTTCATGTAATTAGCCTAACCATAAATACTAATACAAAACATGAAACTTTGACAATTATCTTTTAAATTAGAAAAGAATGATCATTACCACATCAAAAACGGGTTTATAAGTTTAAAAACAGTTTAGGGTGATGATCCTAGTCCAATTCCAACTTTAAAACTCGAAATTCTGCATCCAGGAGCACTAAATCATCGAGTGCATGAACTGACTTGACGATTTGGTCAGTTTATAGGGTGGACTCGTCGAGTTCCCCAGTGGAATCGGCGAGTCCACTGTCCAGACAACAGAAAATCGAATTTTCAAGCTTTGAAAACAAGTAGCATCAAGTATATTGAAAAACAACCCTAGGATCTGATACCACTGATGGGTTTTGAGCATTCTAATACTCCTATGGTGTACATGCAACCCTAGATGCTTTGGATGTATGTTTTCTCATATATAGATGCAAACTTTGATTTTCCAAAGCATCATCCTAATTAGCATAAATGAAGTATCTTCACTACAAAATTCTCGTTAGATGACATACCTTTTGTTGTAGCTAGAAACCTTGGACATTTAAGAACTTAGAACCAATAGTGTGAATGCCTCAAATGGAATCATAACACACCTATGACAAAGGATAACTTAAAAGAAGGTCTCCTGCACATAAATTCGGAAAGCTTTTCCAAATAACACACATGTGTAACCGATTTCATGAGCTAAGTGCTTCTTATATAATGTGGCTTAATTAGGGTTACACCATGCAAACCCTAATGTGCATGACCTTCCATACTCCTCATGTTACATGGGTTTAAACCTCCATGGGTCACCACATGGGTTTAGCCCAACATAAAGAACTATGGATCATAAGCCCACATTATAAGAATGAATGATTTACATAATCAATCCTCATATATTTAGTCTCTTTTGAACACAAAACTAATTCCAAATTAATTCTTGATCAATACTAATTAAATAATATTATTTCATATTAATATATTCGAACTTATAATATATTAATAAACCATAAATAACCTTTTCTCAAAAGTTCATCCTATCAAATTGTCCTGTTGATATGCAACCCAAATGGACCATGCTACTCTCGGGTCAAGTACATACCAAATATAGTTATGGACTTAGATACTAATCAACCACTTTTGAGAGCATTTGAGTGATTTTGTGTTTATTTGGAGGGAAGAAGGATCCTTGAAGAAGAAGGAGTGGGATTCCATGCTTTAGATCTGAGCATATATGTGTTGGGAGCTTCATTTGGAGGTATGAAGCTCAAAGCTTTCTCACTCTTTTGTTTTGTGCATCATGTTAGACCATTTTAGGGTTTTGGTCCCAAAGATGGATGCTTTATGAGATATTGAGCTCCAGAGACTATGATCAGCTCCTTTGAGCGTATTTAGTAATATAGTGTCATAAAAATCGAGAATTTTGAGATAAGAGAATGAGAGTTTTGGGTGTTTGTGACTTTATCAGCCATGCAAAGGCTTAAAGTCAAAAAATTTATGGAGTAAGAGCCCTTAGGGAGTCCAGATCTGTGATATGAGCTAAGGTCTTAACGAATTTAAGACCAAATGAGTAGGAAGAGCAAAACTAGGACGTACGCTGAGCGTAATCCCAATACGCACAACGTAGGGTCGGGAATCCCCGATGCATTCATGGCGTTGGAGTACGCCCAACGTAGGAGTCTTGTACGCGCGACGTACGCGTTGCCGTTGACTTTTAGTTGACTTTTAGGGTTTGGTCAATTTGTGGACCATTAAGGCCATGGAGGGGTAAAATGGTCTTTTACCATTCTGTGAGCTTGTAGAAGGGTTAGTCTAGCTTCTTTGAGAGCTGCTATTAATTAGGGATAATTATCATATGTGTTAGGCGGAGGCTAGACCGGTGATTTGAGTTCGAGGTTATCCGATTTATTAGAAGGTGAGTCTTCTCACTATACTTACCATGAGTGGGATCTTTGTGCGACCGGAGGGTCCTATGTGCTTACTTGATCTGTATTATATTATGCATTTTTTTCTATGTGATATATATGCTATATTCTATGTTTACTGAGATAGGATGGGAGGGTCCAAACCGAGTTGTGGGACCGGAGGGTCTTCACTGTGCTACTGGACTGGAGGGTCCAACCGAGCTTTAAGACCAGAGGGTCCTCACTGAGACACATGACCGGAGGGTCCACACCGAGACGCATAAGACTGGAGGGTCCATGCCGAGTTATAGCCATGAGAGGCTTATTATTTGTGTATGTGGTATTTTGGGGAACTCACTAAGCTTCGTGCTTACCGTGTTATGTGTGATATGTTTCAGGTACCTCTCAGGATCACGGAAAGGCACCGGCGTGATTGTGCACACATGTTCGAGACTATGTTGAGGATTATGGGATTTGACTTTATTTCTGGATTTACGTTGACATTTGAGATACATGTGGTTTTATGAAATACAATATATGAGTTTTATGTTTTTTTATGAACAATTTGGTTTCCAAAATTTACGTCGTTACATGGAACCTTTCCAAGTAACTGCTCCCCACTTAATAAGAATACCCATCCATATTGCAAAAAAACAGATTGTCTCGGTCTGTTTGAAAGATGGCATCGATGTAACCACTCACTCTTAACGTATCACTACCGCCAAGAACTAGAAAGATGTCTTTTGTTCTTAGCATATATTTATGAATATTCTTCACTCCAGTCCAATGGGTAATACCCCAGGAACTCCCTAAAATCACCTAACCATGCTCAAAGCACAAGACACATAAGGTTGAGTATATGTCATTTCATACATGATCGATCCTACAGTCGAAGCATATGGGAATCCAATAATGTCGACTATCTCTTCATCTGTATTGGGACTTTGAGTCTTACTCAACTTAACAGCCCAATGAATAGGCAATTATCCTTTCTTATAATTCTCCATACTAAAATGCTTTAGTATTTTATCCAAGTAGGTATTATGGATAAGACCAATATGCCAATTATTTCTATCACAATGAATTCTTATTCCATGAATATAGGCCACATCCCTAGATCCTTTATAGTGAAACATTTTCCAAGCCAATACTTAAGTTCTTGTAAGGTTGGAATGTTGTTTCCTATAAGAAGTATGTCATCAACATACAAGACTATGAATGTCACTATACTCTCACTAGCTTTGACATATACACAGGACTCATCTTCACTTCTAAAGAATCCAAACACTTTGTCTTTCTCATGGAAGAAAAAATTCCAACTTCAAGATTATTATTTCAACTGATAAATAGATTTATGAAGCTTAAACACTCTATCAGGAAACTTGGCATGTACAAAATCCTCTGGCTGACTCATGTAGACGTCCTCAGATAATTTCCCATTAAGGAAAGTAGTTTTAACATCCATCTACCATATCTCATAATCATGAAATGCTGCTATCTCAAACATTATCCTGATAAACTTTATCTTATCTATTGGTGAAAAGCTTTCATTATAGTTAATCCCTTGGGTTTGAGTAAAGCCCTTAGCAATTAGCCTAGCTTTGAAAGTGTGTACTTTCCCATCCATCTCTATCTTCTTCTTGAAGATCCATTTGCACCCGACTGTTTTTTGACTAGTTACATGATCAACCAAGTTCCACACTTGGTTATCATACATGGACTGAATCTCACTCTATATTGCCTCCTTCCATTTAGATTGCTTCCTTGTAGTTAGCAGGTTCATCCAAATTTATTAGTGTATGATCACTGACAAACGTATCACAATCTATATTTATATGGAAACAAGAGAACTCAGGTGGCATGCTAACCATGATGGATGGACGAAGGGGTAATTGTTTATCAACTGGCTCAATTGGAATTTTTTCCTCATGTTAGGTGCTATTGTTGTCTGAGGTTTCTTTATTGGTTGACTCTTGAATTTATTTAAGATCAATAGCACTCCTACTGTCTGTCCTCTTCAAGTATGATCTCTCGCTCACGAAAGACTTCTCTTTGAGCTACGAATAGCACATTCTCACTAGGTCTATAGAACAAGTATCCAAAGGACTTATGTTGGTAGCCAATGTTGTAACACTTCTCGGCCCAGTAAACACAATTCACATTCATCATTTGTCCTTAGATCAAATGATTCCAACACTCCATCCTTTTGTAATTGGGTGATGCATTTCTTTTTATTGCCCAAGACGAAAATGCCAAAAATTTTCAGTGTCTACACCGTTAGACGAATTAATATTAAACACATTATTGCCTAGGTTATCAACACAAGTTACAATTTTATACACACCATTACAAGGTAAAGATTTAAACATAAAAACACCTTCTTATAAGCAGAAATAGATCCAATATCATTATCAAATGAATATAGAAAACATTGTCTGAACAATGCATAAACTGAATTAATGTTTCGCATCATGTCTAACAAATAAAAACACTTCACCAAATCAATCCTAACACCACTACTGAGCACAAGACCATTAGTCCCAATCTTGGTAACAGTTTAAGATCGCATATTCCTTATGATCGGGTTCAACCTTCCATGCTCCACCTCCTCACTTTCTATTACCCTGCAAATCGAATCAAATTTAGAAACCACATCTTATGTCTAGGACCTACGAATGAGAAAGTTGTGTGTTATTGACTTGAATAGTGTAAATACCGGAAGAGGATGGCTTGATCTTCCTATCGTTCAAGCCCTGCAAGTATTTGGGTCAATTTTTTCTCCAATTACCATTTTCTCCTCAATCGAAGCATGTTGTCTCTTTAGGGTCACTGATCGCAGGAACATAAAAGTTAGGCTTCGTCTTAGACCGACTACTATACCCTATAACATGGGCCTTCCCTCTCTAGTTGGATTGGGAATGATCCTTTTTCTTTTTCCCTTTGCCAGATCCAATGTCCAGGACAGGAGCACTTTTCATAGAAGGAGCATGATTTTTCTTCATCCCCGACTAAACATTTTGCAACAAGTTGTGGAGTTGGGTCAATGTCGTCCCTGTGTTGTTCAAATCACAAGTTAGAACAAACTGATCATAACTAGGATACAAAGAGTTAAGCACCATGTCATTGACAACTCTTTGACACATTGAGACTTTCCAGATGCTCCACGTATCTCTGCATTTTCTGTATGTGATCACAAATAGATTCTCCTTCCTTAAGCTTGCATACCATAAGAGGATTGACCACTTCATAGCGTTCTTGTCTCTTTTTCTGATGAAACTTTTCAGCAAGCTCAATGCACATTTCACAAGGCCAATATTCCTTATAGAACTTTTCCAGCTCTGGTGTCATAGTGGCCACCATGACGCAAGCAACCTTAGTTGCATCATCGGAGTGTTTGTTATAGGAGACAATTTCCTTAGTAGTATTGGTGGAATGATCAATTTCAAGGTGAGGATTTTCAAGAACGTATTCCTTGTTTTGGTACCGAAGAGTCATCTTCCGGTTTCGCATCAAGTCCTTGTAGTTAGGACTAGTTAGCTTCTCTTTTGACAAAATCACGAGTAAAGTGAAGTTCAATTGGGGAGTGGTAGTTTGAGTAGTAACGAGATCACTGGTTCCAGACATCAATATAAAGAGACTTATTTTTAGTTAGTGACATAAATCCTTAATATTTTAACCCAAAATAAATATTCAAGTCTAGGATCCAAAATACAATTCACAATAAAGAAAAGGGGTGTCATTATCTAGTTGCAAATTTAACAAGGTAGGGGATACAAATTTACCAATTTAATTCTTATATGAAATTCCTAGATCACTTAAGATTCATTAAATCTTATAAATGGCATGTTTAGTCTCAGATTATTCTCTTCAATTTGTTTCTGGGATTCCGAGGATCACAAATAAGATGTGAATAACCATGCAAACCCCCTAGACAACCTCAAGATCTTTTATAATCTTAAATTAATGTGCTGGTAAACCACACACAGTCCATTAATAATGATAATTTTCGATTTGTCAGTGACTCAACTTTATAGTCCCAAATTAGTGTGACGGTGCACCACGCACGCTCCGCTAACGACTTTTAATGAGTGATGTGTATTTTCTTGGATCAACATACACTGCACATTTTTCCTGAAGTAACTAGTGTGGGATTTTTAAACTGGTTTCTAGTATTGTATTGCATCATACTTTTAATGAGGTTATGTCATATCAAATTTGTTCGGCTAACGACGCTCCATCAAAAAAGGTAGCGGTGGGTGAGAGTGGACACACATTCAATGATCATTTTATAGGGCGTTTCCTTATATCCCCTTATAGTATGGCTTCATGAAAGAGGCGTACTAACGATTAAAACTGACTTATTTTTATACATATATTATTAAACATTTAATATTACATAGTATAAGGTGTATTTTAAAACTTTTACAAAATACTAGGTCTAAAATTAATTTTTCAAAATTAAACAATTAATTAATTTTAACCAATTATATTTTAATTAACCAGTTAATTAAGTTAATTTAAATCATTAGAGATTAAATAATTATATTCAATAAAATAATTCAAATTTAAATCATTATGCATTAAATAATTACCATCAATGAAACAATTAAGAAAATAATTCAAATCTAATCCTAATCCTTAACCCTCTAATTTTTGAAATTAGGGATAAGGGTTACCAGGTTTTAATTATTCAAATTTTTAGGCATTTAAAATAATAAATTAACGAAACCAGAAGCCCTAAGGGAAACCCTAGAATTTTCGAAAATATAGTAGGGAGGCTAAGGTTTCAAGAAATCCTAGCAAAGTCTAAATATGCAAGGTATATGGTTAATTTCAATAAACCCAAATTTGATCAATTCATCTAATGCAATAATTAGTAGAAAACAATGATCTAATACCACTGATCGGTTTTCTAGGTTATAAAAAATACATATAAATGGTAAAACACTTCACCCTTAAGTTCACATGGGACCTAGAATGTTTTTATCTTTTCTCTATTGATAACAATTATCTATGAACATCAAGAAACACTTGTAAAATCTCGAAATAAGGTACATTTGATCATTTGTTGAATCTTTATCAGAAGTATCATATTTGGTCCCTCATAGAAAAAGGCTTGCAAAGTGGTTGTACGTGGGGCATACATAGGAGTACGTGCAGTGTACTCATGCAACATGCATGGAGGCGGATAACCAGCTAGTACGCTAGTCGTACATGTGTACGTCGGGTGTACTAGCCAAGATGTTAAACCCTAATTTTAAGGGTTACCCCTATTTAAAGAACATCATGACTTCATTTCTAGCCACCCTTATCAGCCTCCAACCCTCCCATAAACCCCTATCTACTGTGAGTTGCTTGTGTGTGTGTTATTGCAAGTTTTGAGTGTTCTTGGCTCTTGTAGTAGAAGAAGGATGTTAGAGAAGAAGAAGAAGGTGATAGCAAGCTTAAAGATCTAGAAACTTCCCACCTTTGTGCATCATTTTCAGGTATGAAGTCTATAACTTGACAAGTGTTCTTCTAGATCTCTTTGGTTTAAGATTTATGAGCTAAAAGTCCCCAAGTTTGGACCTTTATGAGTTTGGGACTCTGCAGAGGGTTTAAGCTATCCTTTTATGCATTTCAAGGACGTATAGATTGATAAAAATGCTTGCTTGATCTTCCCCTTTGTCTCATGCATGAGTAAAGTAGGTTAGAATGGATGAAGTGATTTTTTGAGCCTTTCCTTGCCAAGCAATGGCTTAAAGCCAACGACTTTATGGATTAAGATGTCTTAAATTAGTAAAATATTTGTTTGGGTTGGTTGGTTTAAAGGATTAAGACACAAACTTAGTGGAATAAGAGGTTGATGGAGTACGTCGGGCGTACTCCTAGCTAGGCACATCATTGCCTGATCCTTCCTCAATAAGTGCTAACTATGTTGTACGCCCAACGTAGGAAGTTGTACGCTCATCGTATGCGCTAAGTGTTTAATTTTTTTGACTTTGACCCTTGGTCAAGTTTTAGGGTTTTTGCACCACAAGAAGGGCAAAATGGTACTTTTACCCTTAGAAGGTTTAGCCGTGGGATTTGTACTCGCAACTGAGGTTTTTGACCTTAATTATTAATTAGGGTTAATTATTTTGTTGACTAGGTGGAGTCAAAATCCGACAGTTAGGGTGCTAGGTTTTCGTGTTGTCTGTATCAGGTGAGTCTCCTCACTTACTCTTACCTGTACGGTAGGATAAATGTATTTATGATGACCAGATGGGTCTAGCTGATATGATTATATTTTTCTATTTATATGTGACTGAGACTGCTGATAGCCAATCAGGGTTATTGATAACCCATAGGGCGTGCTGTTATCTCATTGGGACTGCTGATTCTCCTCAAGGTTGTTGATAACCCATAGTTTTTTGTTTGTTGCGCTGTATGTAGTATCTTGGGGAACTCACTAAGCTTTGTGCTTACGGTTTTTGATTTATATGTGGCAGGTACTTCGCAGGACCGGGGGAAGGCGAATTTGTGATTGTACACACACGTACTGGGGGATTTACTATTGGGACATGTTTATGAACTCTGATAATTATGATACTGGTTATTTTGGGATAATTATGCATTTGATAATTTGGTTGTGAATTCTGATTTTGGTAATTTAAAAATGAAAATTTTGGTTTAAAATTTGAGGTGTTACAATTTGGTATCAGAGCCCTGGTTTGACAGAATTGGATGAACCTCTAGGTAACTCCATACTAAAACTAAGGAGTGTGTACAATCGACCAACGTTCGTGCGGTAGTTTCCTAAAATACCTCAATTTATATTTTAAGTAGTGTGGAGGCGATATGTTTATATTATGAGCTGATAGGATTGCATGCTAGCTAGAGATAAGCTAAGGAATATTGCAGAGTTAGTGTGAAATGTTGCCTCATTTGTTATGCCTTAGCCTAGGAGTTTATTCTCATGAGGTTGAATATGTCATTACTATTTAATTACTATATGCTACATAGTTGTACACAGTTAGGATTTTATAGCCTTAGAATGCCTGATTTATCCTTTCTTCCTGTTACTTGTTTGGTTGTAGATTTGATGTAGGATCATCTATTTGAATGCCTATTGAGTCTCGTACTATGTACAATTGGCATACGCGAAGCAAATAGCGAGGGCAGCGAAGATCTCGTGAGGCAGAGCAGTGCTGGGAGCGGTCTAGAGTTAGTGTCTAGACAAATGGTTGTGGTTCTAACGAACCAGTAGGGTAAGTCCATAGCTGATATGAGTAGGTAGATTTCTTGGGGTCTTGAGGATACGACTCGAGACATATACGGGTTGGTGTGGAAGGTAGTATTGGGCACGTACTACTGGAAGCACCAGATCCATACGCGGCTCGAGGAATAACCTCAAGGGACTAAAGAGCTTGTAGGGGCGTGTGTGTCGGTATATGCGTATTAGCCTGTTTGTTTATAATTTTATTATGTGTTTCAGTATGGTGTTTACCCGAGGTTCGGGCTCTAGTGACCCCGAGAGGCCGAGTGCCAGTGATGATGAGATCTGCAGGATTGTTGCCACAGAGGTGGCCGCAGCAATCCGAGAGGCTATCTCGGATATGTTGGGTCTGTCAAGAACACACCGATTGAGACTTTTGATGAGCGTTATGTCGCTGTCACTGAGCCTGCTGCTGTCGCAGCCAACGCAACTCTTGCTGCTGAGAGACCGCATTGGGGTGATTCGTTGTGGTATCGGGAGTTCAACAACACGAAGCACCCAAGTTTGATGGGACCCATGATTCGATTACTGCTATGATATGGATCTCTGACGTTGAGGGATGTTTCTATACATGCTCTTATCCGGAGAATTTGAGGGTTCGATTCGCATTGAACCTACTTCGCTTGAGAGCGAAGGACTGGTGGAAGTTTGTTACAGCTGACTACTCTATTGCAGTGCATACTACGATGACATGGGAGAGGTTTACTGAGCTGTTCAGAGATGAGTTTGTACCCGCGGTTGAGCGGGAAAGGTTAGCCCAGGAGTTCCTGTCTCTCAAATAGGAAACATAGATGGTGACTGAGATCACTAGGATGTTTCATGAGAGGGCTTTGCTTTATCTGAGCAGGTATCCACGGAGCAGGCCCGTGTGACTCAAAATTTGAGTATTCTAAGGAAGGATATCCAGGAGTTCGTGGCAAACATCATGTATAAGACATTGGATGAGTTGCAGATCAATGCCAGGAGGAGATAGATATCAAGCTAGAGACTCAGGCTAGGGAGAAGAGGAGACCCAGGGGAGAGATGGGAGGCCAGTGTAGTCGCAGCCGGCGACTAAGCATGCCAAGACCGCTAATCAGAGAGTTGTAGGCCTGAAGGGCCGCAATTGCAGGAAGTCTGACAAGGTACACGAGGGACCTTGTCGATCTGGGTCAACTTGCTACCTGTGTAGCAAGGAGGGGCATATGGCTTGGAATTGACCTAAGGGATTTCGGGTTTGTTTCAGCTACAACCAAACGGCCCACGTGAAGGCAGATTGTCCTCAGCTTGCATCTAGGGCAGTTCAGACTCCGGCCCCATCGACCGTGCATATCACTGATGGCTGGCAGGGAAGGACGAGGCATCGAGGGCTCGAGGGAGAGCATTTCAGTTGATAGCAGAGGAGGTCCGCGCAGCTCCAAACTTCGTGGCTGGTATGTGTTCCTTATATTTTCTATTAATTTATTATTACTTCTTATATTATCAATTGTATAGGTACATTTCTTGTGAATTCTGTACCTATGTTTGTGTTGTTTGACTCGGGTGCGAGTCGATTATTTGTTTCATCGTCATTTTGTCGCCGTTTTAGTATTACACAAGAGAACTTGAGCACGCCCTTCAGAGTCTTGATACCTGATGAGTGTCCAGTTTCTGCTACTGATGCCTACCAAAGTTGTGTATTAGAGGTCTACGGGGTTGGAGATTCGATAGATCTCATCCCTATCATGATGGGAGATGTTTGGGTGATCGAGGGTATGGATTGGTTGAGCCGGTTGGGGGCTCTGATTAACTGTGAGTGTCAGCTGGTGACAGTTCGAGACCCTATTGGGGGAGTGCTAACTATCTATGGCGAGGGTACTAGGTCGGGATCAACATTATGTTCTGCCGCCAGGGTAAGGCAGAGTTTTTAGCATGGATGTATGGGTTATTTGGCATATGTAGTGGATACTCTGGTTGAGAAAAAGGGATCGATCTCTGTATCTAATGTTCTGGTGGTATGTGATTTTCCTTATGTTTTTCCTGAGGAGTTACTGATAGTGCCTCCTGAGAGACAAGTGGAGTTCCGGATCGATCTGATTCTGGGTGCGGCGCGGATCGCCAAGGCACCATACCGTCTTGCACCTCCTGAGATGCAGGAGTTATCCTCACAGCTGCAGGACCAACTAGGAAAAGGGTTTATTCGGCCGAGCAGTTCTTCTTGGGGATACCCGATCCTTTTTATAGGGAAGAAGGATGGTTCACATCGGATCTGCATTGATTACCGGGAACTGAACAAGCTGACGGCGAAAAATCTTTACCCTTTGTCGAGGATTGATGATCTTTTTGAGCAGCTTCAGGGGGAATCTTGGTTTTTCAAGATCGATCTGAGGTCCAACTATCATGAGATGAGGGTATAGGAGGAGGATATCCCGAAGTTGCCCTTTCGAACTCGCTATGAGCATTATGAGTTTGTGGTGATGCCTTTTGGGCTCACCAATGCACCGGAAACGTTAGTGGACATCTTGAACCGGGTGTGTAGATCTATGTTAGATCGATCGGTGATCATTTTTATCGTTGATATTCTGGTATATTTGAAGACTAGGGAACAACATGAGGAGCATTTTCAAGAGATAATTATGGTTTTGAGGATGGAGAGGCTTTATGTCAAGTTCTCCAAGTGTGACTTCTGGTTGCAAGTGGTTTAGTTTTTGGGACACCTCGTCAATCAGAACGGTATCTTGGTCGACCCGGCCAAGATAAAGGCGGTGATGCAGTGGGTGGTGTCGAGATCTCCGTCTGAGATTCGAAGCTTCCTCGGGTTGGCAGGTCATTATCGGAGATTCATCAGAGATTTCTCCATGATTGTTGTTCCTCTCACCAAGTTGACAAGGATGGATGTAGCAGGCATCATTTGAGACTCTTCGCCAGAGATTGTGTGAGGCACCACTACATGCCCTCCCTAAGGAAGTTGAGGATTTTGTGGTCTACTGTGATGCATCCATTGTAGGATTGGGTGTTGTGTTGATGCAGAGAGGACATGTGATAACATACGCTTTAAGGCAGTTGAAGCCTCACCAAGTGAGATATCTCACTCATGATCTGGAGTTGGGGGCGGTGGTTTTCGCCCTCAATATTTTGGAGCCACTATCTCTATAGTGTTCGATGTACCATCTACACGGACCATAAGAGTCTGAGATACCTTATGGATCAGCCCAACTTGAATATGATGCAAAGGAGGTGGTTGGATATAATGAAAGAGTACGATTGTCAGATCTTGTATCATCCAGACAAGGCCAAAATGGTGGCTGATGCGTTGAGTCGGAGAGCGGCAAGTACCCCGATTCGGGATATGTGCATGAAGATGACCGTGATGACTCTAATTTTAGAGATCATCATGGAAGCGCAGTCGGAGGCCATAAAAGAGGAAAATCGGAAAAGTGAGTGGGTGAGCGGTCATATTTTGGCTTTTGATATTGGCAGTCGAGGGCTTTTAACACTTCATGGGCGGATATGGGTACCCTATGCGGGTGGGACTCGACGGATTTTGATAGAGGAGACACACAAATCGAGATGTCCATCCACACAGGGGCTACAGATATTTATCTCGACTTGAAGCATAGTTATTGGTGGCCGTGTATCAAAAGAGATGTGGCATGGTTTGTGGGTAGATATTTGACATTTCGGAAGGTCAAGGCTGAGCACCAGCGCCCTCACGACAAGTTGCAGCCTCTGGAGGTTCCCCTATGGAAGTGCGAGCAGATTACTATGGGTTTCATTACAAAGTTACCGAGGACTGTGAGGGGTCTTTACAATATTTGGGTGATAGTGGATTGTTTGACGAAGAGTGCTCACTACTTAGCCATTAGTGAGAACTCTTCTATAAAGAAATTAGCCGAGATTTACATTCGAGAGGTGGTAGCACGGCATGGGGTGTCCACGTCTATGGTGTCTGACCGAGATGTGCACTTTACTTCTAGATTTTGGAAGAGATTTCATGAGGAGTTGGGTACCCGAGTACACTTCAGTACCGCGTACCATCCGCAGACGGAGGGGCAGAGCGAGCGGACGATTCAGATGCTCGAGAACATCTTACGTGGTTGTGTCATTGATTTTGGTGGGAGTTGGTACACCTATCTTCCGTTGGTTGAGTTCTCGTATAATTAAAGCCATCATGCCAGTATCGGTATGACCCCATTCGAGCTTATTATTGGCCGGAGATGACAGACTCCTATTTGTTGGCGCGAGGTAGGGCAGAGGGTCTTGTGGAGCACGGAGGTTGTTCTCAAAACGACCAAGCATATGCAGCAGGTTCGACAGAGATTATTGACAGCACAGAACCACCATAAGAGTTATGCGGATCGGCGATATTTTAAGTTAGAGTTTCAGGTCCGAGATCTAGTTCTTCTGAAGGTGTCCCCCTGGAAGGGTGTTATCCGCTTTAGGAAGCGGGGCAAGTTGGGCCCCAAGTTCATGATACCTTCCATTTTTCCCGACTAAGGATGTGTATAGCCGATGAGACAGTTGTGGTTCCTTTAGAGGAAATTCAGTTCGATGATCGCCTGAATTATGTGGAGAAGCCAGTAGCCATCTTGGATCGGAAAGTGAAACCCTTGATGAACAAGGTTGTGAATTTGGTCAAGGTTCAGTAGCAACACCGTACTGGTTCGGAGTGGACGTGTGAACCTGAGTCCGAGATTTATGTGCAATACCCTAATTTGTTTCTGGAGGATGACTTCGAGGGCGATGTATGATTTTAGTGGGGGAGAATTGTAACATCCCAAAATAAGGTACATTTTATCATTTCTCGAATCTTTATCAAACGTGTCATATTTCGTCCCTCGTAGAAAAAGGCTTGCTAAGTGGTTGTATGCAAGGCGTACATAGGAGTACACACAGCGTAATCATGCAGCATGCATGGACACAGATAGCCACCTAGTACGTTGGGTGTACATGTGGTATATTGGGCATACTAGCCTAGATGTTAAACCCTAATTTTAAGGGTTGCCCCTATTTAAAGAACATCACGACTTCATTTATGGCCACCGTTATCAGCCTCCAACCCTCCCATAAACCCTAATCTCGTGTGAGTTGCTTGTGTGTGTGTGTGTGTTATTGCAAGTTTTGAGTGTTCTTGCCTCTTGTAGTAGAAGAAGGAGGTTAGAGAAGAAGAAGAAGGTGCTAGTAAGCTTGAAGATCCATAAACTTCCCACCTTTGTGCATTATTTTCAGGTATATAAAGTCTATACCTTGACAAGTGTTCTTCTAGATCTCTTTGGTTTAATATTTATGAGCTAAAAGTCCCCAAGTTTGACCTTTATGAGTTTGGGACTCTCTAGAGGGTTTAAGTTGTCCTTTCATGCATTCTAGAACATTTAGATTCATAAAAATGCTTGCTTGATCTTCCCGTTTGGCTCATGCATGAGTAAAGTAGGTTAGAATGGATGAAGTGATGTTTTGAGCCTTTCCTTGCCATGAATTGTATTAAACCCAACAAATATATGGATTAAGAGGTCTTAAATTAGTCAGATTTGTGGTAGGGTTGGTTGTCTTAAAGGATTAAGACACTAACTTAGTGGAATTAGAGGTTGATGGAGTACGTCGGGTGTACTCCTGGCTACGCGCAACATAGCCTAATCCTTCTTCGATGAGTGTTGACCATGTTGTACGCGCAGAGTTGGGAGTTATATGCTCAGCGTATGCTTTCAGTGTTGACTTTGATTGACTTTGACCCTTAGTCAAGTTTTTGGGTTTTTGGACCACAAGAAGGGCAAAATGGTCCTTTTTCCCTTACAAGGTTTAGTCGTGGGAATTGGGCTCGCAAGTTAGGTTTTTGACTTTATTATTAATTAGGGTTAATTATTTTGTTGACTAGGCGGGGTCTAGAGCCGGCAGTTCAGGTGATAGGTTTTCCTGTAGCCAGTATCAGGTGAGTCTCCTCACTTACTCTTACATGTATGGTACGATAGCTGTATTTTTGATGACCAGTTGGCTCTAGCTGATATGATTATGTTATGCTATTTATATGTAATTGGGGCTGCTGATGGCCAATTAGGGTTGCTGATAACCCAATGGGCGTTCTGTTAGCTCATTGGGACAGCTGATAGTCCTCAGGGTTCCTGATAACCCATAGTTGTTTTTGCATGTTGTGTTGTATGTGGTATCTTGGGGAATTCAGTAAGCTTTGTGATTACAGTTGTTGATTTATATGTGGCAGGTACTTCTCAGGACTGTGGGAAGGCGAAGGTCTGATTTACTACTGGGACATGTTTATGAACTCTGATAATTTTGATACTAGTTATTTTGGGATAATTATGTATTTGATAATTTAGTTGTGAAACTATGATTTTTGTAATTTAAAAATGAAAATTTTGGTCTAAAATTTGAGGTGTTACAACCCTAAAGGAAGGCTATGAAAATAGAAAATCACCTTAGATCAGGGGCACATACCTCTTGATTATTATAGTAAATAATCACACCAAAATCCTCTTATGTTCCTTGGAAAGTAAGTACCAAAAGTTTGACTGACTCTAATGGATTGTACCCAAAACCCTAGTAAATAGAACACTTGAGGAGAGAGGAAGCAAGAGAAAAATTTCCGCTCTATGAGAGTAGTGAGAAGTGGACAAAAATTCCATACGCCAAGAGGTATATTTATAGCTGATACAGGAAGCCTTGGATAACCCTGAATTGAAAATAATAATAATATCTTTAATATGTTAATTATCCAACTCATTATTTATCTATAAGGAAGATTCCAGAAACCCTGGTTATCCTTCCCAATACCTTCCACTGCTAGGAAGCTTCTGGAATTCTCACTTGTTCAACTATTGAACAATTACAACTTAAGTCCTTGCACTTCTAATAAATTCTAATTCACTCGAAATTAATTCTAACTAATTAAGACTATTTCTCATTAATATATTAATCATATAATATATTAACAACTTTTTTTTTGAATTTCTAATTAATTTATTAATCATATAATAAATTAACAAATCATGCACTCTCTCCAAAAATCATTATATTCAGTTACTGGTTATGAGGGCAGCCCAAAAATGACTTTGCTTCTAATTCAAGAATATATCAATTTAATTACTAGCTTAAACACCTTAATCCAACATACGATACTTCGGTTAGGGAGAACACAAGTAGTAGTTATAGCATCAACCCAAAAGTGAAGTTGCAAATCTGCAAGAATTCACATGGAGCGAGCAACCTATAACAGATTTCGATTTCTTCTTTGAACAACACCATTTTATTGCAGATTACATGAAGCAGAGAAATTATATTTAATGCATTTGCCAACAAGAATGTTATTAATGAAAGTATTCGTGAACTCATACCATTATCACTACGAATACCTCTGGCCAGCAGTTTTAGCCAAAGTTCAACTCCATTAATAAAATTTATTAGTTCCTAAGGAGTGTCTAATTTCTACCAAAGAAAGAATACTTAAGTAAAATGAGTTTGATCATCAATAATGACTAGGATGTCTCTCTTTTTTGGATGTACTTTTGATGAGAAAGTGGTCGCAGATATCAATGTGTAGTAGTTAAAGAGGTTCTCTGATTATCGTTCTGATAACCAATATATTGGATGCCACGTCTTGCTTAGCTTCACACATTTCAGAGATTTTTGTTTTTGAACTTAGGGATTGGTATTCCTTGCACCAATTCTCTTGTAACTAGATTGTGAATAATTAGCATAGGAATATGCGAGATGACAATGCCATAAGGATTGGTATTCATAGCACCAATTCTCTGGTAACTAGATTGTGGATGTACTTAGAGCAGGAATATGTGAGACGAACACATCAAATACTTCTAAAACATACAAAAAAACTAGTAAAAACAAATTTAAGAATATATTGAACTCAACATTGGTTGAAAATTCGATAACATCATTGATGCTCTAAAAGTTGTTCTTCAATTCCTTATATTTGAAGAACAACTTCTTTGCAATACATGAATATTTTTCTGTGATAAGATCTTACTTATATACTACAAATATGACTACAATCATTGGCGGAACTATAAATTGTCCCAAAAGGTACCGTATAACAATTTGACTTTTTAATTTTTTTAATTAGTGTGAACCTAAATGGTCTCCGTTTTGATTAAGCTTCAATTCCTAAATGGCCTAGGCTCGAATGCCACTCTAAACGGATTTCTTTTATGTTCAATCTGTTGCCCCTCTAATGGAGTCACAAACACCATATGCAACAAGATGACCTAGGAGAAGGAGGAGGAGCACCAAAACGTCCAAGAACCCTTAGGGATTACATCCCATCGTTTTTGGGGCCTTAGGGGTTCCTTATATAGGTAGGCTATTAGGGTTTTCAACCAGGAAACCCTAATCTGACTGCTAAGGCCCTAAGCATCCCATCAACTCCCTCCTTAGAAGCCTTGGACGAATTCTAATGGGTTTCACCATAGATTTCGTCCACTCCAACTTCTATGGAGTCCATTAGCCCATTTATGCAACTATCTTATAATTACAATATCAGACCCCTTTATTTAATTAATCTCTTTTAGCCACAAGATTAATTCTTATTAATTCTTGACTAATATTTATTAAACAATATGATTTCTCTTTTAATATATTATTCATATAATATATTAATAAATCATAATTAATGCTCCTTCTCTTTAGTTCATCCTATCAGTTGCTATGGTGAAGGCAACCCAAAAGGACCATGCTCACAATCGGGTCAAGTACATACCAAAATAGTTATGGGCTTAGACACTTAATCCAACAGTCTCCCACTTTGATAAGTCTAATAACTATATTGCGTATGACTTCGTAACCTGATCAGCAATCGTAGCTTTCAAAAGCCGCTGTCAACTCTGATCTTATCAGAAGCATGTCCTTTAGATAAGGGATCATATATTCCTCCATTCTTGATATCGTATGAACTGAGACATGGATTTAAATCATACTCTATGTTCACGTGTTGTTTCCCGACTTCCAATTTATGACGACTGACAGCAGACTACAATTGAACACATCAACTTAGTCTAGGCTTGGCCAAGCACTTAGGGTGTCATCACTAAATCATCGAGGGGCCCTCATATATCGCTTTTATCCCACTTTGGGTAAAAGGAACGGATAAAATTCGACTCAATGCTCGCTTGTACCTACTCATCAAATGAGACACAACAATATGTTTTAGAACACCAAGTTACTAGTGCGTTTACATATTATCAATGTGCAACCAACTTGCAGAATACAACTCACACGACTCGGTTTCAAGAATATAAGATATTATCGTCTCACCAAGTGATAAAATCCATGAAGCAATCCAAGTGATTGTGGGTTTAATCCAATGCTCAAATATTAGTTCATAAGCACTCATGAACGTTGTAGCAAACTTTTGCTATATCTAATACACTTTAGACAGTCTACAAACCAATTCACGACAGTCTAGCTTCAATTCCTACTTCCAAAGTATTTATCGACTGTGGATGGTTTGAATAATCTTATTATCCGGGAAGTCAAAACATGCAAAGTGAAACACAAGAATAATCGAATCCAATATGGCCTCAAACTTGTGAGTATAAATAAAACACCTTTTATTTAGTCACCATATTGATTACATATTATTCATTGTATAATGTTTCGAGTAATCAACTTATTACTTGAATAATAACAACATTTGTCCCATGCTCCAAGCATGCACACTATGTTTACCTATGGTCCTTACTTTGTGAAATAGATCAATTCATGACAGTCTTCTTTCATACCTACTTCCAAAGTACGAGCGACTGTGGATGGTTTGAATAATCTTTATTATTCGGGAAGTCAAAACATGCAAAGTGAAACACAATAATAATCGAATCCAATATGGCCCCAAACTTTTGAGCATAAATAAAACCCCTTTTATTTAGTTACCATCTTGATTACACATTATTCATTGAATAATGTTTCAGATAATCAACTTATTACTTGAATTATAACAGTAGTTGTCCCATACACCAAGCATGCACACTATGTATACCTATGGTCCTTACTTTGTGAAACAAATCAACTGAACACATTTTCAATGATACTCATTTCACAATTCCCAATCCTTATCATTAGTGTAAGAATACCAAATTCTTGCCACTATTAGAATATGTTAGATTCTAACATTTTATGCAATTATCCTTTTGTAAATTTATTGCACAAAAGTCACCAAGACTTTGCCAATGAAATTACAAAGTGTTCTACTTGAGATTGTAACAAGACAATTCCATAGATATGAAGTCTCACATTCAAAGTACATTCCTTTGAACATCCTTCTTGCATAAAAGTTTCTAATCTAGACATAAATTCTTAACGTCCAACTCCCAATACGGAAACATTTCCATATTTTCCATACGATAACTCATTATTAATAGAATCATATCTAATCATAATAATGTCATTATGGCCCATTCATTACTATACTTCCAACTGCTCACAACCGACCAATCCTTAGCGAACCTTAGATTGTCCTTGACAGTTGTTTAATTATTTTAATCAAATCTGGTTCTAGTCCTTTTTCCCTCTTAATGCCCTAGGCATATGGAAAATTTTTTAACAGTCAAATATTACAGCATATGCAATCGAACCCATACCCGAAACGTATTGGATACGATTCATAACAACGACATGATACTTTACCAGTCTCATTCTATAATATTGCCATATATAGGATTCCCATATGTTGAATCTTTTCAACATAACATCCATATATGTCCTTTGACTAAATTTAATTAAAATTTCTCGATCCAAGCCTTTAGATTTTGAAACGAAGTACAATATTCTCTCCCTTAATTATAGCAAAACAACTTTTTAATCCCTGCAACTTTGCAAATTGAAACTGTTGTTTTCTATAATTAATATTGCTAACTTGCAATACTGAAAATAATAATCATGCTCCCACTATCATGATGATTATTTCCTTATCAGCATAACACTTATGCTCCCACTAGCTTTGAAATGTATTCAGAAATCTGTTAAACTTCTAGAAAACAATACTTATTGATTTCCAAAGATCATATTTCTAATACGATATGCTCCGACAATCTTTTATCTAAGATTCTTAGAAAACAACTCATACACCTTTCCTTAGATAGCTCACATGTGTGTCTAAACAATTCTAGAACTTATAGCAATAAGTCTCGAATGTCCAAACTAATTGCCAAATCTCACAATTCGAACTATAAAGAGGGATGTCGTAGTCATAATCGAATTTGAGAATGCAATTTACATAATCACTATCTCATTAGAATCTTCCTAGTAAAAGCGTTTCCTCACAATCATTTTCATGAAGGAGAGAAACCTTATGACACTTAGATTTTATGGTGTATGTGTTCTTATCCATGTGAATTTGTCATAACCATAATCATAAGATAATATTTGTGACAAATCCAAACTCTTATGGAAAGAACTTGTTCATTCTTTATTTCTTGCCATCAAGGGTCCCATTATTGCTTCCAAGTCTTCGAGCAGCTCACCCCTACCTATCACTGTACTTTCCATTGATCAGGATGCCTTGCCTCTATGCAATCAATTGAGAAGTCATAGAACTCATATGCATAGTTCACTCAAACTGGAATGGCACTGAAACAAAAAAATGTGTCAACACGATAGGTTACAAACCTCAAGTCGTGTGCTAGTGTTTAACAATATTACTCTCGATTAGTTCTTGAACCTTTTCAAGATCATTTAGACTCACACTGACCTCTTTACATATAAGATTCTTTTGTCAAGAAATATTTCTTGACAAACAAATATTCAAGAATTAGTGCGGATTCTTATCAAGACAAACCACTACATACAATTGTTCTTAGTTGGTATTTGTCTTACCCAAGACATCACAAATTACCAATTTCAAACGTGCAATAGCAAGAAAACATTATATACCTTGTTAAGATGATGTCACTCAAATCACAATTTTGGAGTACGACTCTAAGACTTGATTTTGGAATGAAGTATGATTCACTTTTTGATTTAAGCATTTCAACAATTTTCGATTCCTCTTCTTAGCCATACTAGTGTAATAAGGTGTCCTTAGAGGATCAATTGTGATACGGTTTCAAAATCACTAAGTTAATCATAAAATAGATACTTAAGTACTCTCCCATCTTTTCAGATTGAAGAAACTTTTATCTTTTTGTCTAATTGATTCTTCTTTGAAACTTTTCAATAATTCAGAATTATACTTAATCTTGTAAGCATAACCATATTTACTAGACATTTAGTAAATCATGACGAATATTTTATCGTTCTTTGTGGTGGACTTGACCAGTACACACCATTGTGTACCAGCTCTCCCAGTCCTTCACTTGACCTTTTGTCAAGAAATTAGTCTTAATTTTCCAAATATGAAGGTTCTCATTCACCATACAATACAAGTTGCATGATTACATGTTTCTGTCTAACTGAAACTTGGGCGACAAGAATCTTTCCTAATTTGGTAAATTCTCGACATTACCACAAATAACATAACTAAGAATCACATCCATTTCAACATTGCTAAAAATAGAAATACACAAACATCAATTTTGATACATGCCATTGCAAGGAATTATAAATAAAGACAAAAACCAACATTTATTTTATTTATAAAGGTGCATAAAACTTGTCCTTACAATGCAATTCAAATGAAAACTATGTTATTACATAATCCTAAGCAATCTATCATAACTCTCTAAGTAGCAGCTCCAAAAATCCGATCATCAAATCATGTGATTGAAATCCATTTCTTCGCGATCAGACTCATCTCACTTCTTCCTTTAAGCTTACTTTCTTTTCTTCGATCCTACAAAACACCAAATGTAATCTTATCATATCATGTATTTAGAATCTAAAAATAGGAACTTAATAGAGTTAGATAGAAGATTTTACCTGAAGTAGAGTCATACATCTTGACTCTCCCATCTCTTAGATCTCTCAGGTAGTCAGGGCAACTTCATAACCAATGCCCTCTCTTTTGGCAGTATGTCACACCCCAAAACCGGAACGGCGGAAACGTTCTGGGGTGGAGGACGTCATGTACAGCATCACAACCATGGATAATAGTAAAGACAAGCAACAACATCCATTGCATTAATATAATAATTGTAATACAAGCGTGTTCTGAACAGTATGTAAGACACCAAAATGTATAATCAAAATAAAAGATGAGTCTTGTATGTGCTCCATCTTCTCAAAAGCTTCATCTGTACCTGTCTACTGATGACCTGAGAATACAAGTTATTTTGAAAGAGTTTATCAGCATAAAGCCGGTGAGTTCATAAGTATTTAGTGTCATTGCTTGTATAAAAATGTTTGTAACAATGAAGAGTAATAACTGATTTCAAACGTTTGTAAATAGTATGCTCCCTAGAAAACCCTATATTTTCTAGTAAAAAGTAGTCTTCTACCAAGACCCAATTGTTTGTACGTTTGTTCTTTCGTAAATGTAAGGGTTTTCCCCCAATGAAAACTATTACTATGAAAATATAGTTTTAGACTTTACCCTTGTAAGGTGATTTCAAAATAAGTGTAATAGGGGAAATTAATATTTTTCCTCAGTAGTGACACTGCTGGTCGTAAAGTGATAAAATACAGACTCCAGGTAGTACTAAATGTACAGCACACCTCGGGGAATCTAAAGTAATGAAAAAGGTAGACTCTATGTGGTATTAAATGAACAATACGCCTCGGAGAGTCCAAAGTAATGAAAATGTAGACTCCAGGTGGTATTAAATGAACAATACGCCTCAGAGAGTCTAAAGTAATGAAAATGTAGACTCCAGGTGGTATTAAATGAACAATACGCCTCGGAGAGTCTATTTTTCCTTTAATTCTAAATTGGTTAATTAAAGGTTTGAATGTGAACTCGTATGTAACCATGCTGATCGACGGCTGAATAGCGTATGACCCTCCAGGTCATATATAGTGAGGATGACCCTCCAGGTCATATATAGTAAGGTAGCATTCTGCCACCCCTTGTCTTTCGGCTGGGACTGTAGCTAGCAGTCAGGATGTGGGAGTGTCTGTCCCGTATAGATCTATACACACAATGCCCGCTCTCCCTCCAGGAGACTCTGGTTACAAAGTGATACCACGATGAAGTGTCGTATCGAGAAGTAGTATGTCACATTCTGGTATAGTATTCAATGTTTGTATAGTGCATAGTATGTTTTCTTATATAGTGTATAGCATGTATTGGTACTCAATGTAGTACTTATGTAGTAACTCATAATTGTACTGACTCTTGTATGGGTCGTTGTAATAGTAGTAGTGAGTAGTAATCCCGTAACTATACCTATTATAGTTAAATAGTAAGATTGTTTGGATGCCTTTGTTACACAAAGGTACTAAACTGAAGTGAAAGCTTTTATATCCAACACATATATATATATGTGATATATAACTAAGAATTCAACGGCATTCGGACAAATAACAGGATACCCTAAGTCCACAACCAAACAAGGAACAGGAAGTAAGGTGAGTCATCAGTCCTAAGTCCTTCAAGTCTTACTTATATAAATAGATTAGTGTGGATATGATTTTGAAAACAATGCAAGTTTAAAAGAGTTTTGGAAATAGTTTTAGTATTTAAAAGTTTAATAAAAGGGTTTTGAAACACTTGAAACTCCATATGTTTGATAGCAATTTGAAAGCAATAGAAAATCTTTCTGTTTGTTCTAGTTATTAATCACATGTGATTAAAGCAATAACTAGAAATGTTCAACTTGTATTCCCCCCCCCCCCATAAAGCATTTAAAAACATTTAAAAGGTTAATTAAGGGGTATGAACTCACCTGTAGTGAGTGGTTTGGATGGAAGTGCCGGATAGGATGCTAGGTGTCAAGTGAGGACTTGAACACACACACGGATCCTATTTAACATGTAGTGATACATAAATGTATCTAATTAGTCAATTAACAACTAATTAATCAAGTAAAGACACCCTAATACATGGAAACACTTTGTTTCAAGTTCTAGAAGTACTAAAGGGTTGTATCTAAAGAGAGTATGGCCTCACATTGGAGTTTACTTCCCATTTGGCAACAAAACATGAGTTTACGGTTTTTCGTCATTTTCCCCATGAGTTTACGGTCGTAAACTCATGGTAATTTGTACCATTGTGTGTTTTAAGGTCTTATACCCCTCAAGAAAGTGTTCTATGTTTGCATCCAAGGCTTAGGAAGGGTCTATGGCTCAAAATGGCCCTTTATTGGAGTTTACGGTCCTTGGACCACTCCCTTGGAGTTTATGGTCGTAAACCCATGAGTTTACGGTCGTAAACTCATGGTCACTCCTACCATTTCGTGTTTTAGGTTTTCTAGCTCATGCATGCATGGTTCTAGTCGAATATACAAGCCCTAGAAGGTGTTGGTGGCACTCAAACACCAATTGAAGGTGTTTACGGTTCAAGGAGATCCCTTGACCGTAAACACTTGTGTTCTTGAGGGTTTTTGATGTTTGTCAATGGTTTAACATGTATTCTAAGTAAGTAACTAGTTAGGAGGAGTGTACTTACTTATAGGAAGCTTGTAAGAGTGTTTAAGACCCAAAAACACTAGTGTGTGTTCTTGGTGTTTTGAAGAACACTTGAAGATCTAAGTAAAAATGAAGAATTTATGGATGAAATGATGTATAACAACTAGATGAAAGGTTATAACAACAAATCAAGAGGAGAAACACTTACATTTTTGGATGATTTGGAAGATGATCTTATGATAGTTGAGAGAGAATGGGGGGAGTTCTTGAGCTAGGAAGTGGGAAGTGAGGAGTTTGGGGAGTAAACTCATGCCTTAAGCATGTGTTCATGGCCAAGATGGAGTTTACGGCCCAAACCCCCAAGGTTTGGCCGTAAACACCATGTTATGGTGTTAAATGCTTAATCGCTCCACTTTAATCCTAAAAGGTACTTCCTTTTATTTGTTCGTTTGCCGAATTTAAAAATAAAAACACCCAAACGGACTTTAAACCGGCCAAAAATGTACTGAAATGAATTTGGCTAATATTTGTAGTGATTGACTGTAGAGTTTATACAATGAGAATTTCGGGTTGCCACACAGTAGAAACATATGGATTCTTTTGGAATGGTACACGAGACTATCTCAGACTCAGCCTTTCTTTTGCGTAAAGAACACTTTTTTATAACTTCCAATGTAGCCATTTCCCATGGAAGGATGGGACATTGATTTACCAGACAAATTTGCTTGACCAGTGCGCCAAATCGTCGCTGATTTAACAGCAATAAGCAAATAAGTCAAATCAACGAGGGTTACGTCGTGGTCCATCACATAGTACTCTCTAATGAACTTCCTATATGATTCAGGAAGTGACTGAAGAACCAAGTCAACAGCCAACTTCCTTGAGACATCGACACCCAACATTCCCAATTTATCAATATGAACTTCATATCCACGACATGAGCACATACAAACTTTCCATCTTTGTGTCTTTTTTCCAATAGGGCTTGAGTGACCTTGAACATTTCAGGTTTTCGAACACGTGGGTCAGGCAGAATTATTGGAGGAGATGGAGGAAGTGTAGCATGATTTCCATTTCCACAATCCAATCGTGGAACATCATCTTCATGTGGAAAACTTTTTCCAACGGATTCAGGAAGACCATAGTTGTCAAACTTTGACATCTACAAAACGGGAGAAATCAAGTTAGTTGATTGGGTCCTTAATAAAACACCCAAATAAGATATTAAGGCTAGGACCCAACAAATTATTCTACAACTTGGAAGAGGGATGCCGTAATCCAAATTGTAGAGCATTTGAAGGTAGGTAAATGACGATTTACCAATTTCCACCATGAAAAACCAAAATTGAAGGTTTAAGTTTTAATCGACGTGCCGATTAACCACACACGCTTCATCGATCGACGACAAACATCGAGTCACCCTTTGCCACCAATTCCAATCCCAACTTAGTGTGCCGGTTAACCACACACGCTCCACTAATTGTCTCAGCAAGGGTACAAAGTGTAATTCCATGGAATTGCATCAAATTCACTTTTTCCTAAAGTAACTAAGATTTGGGAATTTATAAAAGCGTTTAGTTACTTTGTATTTCATTATACTTATAATGGAAGGTTGTATCCTATCCTACCCGTTCGGCTAACGACCCTCTACTATTCAAGAGTGTGGTGGGTAAGAGTGGATACCCAATGGCAGTCATTTTACAGGCCGCTTCCTTAAACACGCCTTATAGACCAGCTTCGCGAATGAGGCCTACTAACAGTAAGACTGACTCTTTACTTATACATATATAATATTAGACTTTTAATTTTATATATAGTATAAGGGTGTATTTTACACTTTTAAAATACTAACTGGTTTAATTTAATAAAATTATACTTTTAATTTAATTAAATACAAACCATATCATTATGGATTTATTAACTCTCTTTTCATTATACATTTAATTAACTTAATAAAACCATAAGGGTGTAATTTGAACTTTTCAAAAACTAGGGTTTTAGAATTTAATATTTCAAAATTAAACTTTTAATAAAAATTTTAAATTCCAAAACTTGAGGGAAAGTTTTGAAACTTTTCAAAACTTTAGGGTTTAGAATTTAAACATTTCAAAATTAAACTTTTTAATCAAAATTTAAATTTTAAAACTTGAGGGCAAGTTTTGAAACTTTTCAAAACTATCTAGATCAAATTACAAATAATTTAATTAATCAAATAATTGGTAATTATCTAAATTTGACCTAATTATATTTCAAGGCAAGATAATGCACATCAAATAATACAAATAATTAAAGTTTATCATATAAGCCAATAAATATCTTATTAAATGACAATGATCTTCTTTTTGGGTTAGGATAATCATTCCATATCAATAAAATCAGATTTTATCAACAAAAAACGTTTATGGTAATTATCCCACAACCAAATCAGTAAAAATCCCGAAATTTCCTCTGTCTGACCCTGGACTCGCCGAGTCAGGCTGACTCGCCGAGTTCATCCACTGACTCGCCGAGTCAGTCAGGCAGATGACAAAAAAATCGCTTTTCATGCCAAGAATGATTATACAAGCATCAAATACATCAAACAAACAACCTAGTCTCTGATACCACTGTTGTATATGGTGTTTGTGACTCCATTAGAGGTGCAACATTTGAGGCACTAAGCTTTCAAAGGTCAAGATCAAGAGGAATTGAGATTGTTATTACTACATAACAATCAAGGTAATATCTAAACCCTTTTATTATGATAATATCGAATATTATATGCTAGATCTAGGGTTTATGAGCTTTGGATGATTATTGCATGTTCATTAGACAAACTAGATCCAAAGCTTTAGGGTTTGCATATACACCATAGGATTGATGTAGTGCTAATAACCCACCACAATCGTCATTCATTTTTGGGTTAAATGGTTCCAATTGTCCGGCTCCGTCATGTATTTTCTGTTATGCCATAGCAGGTCAGTCACATACAAATTTAGTGGGCTACTATTCACCCTACATTTTGATTAAACTAATGGGTACAAGCAACAGGATCACCCGTTATATTGACGTCGCAGCAAAAAAACACCAGCATAACGCCGGAACACCGCCCCACCTCCGCGTTTTTGGGCGTTATGGTATTAGCCGTTAGCATGGCAATGGGATGAAACGACTCGTTATTGGCTTGCATTCTTCTCAAATGTTCAAAATGTAGACTGTTGGTAACCATAGTAGAAAGAATATTATAAAGAAAGAGGTTTGATGAAGATGATTTTTGATCGGCTCAAGAATGGAGGAGATGACTAGAAGAGTATAAGTATATTTAGGTTAAAATATCTTGGGCCTCTTACAATTGCTTGGGCTTTTTATATGTTTTAAGCTAAAATAATCTTGGGCGTTTACATTATTTAAAAGCAAAAAAAATAGACTACGATGAGAATTACTTTTCTATAATTATATGTTAATGAAAATAAAAAATGATTACTTCTTAACGTAAACTTTTGTTTTTAGTTTATATTTAAACAAACGTGTTTCATTAAACTACATTTGTTTTTATAAATATTAAAAAAAAATTGAAAAAATAATAATAAAGAAATAAATCGAAAAAAGAAATAATGCAGGAATTATGACATGGAAATTATAGTGTGTTATAACATGTTATAAGATGTTGCCGATTTTCACACTTGGGGGGTGTTTGGTACAGGGAAATGGAACCAGAGAAAATGAATTAATTCCATTTCAAATGTTTGGTAAACACAAATAATAAGGAAATGAGAAATAAAATCAGTTCCTTTTCCACCAAAATAATTCTATATTTCTAAGAGAGAAAATGGGAGAAAAGAAATAAGCTGCACATAGAATTTGAAAAAAAAAGCAGAGAAATCAAAACCTTCCCAACTTCGAGCCCTATCCTATGCATCCAAATATTTTTTTACTAATCAATCTTTTATTTCTCCTTCTGTGTTCGTTTTCTTGCTCTCACAACATCGGTTCCAACATGTGCTTCTCTCTTGTCCATTTTTTCTATTAACCTTTTCGATTTTTATTTGTTAGTGAAGAAAATTTGAACATGAATTAAAACAGGAAGTTGATTTCTCCACCGATTTTCTTGATCTCACAATATCGATTCCAATCCTACAACCCTACCCTATGTAATCGTGCTTCTCTTTCATAGATTTTTTCACCAAAATTCCAACGAACGTATCAATTCAAGTTTATTGAAAGCTTTTGATCATTCTTGTTATTCATCTCTTCTAATTTGACTTGTTAGTGAAGACAATTCGAACATCAACACTCAAAATCAAAACAGGAAGAACAATAATGTGCACGTGGATAGTGAAGCAAATTCAAATTTTGAGCTTTCTTGATGTTCTTGTTAGATTTTAAGTTGTGATTGTTTCTCGAATGTGATTGGTATGTGTTATGTATATTTAGCAGCAAAAAGGCTAGTTTTGCATATGATCGATATGTTCATTAAACCGTCACATACAATTTCAATGTATTTCAATGTCATGATGTATTATCAAAAGTATCTATGACTAGTAAATATATATGTTTTATGGATTTGGAATGTGAAATACTTAAGTTGTAAATAGTGAAATTGCAACCAAACAAGAGAATTGATTCTCATGAACATTTTCATGGTGAATTCTATGTTGTACCAAACAATGGAATAATTCTATTTCTCCTCATTTCCTTTCTCTGTTACAATTCACTTTCTCTATACCAAACGCACCCTTGGTGTTATAACACCATATATGACTAGGATGATGTGGTGGCAACATTTGGGTGTGATAACATGTGATAAAATGTTGCACACACCCATCATCCTTGTATTAATAAAAAAGGAAGCAATGTAAAACATATGGTGGAAAGCCATTACTTTCTAGTAAGAAGATGAGTTTGAATTAAAAACTAATTATTAAAAAATTATATATATTTTTATATTATTAAAATATAAAAAATATGTTTTTGATATGCAAATTTAAAGTATGGTTGGTGTAACATCCATAAAAATCATGAAAAATTTAAACTTTTAAAACCCATCAGAAATCATATTTGTTTACAATACAGTTTTCGAAACATGTTTAATATCAGAGTTTTCCCAAAATCATAAATCAAAACACGAGGAGGTGCACGATTATGCCTTCGCCTTCCTGCGATCATCTGAGGTACCTACAATGTAACCCAAAATTGCAACCCAAAGCTTAGTGAGTTTCCGCCAAAGTACCAACACAAAACATATAACACAAATAAAATAACAACATGCAATGGGTCCACAGCTAAAAGACTGTATTACACCTGAGCCCACAACATAAGTCTGCCTTGCCCTTGGGCCCAAAGCTTATGTCTGGCTTGCTCCCCGACTAGATCAGTCCTCAGAATGGGTACCACTAAGCCCTCAGTATGAGTCTGGCATCCCCTTGCTGACCCTCAGCTCGTATCTGGAATGCTCATGAGCCCTCAATATGAGTCTAGCATGCCCTTCAAGGCCCTTGGCTAATATTTGGAATGCTCCAGGGTTTGGTTGCTACCGCACGGAGCAGTACAACCTCAACCCAACCCACACAATATGTCTACATATAACAGATAATAATATATATAGATAATCGGACAGTATCATAGGTAGTCCTATAGATGTACCAGACGAGCATATCAAAACTAGCATGCATATCTATTTCACAATCAGTATATCAACGAATATCATGTTATCAAACCAACGGGCCGACCTTGGTGCCTTCGTCCCGAAAGAACAATAAGGAGAACTCACCTCACAGACCGAACATGACTGATGAGGTCCAACTCTGAATCTCAACTCTCTACCGATACCTATTTCCACCAAATGACCAATTCCATCAAAATCCCAAAATACCCTCAAGGTCCAACTTGGTCAAAGTCAAAGGTCAATTTCAACATTCCATGTTGACCCAACACTCTGTGTTCCCCTTTGCCACGCCGTGTTCCACCAGCATCCAAACAGTCTGGAAAACCTCAGCCACAACGCTCTGTTGACTTGCAAACACGACGTGGTCGCTTGAGTTCCAACAACTTAAAACATTCAGCTGCCTCTTCGATTCCAAGAGCTCCAAAGCTCAGATCTAGACCAAAATGTGATTAAGAAGGATAAAGTTTCAAATTTTATCCATTGGACTACCAAAAAGGTCCAAAACCCAAACCATAAAGCTTGATAATGCAAGGGCTTAACCGATAAACACTTAATCCTTAAATTCTGAAGTCCATGCTTTTCAAAAGTGATTCTAACACCTAAACCATCCCAAAGGTTGATGCTTTTTAGACATACATGTCCAATGCATGTCTTGAACCCATATTAGGCCAAAACCTTACTAGGTCACCTTGACCTGGAAATTCAAAAAGTTGCAAAATTTATGAGATCTAACCATTTCAACATTCATGAAAAAGATGCAAAATGGAAAAAACTCAATATCTAACAACTTTAAATGATAAAAATCGGGTCTTGGACACTTACAAAAGGGAAAAAACTCAAGATCTAACAACTTTGAGTGCCAAACTGAAGAATGAGGGCTTGCTTGTTGGATCTTTGCTTCCTTCTTCCACCTTTTTCCTTCTTTAGCTTTAAAAACACCAAACTTGCTCAAAAATAGGGGGAAAAGATGATTACGTTTTCATTCAGGGCTTGAGGGACCGATGGTGGATGACGATGAACAAACCCTAGCCTCCTTATTCCTTTAAATATGGAGCAAAAACTTGGAAGATTAGAGTTTCATTCCAGCCATCAACACGTCGTGTACCAAGATTAGAGTTTCATATCTGGACACGTCGTGTTGGTGCCTCCAACACTCCATGTCCAATCCTCAAAAGGAAATTTATACCCAAGGGTGTTGCAACTTGACCAATTTGACATGAAATAGAATTATAGAGAAGAATTTAGAAGTACCTAAATATCATAATGTTACAATTCTCCCCCACTTGAACTAGACTTCACCCTCAAAGTCTGCTGCAGTGAACAAACCTGAATAATGCTCTCGCATCTCCACCTCCGGCACTGAGGTCCATTCGGAGCCCCTCTGGTGTTGCCACCGTACCTTTACCAAAGGTACTTCCTTGATATGCAAAACCTTCATCTTCCTATCCAGGACAGCTACCGACCTCTTAACATAGTTCAGGTGCTCATCGACCTGAATATCATCCAAGGAAAGCACTGTATCCTCATCCAATACGCACTTTCGCAACTATGAAACATGGAAAGTGCTCTGAATCTGACTGAGCTCATCAGGAAGATCCAATCTGTAAAAAACCTTGCCACCCCTATCAATCACCCGAAAATGCCTAATATAATAGGCCCCCAACTTTCCCATCTTCCTGAAGTGTATCACACCTTTCCAAGGTGAGACCTTCAGTAAAACCATGTCGCCGACCTAAAACTTCAACTTGGATCGGCGCCGGTCGGCATAGCTCTTCTGCCGACTCTGAGCGGTCAATAGTCTCTGCCTAATATGCTAAATCAACTATGTGGTCTGAAAGACCACTTTGGTCCGTCCCATAACTCTGTGACCAACCTTGCCCCACCAAACCGGGGTACGATATCTCCGCCAATACAAGAGCTCGAAAAGCGGAGCACCAATGCTGGAGTTATAACTGTTGTTGTAGGATAACTCCGCAACAAGTAGGTAGGAGTCCCACCTCCCACTAAAATCGATAATACAAGCCCACAACATATCCTCAAGGGTTTGTATTTTCCGCTCACTCTGGCCGTCGTCCTGCAGATGATATGCAGTGCTGAAGTGAAACCTCATGCCCAGTTCCTCATGGAACTTCTGCCAAAAACAGGAGGTGAACCGAACATCACGATTTGAAACAGTGGAGACTGTTGGGTTTTGAGCATTCTAACACTCCTATGGTGTACATGCAACCCTATAAACCTTGGATCTATGTTTTCTCTATTATACATGCAAATATTAACTATTCCAAGGTTTCATCCTAACTAGCATATTATGAAGCACCTATACTACAAAGTTCTAGTTAGATGACATACCTTTTGATGTAGCTTGATGTCTTCAAGCTTTAAGAGCTTAGCCCCAATAGTGTGGAAGCCTCAAATGGAATCACAAATCACCAAAACACCTTGGAAGAACTTGAGAGAATATGTATGCACACTAAAATCGGCCCACTCTTATTTTCACACACTTGTGCCAATTTTGTGAGCCAAGGACCCTTTTATATATTATGGAGGATTAGGGTTACATCCATGTAAACCCTAATACCCATGACTTTATAGGATCCATAGGTTAAAAGCTCCATGGACCATCCATGAAAGCTTAGCCCAACCTAAATGAACTTGGCCCATTCCATATATATAAGAGTCCATATTTAATTAGTTCTTTTTGATCACTTAATTAATTCTAAATTAATTCTTGATCAATACTAATTAAATAATATGATTCCATATTAATATATTAGAACTTATAATATATTAATATAAATCATAAATATAATATTCTCAAAAGACTATCCATATAAATTGTGCCGGTGAAGTGCAACCCAAATGGACCATGACGGGTCGGATCAAGTATATACCAAATATAGTTATGGACTTAGACATTAATCCAACAGAGACCGGAACCCCATGGCGAGCAACGATCTCGCGAACATACACATCTGACAACTTCTGGGCCGAAGAACCCTCACTAATCACCAGAAAGTGGGCACCCTTTGCCGTCTTCGGCAAGTTGGTGATAAAATTCATCGAGATCTGCTCCCATTTCAACAAGGAAACCTCCATAGGCTGTAACTTGCCATTTAGCTTATGTCTGGCTTGCTCCCCGACTAGATCAGTCCTCGGAATAGGTACCACTAAGCCCTCAGTATGAGTCTGACATGCCCTTCCTGGCCCTCAGCTCGTATCTGGAATGCTTATGAGCCCTCAGTATGAGTTTAGCATGCGCTTCCAGGCCCTCAGCTAATATTTGGAATGCTCCAGGGTTTGGTTGCTACCGCACGGAGCAGTACAACCTCAACCCAACCCACACAATATGTCGACATATAACAGATAATAACATATATAGGTAATCGGGCAGTATCACAGGTAGTCCTATAGATCTACCAGACGAGCATATCAAAACTAGCATGCATATCTATTCCACAATCAGTATATCAACGAATATCATGTTATAAAACCAATGGGTCGACCTTGGTGCCTTCGTCCCGCAAGAACAATGAGGAGAACTCACCTCACAGACTAAACAGAACTGATGAGCTCCAACTCCGAATCTCAACTCTCTACCGTTACATATTTCCACCAAATGACCAATTCCATCAAAATCCCAAAATACCTTCAAGGTCCAACTTGACCAAAGTCAAAGGTCAATTTCAACAGTCCATGTTGACCCAACACTCTGTGTTCCCCTTCGCTATGCCGTGTTCCACCAGCATCCAAACAGTCTGGAAAACCTCAGCCACCACGCTGTGTTGACTTGCAAACACGACGTGGTCGCTTGAGTTCCAACAACTTAATACATTCAGTTGCCTCTTCGATTCCAAGAGCTCCAAAGCTCAGATCTAGATCAAAATGTGATTAAGAAGGATAAAGTTTCAAAATTTATCCATTGGACTACCAAAAAGGTCCAAAACCCAAACCATAAAGCTTGATAATGCAAAGGCTTAACTGATACACACTTAATCCATAAATTCTGAAGTCCATGCTTTCCAAAACTGATTCTAACACCTAAACCATCCCAAAGGTTGATGCTTTTTTGACATAAATGTCCAATGCATGTCTTCAACCCATATTAGGCCAAAATTTATGACCTAATCTCTATGCATGGCATCAAAGTTGATTATAGACCAGATCCAAGACACTACTAGGTCACCTTGACCTGGAGATTCATAAAGTTGCAAATTTTATGAGATCTAACCATTTCCATATTCATGAAAAAGATGCAAAAGGGAAAAAAAACTCAATATCTAACAACTTTAAATGATAAAAATCGGGTCTTGGACACTTACAAAAGGGAAAAAACTCAAGATCTAACAACTTTGAGTGCCAAACGGAAGAATGAGGGCTTGCTTGTTGGATCTTTTCTTTCTTCTTCCACTTTCTTCCTTCTTTAGCTTTAAAAACACCAAACTTGCTAAAATATGGGAGGAAAAGATGATTACGATTTCATACAGGGCTTGAGGGACTGATGGGAGCTGAGGGTGAACAAACCCTAGCCTCCTTATTCCTTTAAATATGGAGCAAAAACCTGGAAGATTAGAGTTTCATTCCAGCCATCAACACGTCGTGTCCCAAGATTAGAGTTTTATATCTGGACACCTCGTGTTGGTCCCTCCAACACACCGTGTCCAATCCTCAAAAGGAAATTTATACCAAAGGGTGTTGCAACTTGACCAATTTGACATGAAATAGAATTATAGAGATGAATTTAGAAGTACCTAAACATCATAATGTTACAATTCTCCCCCACTTGAACTAGACTTTGCCCTCGAAGTCTGCTGCAGTGAACAAATTTGAATAATGCTCCCGCATCTCAGCCTCCGGCTCTGAGGTCCATTCGGAGCCCCTCCGGTGCTGCCACCGTACCTTTACCAAAGGTTCTTCCTTGCTATGCAAAACCTTCATCTTCCTATCGAGGATAGCTACCGACCTCTTAACATAGTTCAGGCGCTCATCAACCTGAATATCATCTAAGGAAAGCATTGCATCCTGATCCAATACGCGCTTTCGTAACTGCGAAACATGGAAAGTGTTGTGAATCTATCTGACTGAGCTCATCAGGAAGATCCAATCTGTAAAAAACCTTGCCAACCTTGGCAATCACCCGAAAATGCCTAATATACTGGGCCCCCAACTTTCCCATCTTGCTGAAGTGTATCACACCTTTCTAAGGTGAGACCTTCATTAATACCATGTCGCCGACCTGAAACTTCAACTTGGATCGGCACCGGTCGGCATAGCTCTTCTGCCGACTCTGACCGGTCAACAGTCTCTGCCTAATCTGCTGAATCAACTATGTGGTCTAAAAGACCACTTCGGTCCGTCCCATAACTCTGTGACCAACCTCGCCCTAACAAACCGGGGTACGATATCTCCGCCCATACAAGAGCTCAAAAAGCGAAGCACCAATGCTGGAGTTATAACTGTTGTTGTAGGAGAACTCCACAAGAGGTAGGTAGGAGTCCCACCTCCCACCGAAATCGATAACACAAGCCCACAACATATCCTCAAGGGTTTTTATCGTCCGCTCACTCTGGCCGTCGGTCTGCAGATGATATGCAGTGCTGAAGTGAAACCTCGTGCCTAGTTCCTCATGGAACTTCTGCGAAAAACAGGAGGTGATTCGAACATCACGATTTGAAAAAGTGGAGATCGGAACCCCATGGCGAGCAACGATCTCGCGAACATACACATCGGACAACTTTTGGGCCGAAGAACACTCACTAATCGCCAAAAAGTGGGCACACTCTTGGTCAATCGATCCACGATGATCCAAATAGCATCATAACCCTTTGCCGTCTTCGACAAGTTGGTGATAAAATCCATCGAGATATGCTCCCATTTCCACATGGAAACCTCCATTGGCTGCAACTTGCCATGCAGCTTATGTCTGGCTTGCTCCCCGACTAGTTCAGTCCTCGTAATGGGTACCACTAAGCCCTCAGTATGAGTCTGGCATGCCCTTCCTGGCCCTCAGTTCGTATGTGGAATGCTCAAGAGCCCTCAGTATGAGTCTAGCATGCCCTTCCAGGCCCTCAGCTAATATTTGGAATGCTCCAGGGTTTGGTTGCTACCGCACGGAGCAGTACAACCTCAACCCAACCCACACAATATGACGATATATAACAGATAATAACATATATAGATAATCGGACAGTATCACAGGCAGTCCTATATATATACCAGACGAGCATATCAAAACTAGCATGCATATCTATTTCACAATCAGTATATCAACGAATATCATGTTATCAAACCAACGGGCCGACCTTGGTGCCTTTGTCCCGAAAGAACAATAAGGAGAACTCACCTCACAGACCGAACATGACTGATGAGGTCCAACTCCGAATCTCAACTCTTTACCAATACCTATTTCCACCAAATGACCAATTCCATCAAAATCCCAAAATACCCTCAAGGTCCAACTTGGTCAAAGTCAAAGGTCAATTTCAACAGTCCATGTTGACCCAAGACTCTGAGTCCCCTTCGCCACGACGTGTTCCACCAGCATCCAAACAATCTGGAAAACCTCAGCCACCACGCTGTGTTGACTTGTAAACACGACGTGGTCGCTTGAGTTCCAACAACTTAATACATTCAGCTGCCTCTTCGATTCCAAGAGCTCCAAAGCTCAGATCTATACCAAATTGTGATTAAGAAGGATAAAGTTTCAAAATTTATCCATTGGACTACCAAAAAGGTCCAAAACCCAAACCATAAAGCTTGATAATGCAAAGGCTTAACCGATACACACTTAATCCATAAATTCTGAAGTCCATGCTTTCCAAAACTGATTCTAACACCTAAACCATCCAAAGGTTGATGTTTTTTTGACATACATGTCCAATGCATGACTTCAACCCATATTAGGCCAAAATTTATGACCTAATCTCTATGCATGGCATCAAAGCTGCTTATAGACCAGATCCAAGACACTACTAGGTCACCTTGACCTGGAGATTCATAAAGTTGCAAACTTTATGAGATCTAACCATTTCCACATTCATGAAAAAGATGAAAAAGGGAAAAAAACTCAATATCTAACAACTTGAAATGATAAAAATCGGGTCTTGGACACTTACAAAAGGCAAAAAAACTCAAGATCTAACAACTTTGAGTGCCAAACTGAAGAATGAGGGCTTGCTTGCTGGATCTTTTCTTTCTTCTTCCACTTTCTTCCTTCTTTAGCTTTAAAAACACCAAACTTGCTAAAATATGGGAGGAAAAGATGATTACGGTTTCATACAGGGCTTGAGGGACCGATGGGAGATGAGGGTGAACAAACCCTAACCTCCTTATTCCTTTAAATATGGAGCAAAAACCTGGAAGATTAGTGTTTGATTCTGGCCATCAACACGTCGTGTCCCAAGATTAGAGTTTTATATCTGGACACGTCCTGTTGGTCCCTCCAACACACCGTGTCCAATCCTCAAAAGGAAATTTATACCCAAGGGTGTTGCAACTTGACCAATTTGACATGAGATAGAATTATAGAGATGAATTTAGAAGTACCTAAACATCATAATGTTACAATTCTCCCCCACTTGAACTAGACTTTGCCTTCGAAGTCTGTTGCGGTGAACAAATCTTAATAATGCTCCTGCATCTCAGCCTCCGG
The DNA here is from genome assembly GCF_052849685.1 of Lactuca virosa. Lineage (NCBI taxonomy): Eukaryota > Viridiplantae > Streptophyta > Magnoliopsida > Asterales > Asteraceae > Lactuca > Lactuca virosa. Next base: position 248,131,829 of record NC_136432.1, read on the forward strand.
CTCTGAGGTCCATTCGGAGCCCCTCCGGTGCTGCCACCATACCTTTACCAAAGGTTCTTCCTTGCTATGCAAAACCTTCATCTTGCTATCCAGGATAGCTACCGACCTCTTAACATAGTTCAGGAGCTCATCGACCTGAATATCATCTAAGGAAACCATTGCATCCACATCCAACACGCACTTTCGCAACTGCAAAACATGGAAAGTGCTGTAAATCTGACTGAGCTCATCAGGAAGATCCAATCTATAAAAAACCTTGCCAACCCTGGCAATCACCCAAAAATGCCTACTATACTGGCCCCCCAACTTTCCCATCTTGCTGAAGTGTATCACACCTTTCCAAGGTCAGACCTTCATTAATACCATGTCGCCGACCTAAAACTTCAACTTGGATCGGCACCGGTCGGCATAGCTCTTCTGCCGACTCTGATCGGTCAACAGTCTCTGCCTAATCTGCTGAATCAACTATGTGGTCTGAAATACCACTTCGGTCTGTCCCATAACTCTATGACCAACATCGCCCCAACAAACCGGGGTACGATATCTTCGCCCATACAAGAGCTCGAAAAGCGGTGCACCATAACTGTTGTTGTAGGAGAACTCCGCAAGAGTTAGGTAGGAGTACCTAACTCTAATGTTGTTGTAGGAGAACACCGTGTCCAATCCTCAAAAGGAAATTTATACCAAAGGGTGTTGCAACTTGACCAATTTGACATGAAATAGAATTATAGAGATGAATTTAGAAGTACCTAAACATCATAATGTTACAATTCTCCCCCACTTGAACTAGACTTTGCCCTCGAAGTCTGCTGCAGTGAACAAATTTGAATAATGCTCCCGCATCTCAGCCTCCGGCTCTGAGGTCCATTCGGAGCCCCTCCGGTGCTGCCATCGTACCTTTACCAAAGGTTCTTCCTTGCTATGCAAAACCTTCATCTTCCTATCGAGGATAGCTACCGACCTCTTAACATAGTTCAGGCGCTCATCAACCTGAATATCATCTAAGGAAAGCATTGCATCCTCATCCACGCGCTTTCGTAACTGCGAAACATGGAAAGTGTTGTGAATCTATCTGACTGAGCTCATCAGGAAGATCCAATCTGTAAAAAACCTTGCCAACCTTGGCAATCACCCGAAAATGCCTAATATACTGGGCCCCCAACTTTCCCATCTTGCTGAAGTGTATCACACCTTTCTAAGGTGAGACCTTCATTAATACCATGTCGCCGACCTGAAACTTCAACTTGGATCGGCACCGGTCGGCATAGCTCTTCTGCCGACTCTGGTCGGTCAACAGTCTCTGCCTAATCTGCTGAATCAACTATGTGGTCTAAAAGACCACTTCGGTCCGTCCCATAACTCTGTGACCAACCTCGCCCTAACAAACCGGGGTACGATATCTCCGCCCATACAAGAGCTCAAAAAGCGAAGCACCAATGCTGGAGTTATAACTGTTGTTGTAGGAGAACTCCACAAGAGGTAGGTAGGAGTCCCACCTCCCACCGAAATCGATAACACAAGCCCACAACATATCCTCAAGGGTTTGTATCGTCCGCTCACTCTGGTCGTCGTTCCGCAGATGATATGCAGTGCTGAAGTGAAACCTCGTGCCCAGTTCCTCATGGAACTTCTGCCAAAAACAGGAGGTGATTCGAACATCACGATTTGAAACAATGGAGACCGGAACCCCATGGCGAGCAACAATCTCGCGAACATACACATCAGACAACTTATGGGCCGAAGAACCCTCACTAATCGCCAGAAAGTGGGCACACTCTTGGTCAATCGATCCACGATGATCCAAATAGCATCATAACCCTTTGCCGTCTTCGGTAAGTTGGTGATAAAATCCATCGAGATATGCTCCCATTTCCACATGGGAACCTCCATAGGCTGCAACTTGCCATGCAGCTTATGTCTAGCTTGCTCCCCGACTAGTTCAGTCCTCGGAATGGGTACCACTAAGCCCTCAGTATGAGTCTGGCATGCCCTTCCTAGCCCTCAGCTCGTATCTGGAATGCTCATGATCCCTCAGTATGAGTCTAGCATGCCCTTCCAGGCCCTCAGCTAATATTTGGAATGCTCCAGGGTTTGGTTGCTACCGCACGGAGCAGTACAACCTCAACCCAACCCACACAATATGTCGATATATAACAGATAATAACCTATATAGATAATCAGACAGTATCACAGGTAGTCCTATATATATACTAGACGAGCATATCAAAACTAGCATGCATATCTATTCCACAATCAGTATATCAACGAATATCATGTTATCAAACCAATGGGCCGACCTTGGTGCCTTCGTCCTGCAAGAACAATGAGGAGAACTCACCTCACCGACTGAACATAACTGATGAGGTCCAACTCCGAATCTCAACTCTCTACTGATACTTATTTCCACCAAATGACCAATTCCATCAAAATCCCAAAATACCCTCAAGGTCCAATTTGGTCAAAGTCAAAGGTCAATTTCAACAGTCCATGTTGACCCAACACTCTATGTCCCCTTCGCCACGTCGTGTTCCACCAGCATCCAAACAGTCTGGAAAACCTCAGCCACCACGCTGTGTTGACTTGCAAACACGACGTGGTCGCTTGAGTTAAAACTACTTAATACATTCAGCTGCCTCTTCGATTCCAAGATGTGATTAAGAAGGATAAAGTTTCAAAATTTATCCATTGGACTACCAAAAAGGTCCAAAACCTAAACCATAAAGCTTGATAATGCAAGGGCTTAACCGATACACACTTAATCCTTAAATTATGAAGTCCATGCTTTCCAAAAGTGATTCTAACACCTAAACCATTCCAAAGGTTGATGCTTTTTAGACATACATGTCCAATGCATATCTTAACCCATATTAGGCCAAAATTTATGACCTAATCTCTATGCATGGCATCAAAGTTGATTATAGAATCCATCGAGATCTGCTCCCATTTCCACATTGGAACCTCCATAGTCTGCAACTTGCCATGCAGCCTCTGATGCTCAGCCTTGACCATCCTGCAGGTCATGCATCTCTCCACATACCAGGCTATCTCTCTCTCTTCATACACGACCACCAATAGCTTAATCTCAGATCATGGTACATCTTGGTGGCCCCCGAATGAATAGAAAAACGAGACTTATGAACCTCCTCCAACACAATCTATCTGACCCTACCAGACATCGGAACTGAGACTCGAACACATCAGGTCAACAACTGACGGCTATCAAAGACAAATCTGAAAATCTCACCTTTGATTCTCTCTTTCTTCCAATTCTCTTCCTGAACACCCTTGGCCCGATCCTCTCTGATCAATCCAAAAAGCGGGGAATCCACTGATATCCTCTTACACGGTACCCCAACTAAAGATCTAGCCGAATTGCGGCTCAAAGCATGTGCAACTACATTTGCTTTACCCGGATGCTAAAGGATCTCGCAGTCATAATCCTTGACTACATCTAGCCACCTGTGTTGCCTCATGTTTAGGTTCGGCTGATCCATAATATGCCTCTGACTCTTGGGATCCGTGTAGATAGTACATCAGACCCGATAAAGACAGTGTCTCCAAATCTTGAGGGCGAAAACCACCGCCCCCAACTCCAAATCATGAGTGGGATATCGCGTCTCGTGCAGCTTTAGCTGCCGCGAAGCATAAGCAATTAGCCGCCCACTCTGCATGAGAACTTCCCCCAAACCAATGATGGAAGCATCATAGAATACCACAATAATCCTCAATTCCCTCCAGGAGGGTCAACATCGGGGCCTCAAACAACCTCTGCCGAAGGGTATCAAATGTCGACTGTTCCTCAGGGCCCAATCGGTAATCGACCCTCTTCCTCATCAAATGGGTGAGGGGTACCAAAATCTTGGAGAAATCCTGAATGAATCTCCGATAGTACCCTGCTAAACCCAAGAAACTCTTGATATCCGAAGGAGATTTCAGAACCTCCCACTGCATCACGGCCTCGATCTTGGCCGGGTCAACCAAAATCCCATCCTGGTTAACGAGGTGCCTAAGGAACTAGACCTCTCGTAACCAAAACTCGCATTTCGAGAACTTGTCATAAAGCCGTTCCCGCCTCAAAATCCCCAGAAGCTCACGAAGATGCTTATCATGATGCTCTCTGGTCTTGGAATACGCCAAAATATCATCAATAAACACAATAACGAAACGATCGAGCATCGGACTGCAAACCGGATTCATCAAATCCATATACACTGCAGGTGTATTGGTGAGCCCAAATGTCATCACCACTAACTCGTAATGCCCAAAACAAGTCTAGAACGCGGTCTTCTCCACGTCCTCTTCTCTCACTCTGACCAGATGATACCCAGACCTTAGATCTATGTTGGAGAACCAAGATGCACCCTGCAACTAATCAAAGAGGTTGTCAATCCGCGGAAGGGGATAACAGTTCTTCACCGTTAATTTGTTCAACTCCCGATAATCAATGCACATCCATTACGAACCATCATTCTTCTTGACGAACAATATCGCCGCACCCCAAGGACAACTGCTCGGTCTGATGAAGGGCTTGCCTAGCAGCTCCTACAGCTGAGCAGACAACTCGTGCATCTCTGGTGGTGCCAAGCGGTACGACGCCTTGGAAACCGGCGCCCCACCTAGCACAAGTTCAATCCTGAACTCGACCTGTCTCTCGGGAGGCACACCGGGCAACTCCTCCGGGAATACATCAGCAAATCCCTGACCATTCGGGCCTCTAAAACTGAAATTTGGTCCCCAACTCGAGTGTCAACCACATAAACCAAATAACCTGAACACTCGTGATGGATATACTACCGAGCCCTGGCCGTCGAACAGAAAATCCTAAACCGACCATGGTTCCCTTTCCATAAATAACTAGTTCTCCCCCACTTGGGGTTCGAACTACCACGCGATGGCCCTCCCAATTAATCATTACACCAAACCGGCTCAGCCAATCCATACCCACAATCACACAAACCTCCCCCATGGGAATAGGGATCAAATTGATCGGATAAGGCACCCCGAAGATCTTTAATACACAACCCTGATTCACTGAAGACACAGAAACCCTGTGTTCATTGGCGATGGAAACCAGCAACGGACATTCTAACTCCCCGATAGGTATAACAAACTCTCTACTGAACGATCGAGATACAAAGGACCGACTCGCACCCGAGTAAAACAACACTAAAGCAGGAAAAGAGTTCACTAGGAACGTACCTAACAGAGGCACATATATAAGCATAACATAAAACATAATCAACAAGATAATGGATAGAAATATACCAGTCACATCATTTGGTGCTACTCTGGCCTCCTCGGCAGTGAGCTGGAAAGCGCCACCTCGAGCCCTCAGGAGCTCCACCCTGCCCTAACTCCCATTAGTGATCCTCAAAGTAGTCGGCGCTGGAGCCTGTTCCGGCCAAGCAGCAAGTGAGGGACAAGTGGCTTTCACATGGCCAACTTGGTTGCAATGAAAACTAATCCTGGAGCTGAGTGTTGTTGCATGCTGGCGACAATCCCTCGCCATATGGCCCTACTGGCCACAATTGTGGCACCCAGAAGATAATCGAAACGCTCCCTCATAAACCTTGCCGCACTTCCCACAAGTGCAGCCCTTCCGGCCCCAGATCTGACATCAGAAGCCTTAAAATGCTTTAGCTTCGGCTACGACTGTGTCGGGGCCGGTCTATGCTCCCTCGTCTGCAACTTAATCTCAATCTTATGCCGTCCGGGGGCCTCCTGTTATTCCAACAAAGAATCATAATGCTAGGTGGATACAAACTGTCTGATTTCCATCTTGACCATGCTCAAGTAACGGGTCATCTAAGCCTGCTCATATGCAGCAAACTCAGTACAAAACATAGCCCTCTCTGTGAACATCTTGGTGATCTCCATCACCAACTTCGTCCCCTGCCTCAGGTCCAAATACTCCTGGGCCAACCTCTCACGCTCCACCAGCCGCACAAACCTACAACGGAACATTTCCGAGAACTACTCCCAAGACACAACAGCTCCCTGCTCATGAGAATACGAGTTGGTAACAAGTCTCCACCAATCCTTCGCTCCGGACCTCAGAAAGTTCAAAGCACCTGACCTTCTGGTCAGTTGGGCAAGAGTAGGTGAAACATCATCCCTCAACATCAGACAACCACCTCATGGCTATGATCGGGTCCTGAACTCCATCAAATGGTGGGGACTTCGTATTGTCGAAGTCCCGATACTGAAAAACCCGCCCAGTAGCAATCCCTGCAGCCGCAACGGCTGTGGTGGCTGCATCAACAGCAGCCTCAGACAAAGCAGCATAATGCTCATCAAAGTACTCTATCATGGCGGTCTAAATAGACCCAAAAATCTCTGGAAACTAAGCTCGGAAGCGAGAAACAACCTCCTCCTATAGGATCTCCCTAATCCTGTCATCAGACGCAGTTGGCCCACTCTGACTGCTAGCTCCCAATCCCGATCCGGACCCAGCCTCAAATCGTCTCGTTGACACCATATTGAAAATAAACCAGCGAGATATCAGATAACACACATATCATAACAGGGGAACCAACTCCTAATAAAATTCCTAGGGTTTGTGATACTCTGTTACGCGTACGGGTCTTGTGCTTTCAGTAGTACGGGCCTATACTACCTTCCACACCTACCCGTAGTTGTCTCCGAGGATCATCACAACAACCTAACAATACCCACTAGCATACTCATACACTCAATCCTCACTCTCCAGAGGAAGGCTAAACATCTCGAAACTGGCCGGCTGACCCCCACACAACTCACCCTACCACCAACTGCCACATGACCCTCCATTGGTGAAACATCTCAAAAATATAGACCAAAAAAATTTCTTTTTAAATCATTATGAAAAACCAGAATCCATCCATATCATAATAAAACCACAAGTCATGTATCTCAAAACATCATCAAATTTGTCAATGTATCAAAATCACATATCATAAATCAGAGTGAATCCTCCCACGCTAAAAACAATGGTGTGTGCACTGTAGTCATCTCGAGCATGAAGCTTAGTGAGTCTCCCCAACTACCACATATCGTACACATAACACATAACATATCTTGGGCCCCGCCCCTGCTACATCGAGTCATAATCGACATCGGCTTTCCCGGCATCGGGCCCCGCCCGACATCGAACCCTACTCGGCATCGGGCCTCGACCGACATTGAGCAGATCTCGGAACACACGTGAGAATAATCAAATAATACACATAACCCTAAGCATATATCATTAACACTTAAACATTCCTCGGGCCCCGCCCGACATTAGACCGTAGTCCGGTATCATACTAACGTTCCTCGGGACCGCCCTGCATCAAACCGAAATCCGGAACATACAATACAAACACATGCAAGAATCACAAAGACATCAAGCATACAAGCATTCCTCGGGACCCCCCCCCCCCCCCGACATCGGATCGCAATCCGAAAAAATATATAAACCTACATCGGGCCCCGCCCGACATCGGACCGTAGTCCGGAACTACTACTAACTAAACGGGCCGGCCTTGGTGCCTTAGACCCGTTCCTACTGGACGAAACTCACCTCGAATGCTAGCAATGGAATCTCGTGTGAGGAATCTCTGACGCCTGCTCCAACGACTCCCCGTCTATCAATTTCAGAATAACACTCAATCAAAATCTAACAACTCTTCTTAGGGTAAAACGACCATTTTACCCCTGGTCAAAGTCAAAGTCAAGCTCAACTCCCAGTCAACCCAACTCGTCGAGTTACCTCCCAACTCGGCCAGTTCCTGTACTACTCAGACTGGTGGTCAACCGAGTCAACTCGTCGAGTCCTATCACAGAATCGTCGAGTTCTACCTGGCATACAATCGGGACAACCCGACTTCAACTTGTCGAGTCCCTTACTGGACTCGCCGAGTTCCCCTGCTGTTTGGACTATCTTAATTGATTAAGCCCATACACTTCAGATCCAAGCTTTATACTTCACAATAACCCTGAAAATGTCATTTTAAGGGTAAAGTTTCTGACTTTACCCCTTAATACCACTTCTTAAAGGGTTTAGCTCAAATGCTAATTCATTGGGACCTAGAAATTGGTCCTTAAGCCTTCCTTACACCAAACTCAAGCTTACAACCTCAGATCTAAACCGCTAACACTACGTGGACACGTAAAGTTCCCGCCTTTTCCCCACATGCATGGCCTTTTGGGCTAAAAAGGCCAATATGATACTCTATGGCTTGCATGGAGGCTCCAATGGCATAAAGGTTGCACATTTATGTCATAAAAGCCCCTCTAGGTCCTAGATCTGGAAGATTATCCACTTGGGTCGTCCATTCCCCAAAGGTTATCATTCTTGGGTCAAAAACTTCATAAAAGGGGAAGGAAGAGATCTAATGAACTAGAGGTCAAGATAGAAACTTGATTACCATAAAATGTAACCAAAGAAGTGTAGTTTCTGGATCTACTCTCTTCCTCTTGAGCCTTTTAACTCCTTCTTCTTCTTCACGCTTCAAGAACACAAAGATTGCTTACAAATGGCTCACACACTCACAAGATGCTATAGGGTTTCGTGGATTAGGGTTTGAGACAAGGAGGCTGTAAATGAGGCTAAGTGGTGGGGATTAAGATGCTTAAATAAGGTGAAAAAGCCCGAAATTAGGGTTTCATTCTGTCCGATCTACTCGTCGATTAAATAGCTTAAGCTCCGCACATAATTTGTTTTCTACTCGACGAGTTAGGACCACCAACTCATCGAGTCCCTCTCTTAAAATGAAGAAATAAATAAGTTAAATGCATACCAGGAACCAGGCGTTACAATTCTCCCCCACGTATCTTAGACTTCGTCCTCGAAGTCTGCTGCATCTAAAAACAACACTGGTAGTGCTCCCTCATCTCCTCATCGGGCTCCCATGTCCACTCCGAACCCTTGCGGTGCTGCCAATGCACCTTCACTAACTGAATAACCTTGTTCCTGAAGGTTTTTATCTTGCGATCCAGGATCGCCACCGGTCTCTAGATGTAGTTCAGGCTGTCGTCAATCTGAATATCCTACAAGGGCACAATCGTTGAATCATCCACTAAGCACTTCTGCAACTGGGAAACATGGAAATTGATGTGGATCTGACTGAGCTCTTCCGGTAGATCCAACCGATAAGCCATCTTGCCCACCCGGGCTGTAACCCTGAAAGGACCAATGTACATACGACCAAGCTTTCCCCGTTTCCCGAACCGGATGACACCTTTCCAAGGTGTGAACTTCAGGAGGACCATATCGCCCACCTGAAACTCTAAATCTGAAGATCGCTTGTCGGCGTAGCTCTTCTGCCGAATTTAAGTAGTCTGGAGCCCGCTAGATCCGCTCGGTAGTCTTGAGTACTACCTATGTACTCCCCATGACTCTCTAACCGACCTCACCCCAATAGATTGGGGTCTTACACTTCCTCACGCAGAGCATCTCGAAGGGAGGTCGGTCTATGTTGGCGTGGTAACTGTTGCTATACGAAAATTGCACTAACGGAAGATATGTATCCCAACTGCCACCAAAATCCAGAACACATGCGTGTAGCTTGTCCGCGATATTCTATATCGTCCTTTCGCTTTGTCCGTCCATATGAGGGTGGAAAGTGGTTTTAAGGTAGAGACGAGTACCCATCTCCTCGTGAAACCGCTTCCAAAATTTGGAAGTGAAACCGACATCTCGGTCTAACACTACTGAGACAGGAACCCCATGTTGTGCCACTATCTCATGTACGTATATCCTGGCCAGCTTCTCGGCCGATTTGCACTCCTTGATCGAAATAAAATGAGCGCTCTTGGTCAACCGATCCACGATGACCCATATCGAATATACCCCACGTGCGGTCCTGGGAAGCTTGGTAATGAAATCCATCGTGATATCTTCCTACTTCCACACGGGAATATCCAATGACTACATCTTGTCGTGTGGTCTCTGGTGCTCAGCCTTGACCTTCCTTCAGGTCAAGCACCGCTCCACGTACCAAGAAACGTCCCGCTTCATGTAGGGCCACCAGTAGTAAGCGCGAAGATCTCGATACATCTTCGTCGCCCCGGGATGGATGGAGAACCTCGACTTGTGGGCCTGATCCATCAGAACCTGCCATACTCCGCCCCAGTACGGAACCCAGACCCTCCCATGCAAGGTCAACAACGCTCGGCTATCATAATTAAACGAGGTCGCCCGGCCTACAATCCGCTCACACTTCGGGCGCTCTTCCTTAAGGCCCTCAACCTGCGCCTCTCTAATCTGCTCTAGCAGTGGAGTAATCGTTGTCATTCTGAAACATATATCTCTAATTGGAGCCGCCACCGCCTTGCATCTTAGGGCGTCGGCCACCACATTGGCCTTGTCCGGATGGTAAAGGATCTCACAGTCATAATCCTTTACCACATCTAACCACCGACGCTACCTCATGTTCAGATTCGGCTGATCCATGAGGTACCACAAACTCTTGTGGTCCGTGTAAATGGTACAACGGACCTCATAGAGGTAATGCCGCCAAATCTTGAGGGATAAAACCACAGCCCCCAGCTCTAAATCATGCGTCGGATAGTTAGCCTTGTGAGGCTTCAACTGCCTTGACGCGTAAGTCGAATCAGCTACCGTCTCCTGCTTGGAACTCTTCCAAGTGATTGCCCCTCCATTTAGAGTAAAGACCCAGCCCGACTGAGAGCGGAAGTTATCCCTATCAGTCTGAAAGCTAGCGTCACTATACCCTACTACTCTCAAGTCATCACTCCCACCGAGTGTAAGAATCCAATCCTTAGTCCTCCGCAGGTACTTGAGAATATTCTTTACCGCAATCCAGTGAGCCTTGCTAGGGTTCCCCTGATATCTGTTGACCATGCTCAAAGCGAAGGCCACATCAGGGCGGGTACAAGTCATAGCATACATGATCGAGCCAACAGCGGAAGCATAATGTAATCGACTCATCTCAGCTATCTCAGCCTCTGTACTCGGGCTCTGAGCCTTGCTCAGTTTGGCATTGCTTTGGATCTGTAATTCTCCTTTCTTGGAATTCTGCATGTTGAACCTTTTCAACACCTTATCCAAGAAGGTACTCTGACTAAGTCCAATTAGTCTTTTACTCCTTTCTCTTAATATCCTTATCCGTAAGATATAGGCAGCTTCCCCAAGGTCCTTCATAGCAAAGCACTTCCCAAGCCAGGAATTAACCTCCTGCAAGGTTGGGATGTCATTTCCTATGAGTAGTATGTCATCTACATACAGTACCAAAAATCTAACTATCTCCCACTAGCTCTAACATACACGCAGGAGTCATCTTCACTTCTCGAGAAGCCAAACTCTTTGACCTTTTCATCGAAACAAAGATTCCAGCTTCGAGATGCTTGTTTCAATCCATAAATGGATTTCTCAAGCTTGCACACTCTATTAGGGTACTCTGTACTGACAAAACCCTTGGGTTGATTCATGTAAACATCCACCGCCAACTTTCCGTTAAGGAAAGCGGTCTTGACATCCATTTGCCATATTTCATAATCATGAAATGCAGCAATGGCTAGAATAACCCTAATAGACTTAATCTTCGCTACTGGCGAAAAAGTTTCATCATAATCAATACCCTGAGTCTGAGTAAAACCCTTCGCGACCAGTCGTGCTTTATAAGTTGCACCTTCCCATCCATGTGAGTCTTCTTCTTGAAGATCCATTTGCACCCGACTGTCTTACGGCCTGGTACATTGTCAACCAAGTTCCAAACTTGATTTTCATACATGGATTGTATATTGCTGTCCATAGCCTCCTTCCATTTAGCAGACTCCGGGCCTACCATGGCTTCCTTAACACTGTTAGGTTCATCCAGATTTACCAGTGTACTATAACTGATAAATGTATCACCTTCCGTAGTAATATGTAATCTATAATCAAACTCAGGTGTGTTCCTAACCCTTGTGGAACGCCTTGGAGGTACAGACTCGTCAGCTGACTCAATAGGAGTTTCCTCCTCAGGTTGATTGCTAGTGTCTGAGGTTCCTTCACCAAGTTACTCTTTAATTTCTTCAAGGTCAATTTTCCTCCCACTGTTTCCTTGGCTTATAAATTCTCTCTCTCTCTCGAAAGACCCCTTTCCTTGCCACGAAGACCACATTCTCATTGTGTCTGTAGAAGAGGTAACCAAAGGATTTATGTGGGTAGCCGATGAAAATACACCTTTCACGTCGGGGTTCGAGCTTATCATGAGTCTTGCGCCTCACGAAAGCCTCGCAACCCCAAATCTTGATGTGGTCCAAATTGGGAACTTTCCCAGTCCACATCTCATGAGGTGTTTTGGAAACCTTCTTTGTAGGGACTAGATTAAGGATGTGGGTGATAGTCTCTAAGGCATATGCCCAAAAAGAGATTGGTAGCGAAGTTCGGCTCATCATAGAGCGAACCATGACCAACAATGTTCGATTACGGCTCTCAGCTACACCATTCAGCTGTGGTGTCCTGGGAGGTGTCAATTGTGAGACAATCCCACACTCTTTAAGATAGTCGAGGAACTCAGTGCTAAGATACTCACCACCTCGATTGGATCGAAGCATCTTAATGTTCCTTCCCAATTGATTTTCTACTTCCTGTTTAAACTCTTTAAACCTTTCAAAAGTCTCTGACTTATGTTTGATTAAGTAGACAGAACCATATCTACTAAAATCATCAATAAAAGTCACATAATAGCGATTGGCATCCCTTGTGGCGGTTTTGAATGGTCCACATACATCAGTATGTATAAGGTCCAACAAACCCTCACCCCTTGCACAAGTACCAGTGAAGGGTGATTTTGTCATTTTTCCAAGTAGACAAGATTCACAACTATCATCCGACTTAAGGTCGAACGACTCCAAGAATCCATCCTTTTGGAGCTGGCCTATGCGTTTCTTGCTTACATGTCCAAGACGACAAAGCCACAATGATGCTTTATCCAAGCTAGTAGAAGAATCAATACACAACACATTATTTCCTAAATTATCTACAACCGACACAGCTTCATACACACCATCACAAGGTAATGCTTTAAAATAAAGAACATTATTAAAGAAAGCATTTATTCCACCACATTCATTATCAAAACAAAAGGTAAACCCTTGTTTGTACAAAACATGAAAGGAAATAATATTTCTCGCCATTTCCGACGAGTACACATATTTATTCAAATCTAACTTTAACCCACTATTTAGCAACAAAGTATAAACTCCAATCTTGGAAACAGGTGAAGCCTTCCTATTCCCCATGATCAGGCTTATCTTCCCGTGCTCCACATCCTCACTTCTTCTTAGGCCCTGCAAATCAGAACATATGTGAATACCACATCCTGTATCAAGCACCCAAGAGTTAGAATATGGTGAGTTATTAGACAATATAGTGTAAATACCTGCATGGGATGGTTTCACTTTCCCATCCTTGACATCCTGCAAGTACTTAGGGTAGTTTCGCTTCCAGTGCCCCTTGTTCTGACAGTAGAAGCAATCAGCATCCTTAGCGATGGCAGAAGGAGTGATAGAACCACTTTTGGTTCCAGATGAGGAGCCTTCAAGATATTTTCCCTTGGTACCCTTCAAAGGGTGCTTCCTCTTCTTCCCTTTGCCTTGCCCGATAGCCAAAACAGGGGCTGCTGTAGGAGTAGGAGTAACAACCGACTTACCTTTAAGACCACTTTCGGCAGTCTTCAGAAGTCCCTGAAGCTTGCTGAGTGTAACTTCCTCCTTCTTCATGTGGTATGTAATGTGGAATTGATCATAACACGAGGGTAAGGAGTGCAAAATGATATCAATTGCCAACTCCTCTGTGAAGTTCACATTCAGTTTCAGCAAACGGTCCACATACCTTTGCATTTTCTACTTGTGGCCCGTGATGGGTTCACCATCCTTCATTCGAGTTTTTATCATGGAGGAGATTATTTCATACCGCTCTTGACGAGCACTCTGATGGTACCTTTCCATCAAGTCCTGGTACATCTCAAAAGGGTAATAGTCCTCATAGGACTTTTGGAGCTCGGCTGTCATCGTGGCCATCATGATGCATGCCACTTTGGTGGAATCTCTCTCATGTGTCCTGTATTCAGCAATCTCCTCAGGAGTAGCAGTAGTCTCATTGAGTTCCTTAAGCTCCTTGTCGAGGACTTATTCCTTGTCCTCGTAACGAGTGACCATCCTAATGTTCCGGATCCAATCCATAAAGTTGGAACCATCGAAGATGACTCTCCCACAAAGGTTCATGAGAGAGAAGGAGCCAGTAGGGTTAGAACCCGAAGCGTTGTTGGAAGACATATGAAAAGAAGAAAGACAAGTTTAGATTAGCTATATATAGAGTCCTTAATAAGACACCCAAATGTAATACTAAGGCTAGGACCCAACACAATATATTATAACTTAGAAGAGGGATGTCGTAATCTAAGCTATAGCATATTTGAAGGTAGGTGAATGACGATTCACCAATTTCCACCATGAAAACGAAATGAATTATTAGGTTTAATTGGTTTTGAAATTCCTAGATTCTTTTGAGATTCATTGAACTTTTCAATGGCATGTTTCAATCTCGATTGTGCCTTTCAAGTTTTGTGACTGGGATGCTGAGGATCACAAAACAAGGTGTGAATAACCATGCAAATTCACTTGGTACTCTTAATATTATCACCTAATCAATGTGCTGGTTAACCACACGCGCTCCACCGATCTATGATAAACATTAAGTCACCCTTTGTTATCCTTACTAATCCAAGTTAGTGTGTTGGTTAACCACACACGCTCCACCAACGACTTGGTAAGGTACAAATTGTGAATTTCATGGGATAGTACCATTTTCACATTTTCCTAAAATAACTAAGATTGGGAATTTATAAAACATTTAGTTACTTCATAATAATCATTATACTTTTAATGAGAATTTAAAGTCATTGTCCTACCCGTTCAGCTAACGACCTTCCACCGATCAAGGAAGCGGTGGGTGAGAATGGACACCCATTAAGCTGCCATTTTATAGGGAACAACCTTATACCCCCCTTATAGACCGACTTCGTGAATAAGGCCTACTAACGGTAAAACGACTTAATCTTATACATATATATAATTATTAACCATTAATGTTATAAATAGTATAAGGGTTGAATTTTAACTTTCAAAACTCTAAGGGTTGGAATTAAAGTATATTAAAGTGTGTAAAACTTTACAAATTCCAAAACTTGAGGACAAGTTTTGAAACTATTCAAAACTTTTCATTTCATAACTTATGAATTAATGGTTCATGAAAATGAGGACTCTTCATTTTCATGTAACTTATGTGTTTTAAATGTGCATAAAAGAAAGTGACCTTTGGAAATCCATAACTTGAGGACAAATTATGGACTCCATTAAAACACATAAATGATCAAGAATTAATTAATAAACAATTTAGCAAATAATTCCTATGATTTAACAACAATTCATAAGAACATGAATATCATATCAAAATTTCAAGAACATATGAACACATATAAACATGGAATTTTGATATTGGCCATTGTAAATGGATTAGCACAAACATTACACCATCTAAAACAAGTTTTAAAACACCAAAACAGTTTAGGGTAATGTTTCTAGTCCATTTCCAGTAGCAAAAGTCGAAAATCTGCACTCTGCCTAGCCAACTCGTCGAGTGCATGAACTGACTCGCCGAGTTGGTTGAAGATTCGCTTGGACTCGTCGAGTCCACCCATGGACTCGGCGAGTCCCCTGTGCAGACAGCAAGAACTTCGACTTTTTCAGCTATTTTGCATCAAGTATCAAACAAACAAGCCTAGGCTCTGATACCACTGTTGGGTTTTGAGCATTCTAACACTCCTAAGGTGTACATGCAACCCTAGAAACCTTGGATATATGTTTGACTAAAACACATGCAAAATAATTTTTCCAAGGTTCATAACCTATCTACCATGGCATGGGGTACTTTTGAACATAAAAGAAACTAGAGGAATTACATACCTTTAGTAGTGAGTTGATTCCTTAGGAGTTTCAGAGCCTAGCACCAATAATGTGAATGCCTCAAATGGAAATCACAAAACACCACAAACTTGGAAAACTTTTTGAGAGAGTATGTATGCTCTAGAAATCGGTCACTCTTATGCACACACACATAGTGTCATTTCAAGCATCACAAGCCTCTTTATATAGTGTTGATGATTAGGGTTATGAACCATGTAAACCCTAATAACCCATATCTTTTCCTTTTCCAAGGATCCATGGGTTAAAAGCTCCATGGATCATCCATGGACTCCCATGCAAGCTTAGCCCATTTCCTAATGAGTATTAGCCCACAATATATAAATATAATAGCCCATATTTAATTAGTCACCTTTTGATCACTAAATTAATTCAAAATTATATTAAGATCAACACTAATTAAATAATATGATTTCATATTAATATATTATAACTTATAATCTTTACTATATTATTAAACATATTGCCCCTTTCTTGAAAATTAAGAGGTACAACATGTATTACATCAGGTACAATAATACTAAACATATAACAACTCATATACATATTACATTACACGGGATATGTATTACACTACAATACACGCGGACTTTACCCTAATCTCCTAAACACAGCCACCATCGAACCAATTCTAATCGTGTCCACCAAAGATACAGAGATCTCCACCAACGTCTCCCACCGAAGACCGAAGGTCCACGGCTGCCGACCTCCCCCACCGAAGACGTCCCTCTCTCTCGCCTCTCTTTCTCTCTCTCGATCGCCATCAGAATGAAATGGAAACCTTAATTTCAAATTGTCGATGACCTTCGACTCTCCAGCGAGGTATCCAGCGTCGGTGTCTCCGCCCTTGCCCAACACCTTTATCACTTTGAAATCACTTCCCAGGTACTTACTACCTTCACTCTCACACCAACTTCCCCTTTTCCGATCATAATTCACTACCAATTGTTTTTGAAAAAATCTCGAACAAAATCGATTTACATGGTTAAGAAAACTCAATTCACTTTGTTTCTCCAAAGAGTCGCTGACAACGAACGTTCGCAGGTTGGCGTTCGCATTACACCAATTTTGAGTTTTTTTTCTGGTTGACTCGCAGGAACACCTGCTCAAATCATCTTGATTTCATTCTTTCCCAGGTAAGGTCTTTCACAGTATTTCAATTTTGACCTTTTGCTTGACTTGAAATCGCAAACATATGTTCATAATACTCCGATTAACCTCAATCGTTCCAAACACAGGCTTGAATCTGAATGGATTTAGCAATTCCAGAATAGAATTGAGTCCCAATCAAATAATATTCTACTTGTCTATAAATGCATGAAGTTTGTTCATCATTTATAAATTCTTGGGTGTATTCACACTTATATTGTGGTTTCATCAGGTTGAAGGAAGGGTTTGTTTCTCCAGAGAGGACACATCTTTGAGTTTATTGCAGTTTGAGGAAAAGGACTCAGGTTGAGCTCCCATCCTGTCAATTGTAACAAACTCATCCATACTCTTTCCATTTGAAGTTGGCCCATTTCATATTTTGTATGTTTTGTAGAGTGATAATATGCAATACATTTATACTTTTTGATATGATTGGAGGCTCTATTCCTTTGCTCAGGTACACATACTTTCCTTAATTACTTCTTTTGCCATGTGTCATGTTCGTTTCCAGAATTTGAAAGAAAAATTATGTTGAATGAAAGAATAAATTTTGGTTTCTCAAATGCAGGGTGATACTTTACATAGGTGGCAAACTGAACCTTTCAATCACTCCCTGCTCCTCCTCCAGGACAAATGGCCATCAGGAGTAAAGAGGTATGCATGTAGTGTTTTTATAGTATTTTATAAATTTAGTATTAGTGTAAAATGTGTGTGTATATATATATATATATATATATATATATATATATATATATATATACACGTTTTAATGGTTGAAAACAGTATCTGATTAGAATATTGTTTTTATTTATTGGTTTTGGTTTGGAGGGTGCCACTGTAATCTTGTCTGGTCCATCTGGTCCTCCTGTTACTTCTGTCCCAAGTCAGAATTCTGAGTTGGTAGGTTTTGTGTCAGAATTCTTTTCATATCTCGTGTTTATGTATTATTGACAATTTTAACCTTGGTGCTTAGGTTCTTACTCCCAATGTGCCAGATATAAGTGTTGTATTGCTTGAAGATATTCGTCTTCGAAAAGTAATTGATACAATGGCTCTTTATGTTCTTGATGGAGGTTGTGCTTTTGAGCAAGCTATAATGGAGAGGGTTTGTGGGAATCATCTTTTTTAGTTTCTTGTTTGAACTTGGCTCTAAGGAACATACTTACTATGTTTGGAGGCTCTATTCCTTTGCTCAGGTACACATACTTTCCTTAATTACTTCTTTTGCCATTTAATCTATATATGAAATTCATTCTAAATATATGTATATGTACATTTCAAGAAATTAAAATTAGGTGAGAGCATGAGCATTCATGTTGATTCATTTCTAGAATTTGAAAGGAAATAAAGATTAACTTTTGGTTTCACAAACAAATGCAGGGTGATACTTTGCATAGGTGGCGAACTGAACCTTTCATCATGATACGCTAATAGCATTATTATTTCTATTTAAAAGATTTTTTTAAAAAAAATAAAAAATAAAAACTTATATGCAGCGTGTTGAGACTGAACGAACACTAACTGATGCACAAAGAGATGAATTTGAATACATGCTTCGTGCCCTAACATTAGAAAGAATTCAAATCAAAGAAGCAATGGGTTTTGCATTAGATAATGTTGACGCTGCTGGAGAGGTAAATATGGGTAAAACGGTCATTTTTTTTAAATAAAACTAATGTTTTAGTGTTATTGAATCAGTTGTATTGGTTGCAGAATGTAACACCTTCTTTCAGTTTCTAGCCCTATTTTCTTCCCCACTTCATCGAATCTCTCCATGTCGCTCATTATCATCACCTCTTCCCTAATCTCTCTATTTTTTCTCTTGTTGTTGTAGTTCGACCCTAATAGCTAATGTTCAAGAAGTTAATGTAGAGGGAAGGTTAGTTATGGTACTAAAATTCAAATGGAATTTTTTTTACATTGTTTGTGTTTGGGATTAATTACCTCTCTCACTCTTTGTAAATATAACACCTTCTTTGTCTTTTCAGTTTTCTATTCAAGATTATTTTTTATGGCACTTCATAAAGTAACCATCTATTTTATGTTTAGTCTATGTAAAAAGTTCTATTATTGGTTTCATTCAAGGTCCTTCTTTATTTATTGATGTCATGTTCAGTGTATGAAGCTTTCTTATATGAACGAACTCTTTGTAGTTCTCTGATTAATGCTTCAAATTGTTTATTTTCTGATTAAAGCTTCAATTTTTTGGTTCGTGAAGGTGTTGCATTGCTTTTGGGTGTGTAATCAGCACTGGAAGCATGAGAATGAGCCATTTCAAGTGACAACATTCCAGGAAATTTACATGCATCTTGACTGGTTCAGAGACAGTTGTGGTTGTAAACTTGTGTAATTTGAACTTTACTCTTTCTTAAAGTTCATATTTTGCTTCTAATCATACATACTTTTGTTGTTGATGTCTTTGGTAGCTAATTATCAAAGAAAGTGGTTTAGAGAGAATTGGGGTGGTAAGCATAGGTATTTACATTTTAATCCTTATATTTATAACTGAATAGATTGATATGCCAATCATTTAGATACATATTAAAATGAAAAGTTAGGAATTTTTTTTCCAAGGAGTGTTTGAAGCTGTTATTCTGTATCCCTAGACCCCTACCTACAAACAACTGTCTAATATATTGACCATTTTTGTTTTTTCATTTTGGCAGCCCAATTGGAGAAAATATGGCAGCCTAACAAAATTTCTTGTAGATGTCCAAAGAAGGCTAATATGGCTTCCCTATTGTTTTCTCTTTAAATCTATTGTGTGTCGGATCTGTTAGTATGTTTGGCTGTAGGATCAAAGTTGGTGGTGCTTTCGATACAGGTTTGGGCAATGTTCTATTTTGAATAAACGTTTACCTCAGGATTTTAGATTAACAGATGAATCTTTTATTTTTTGTCGAATAAAACATGGTAGGGTTATAGTCTGATAATGAGAATCTTTTAGCTTTATGTATGTTTTTTCATTCCTATTTAAGACCAGTTTTCTTTTTCTTTCTTTTTGGTCATCAATTGTTATCTGGTTGGATATTTTCACATTTTGATTATATTTTTCCTTTTGGCTTTCTCTTTAGATGGATTATTGAGTGAAATCATTGCCACGGAGGGGAGGCAATGGTGATGTAGTGAAATCAAGTCCATGGAGGGGAGTAAAGTTGAACCTTGTGATGATATTCAAGTCATTTGAGAGGGGAAGTTGTATGTTATCCTGATAATTACAATTTAATGTAGTTTGATCTATATAGGTTTTTGTTTTTATACACACATGTAATGCAGTGAACTATTTATGTCTTAGTTCATAGTGGTGCAGTTAACATCAGATATCCACATCTCATAATTTATGTAAAAAAAAAAAAAGAATGGCTGGTAAAGAGGGATGTTGTAATTGAAAGGTAAGTGAAGATGTTTTTTTATGTAACTTTACAAACCACATTAAAGTAAGCGAATTATGTCCAAAAGAAATTTATCCAATTTCATTTCTACTGAAATGGGTTAATTGAAAAAATGGTCATAATTGCCGTCACCAACAGACCCCACTGTATCTATCTATGTATGTGTATTTCACCGATACCAAAGAAGAAACAAATATATAAGAAATTGTCATTTTTCTACAAAGTGTAGAAATTGTTTTATATCTTATTTGGGTGTTTCTCATACATATGTAGTTACAAGAATGATGACGTAAATACATATTCTAAGTTACTCATCTAGACATAATTAAGTCATATATTTTTATGAATTTCTTTATTATATAGATATTTATAAAAAATAAAGAAAGATGGAAAGATGTTTGAGATATCTTATTTTCATATCTGATAAAAAGACAATAATGATTCAAATAAAAAGTCAATCAAACATGATTGTTTATTACTTTATTCAACCAAAACTATGTCAATAAACTATAGATACAATAAAGATTAGGTTAAAAATGGTATCGTTTGATAACTAATGACAAAGTCGACGATGGAAGCTTGGGTCAGAGCCATATGATGCGAAAGTCTCACGTAGCCCTTCCCCGTTACTCTGTTACTCTAAGAGTCGAAATAATCTTTATTCCTTCAACAACTGTTAGGCCTTCCTATAGTTTTAGAAACGGAGATCGACTTGGCCTACTTTGACTATGCGACTCTTCTCATTTCGTAAGATGAACAAGTGACCCAACAACAACAAATTCAATAATTGGTCGGACCAAGCTAACTGTCGATTTCTGATTTCCGACCTGCGACATATATTTATATTTTTAATGCAAAAGAGTAACATATTCATACTTTTGAACAAACACATTACTAATATTATTAATTTGAAAAAAGAACTATTTTCATTCTAACACAAAATAACTTTATATTTTTAACTTTAACCAAAAACACCAACATACTTTTATGTTTAACCCAATGACATTGTATTTTTGTTTCAAACCCAAAACACAAAACATCAGCCTTTACCCAAAAACTACCACATATTTTTCTACATGATTGCAGATTGTTGTTATTTATATATTGCCTTTACCCAAAAACTACCACATACTAATTTTCTACATGATTGCAGATTGTTGTTATTTATATATTGTAAAATCAAGTATGAACTGTTAGATGAAATTCCAAATATAGACTCAACTTCTGTCGTATTGTATGACTATGAATAACCCACGTCTAAAGGAAACTAATCATCACATTAAAACTATCTTCCAAAAGAAACTCTTTGCCGTCCGGCGCTTAGCGCAGGTAAACGGCTAGTATATTAATAAACATATTATTCTCATAATATTATCCATATAAATAGTTCGGGTGAAGTGCAACCCAAATGGACCATGCCGGATCGGGTCAAGTATATACCAAATAAGTTATGGACTTAGACACCTTATCCAACAACAGTGACGCTAGCTTTCAGACCGACAGAGATAATTTCGGCTCTCAGGCGGGCTGGATATCTACCTTAAATGGAGGAGCAGTAACTTGGAAAAGTTCCAAATAGGAAACTGTAGCTGATTCAACGTGCGAATCAGAGTACATAGCAGCAACTGAAGCGTCGAATGAGGTGATATGGCTAAAGAACTTCATCGGAGATCTTGGAGTTGTACCAGCTATAAAGGAGCCTATGGAGATTTTCTGTGACAATGAGGGTGCGGTCGCCTTAGACAAGGAACCAGGAAATCATGGAAGATCCAGACACATTGACAGAAAATACCACTTCATAAGACATCGGATAGAAGAAGGACTCCTCGTAATGAAGGGTGTATCGTCATAGGAGAACCCAATCGATCCCCTTACGAAGAGACTGAGTAGGGTTAAGCACTTGCTGCATGCTAGGAGTATCGGGCTGAAGGACGATATTAGTTTTAATGATTAGATAGATATTTAGAAACTTGTAATAGTTTAAATTGTAATTGACATTTCATGATTGAATAAAAGGAGTTTTATTTATAGGTAAAGTTACTATCTTGTGTCAATTGTTTACTATTATTTCATTTTGCATGTTTTGACTTCCAGAATAATAAGATTATTCAAACCATCCACAGTCGATCATACTTTGGAAGTAGGTTATGAAAGTAGACTGTCATGAATGGGTTTTTGTAAAATTGTCCAAGGTGTTGGACATAACAAAGTTTGCTACAAACATTCATGAGTGCTCTTGAAATAAGATTTGAGTATTGGACTAATCCCACACTTACATGAATCACTTCATGGAATTTATCATGAGTAATTGTGAGATGATAATATCATATAGTCTTCAAACCAAGATATATGAGTTGTTGATTATGAGTTGGTTGTACATTGACAGTGCGAAAATGCATCAGTAACTTGATGTTATTAAATGTGTTGTTGTGTATGGTTTAAAGAATAGTTAGTATAAGCATATAAGTCGAAGTTTATTTGTTCCTTTTATTCTAAGAGGATTAAAAGCGATATCTTGGGCCCCTCGATGATTTTGTTTTAACTTATGTGTCGGGCCCGGTCAGGACTCAATTGATGCGTTCAATTAAGTTCTATGTCAAACAAATTAGAAATCGGGAAACAAACTGTTGGACAATCAGTATGACTTTATTCCATGTCTTTGTCCACACGATATCTTGTAGAACAGAGGATTATATGATCCCTTATCTAATGGACGCATCAGAGTACGACAACGGATTTTTGAAAGCTACGATTGCTAGTTGTATTTTAAGTTGCATTGGAAATTATAGTTATTAGACTTATCCAAGTGGGAGACTATTGGATTAGGTGTCTAAGCCCATAACTATAATTGGTATGTACTTGACCCGATAGTAGCATGGTCCATTTCGGGTTGCCTTCACCAGAACAATTTGATTAATGGATATTTAAGTAAGAGGTTATTTATGATTTACTAATATATTATAAGTATAATATATTAATTGAGAAATCATATTATTTAATTAGTATTGATCAAGAATTAATCTTGAATTAATTTAGTGATCAAAAGAGACTAATTAAATTGATGGATATGGATTGGGCTAATGATCCATGATTGAGTTGTGATGGGATAAGCTTATGGGTTAGTCCATGAAGTATTAGTCCAAATAAAGTGTTGGATCATAAGCTTATATGTAACCCTAAGCAATAAAATTGGCGACCACTTGCATTCCAAGAGGAAGAAACCGATTTGGAGTCTCCATAACCTCTCTCATATCCATCTAGTTGTTTATTGGTGTTTGTGACTTGTTTGAGGCACAACACTTGGGGTGCTAAGTTCTCTTAAGGCCAAAGTTCTACTAGCTACATCAAAAGGTAATATTCTAACTTGTTTTATGATTCATATATAAAACTTTGTATGCTAGTTTAGGCTTCATGCTTTGGAAACCAATATTGCATGTATAAATAGAGAAAACTTAGATCCAAAGCATTAGGTTTGTATGTGCACCATGGGAATGTTAGAGTACATAAAACACATCACATACTACCTTCCACATCTATCTGTACTTTCCTCAAGAACTGCCTCGACTCCACCAAGTCCCTTCTACTACTACTGCTGATCTCATACTAAACTCATCCTAGGCTTGCCCTAGGGTAATCATCAACCCATTCTCCGCCATCAGCTGCATAAGAAGTCCCTACTATCTCCCCCTAACTAGCTCGTGAATACTATTACATATCACTAAGACTAGATAATTCTTCGCATGAGAGATCCTACCCTACAACAGTTAGACTCAAACAAGAGCTGTGCAATAGAGCAAGAACTAACCTTCTGAAATTATTTAATCCTCGCAATATGTAACTTAACATATTCATTTAATAGTTAGTAAAAGATAACTAGAACTCCTAAAAGCACAAAGCAAGCAGCATTCGAGCATCGAGTAAACATAATCAAGCATATCACATTCAGGCCATCACTGAGTAATCTGTACTAGCATTCGGTTCATTAAGCTGAGATACACATAACAGGAACATAAGGCATCCTTCGTAGATCCTTAGTCCTAATCTAGCATGCAATTCTTATAAAACTGATACACATAATAGGCAGATAAGGCATCCTTCCTATATCCTTAGTCCTAATCCAGCATGAAGTTCTCATAAACATATCATAACATAAACTTGTATGGGTAATTTGGGAGTACTTACTTGAGCTCGGCTGATTGCATGCACCACACGTTTTTTTTCTCTTTTCAAAGTTCTTTTCTCTTTTCAAAATTCTTTTTGTAAAAAATGATTTTCTTTTGAAAATTTTCATACCACGTCCTTAGCTTGAGTTCAGACACACCCGAGAGTGTGCCCGAATCCCTCAAACCAAGGCTCTGATACCAACTTGAAACATCCCAAAAATATAGACCAAAAATTTCTTTTTAAATCATTTATGAAAAACCATAATCCGTCAATGTATCAAAATCACATATCATAAATCAGAGTGAATCCTCCCAGGCTAAAAACAATGGTGTGTGAACTGCTGTCATCCCGAGCTATTCCCCTTGTTACCAGAAGTACCTGAAACCAAAACTGAAAACTATAAACACGAAACTTAGTGAGTCTCCCCAACTACCACATACCATACACATAACACATAACATATCTTTGGCGCCGCCCCTACTACATCGAGTCAAGCTCGGCATAGGCTTTCCCGGAATCAGGCCCCGCCTGGCATCAGGCCCCGCCCGACATCGAACCCTATTCGGCATCGGGCCCCGCTCGACATCGATCCCCGCCCGACATCGAGCAGATCTCGGAGCACATGTTAGCATAATCAAATAATACACATAACCCTAAGAATATATCATTAACACTTAAACATTCCTCGGGCCCCGCCCGACATCAGACGGTAGTCCGGTATCATACTAACATTCCTTGGAACCGCCCCGACATCGAACCGAAGTCCGGAACATACAATACAAACACATGCAAGAATCACAAAGACATCAAGCATACAAGCATTCCTCAGGACCGCCCCGGCATCGGATCGCAATCCGGAAATTCATATAAACCTACATCAGGCCCCGCCGGACATCGGACCGTAGTCTGGAACTACTACTATCTAACGGGCTGGCCTTGGTGCCTTAGACCCGTTCCTACTGGAGGAAACTCACCTCGAATGCTAGCTGTGGAATCTCGTGTGAGGAATCTCTGACGGCTACTCCAACAACTCTCCGGCTATCAATTTCATAATAACTCCCCGGCTATCAAAATCTGACAACTCTTCTTAGGGTAAAATGACCATTTTACCCCTGGTGAAAGTCAACATCCTGCTCAAAGTCAAGGTCAAGGTCAACTACCAGTCAACCCAACTCGTCGAGTTACCTCCCAACTCGGCGAGTTCCTTCACAGACTCGTCGAGTTCTACGTGGCATACAATCGGGACAACCGGACTTCAACTCGTCGAGTACCTTACTGGACTCGCCGAGTTCCCCTGTCTGTTTGGGCTATCTTAATGGATTAAGCCCCTACACTTCAGATCCAAGCTTCATACTTCATAATAACCCTGAAAATGTCTTTTTAAGGGTAAAGTTTCTGACTTTACCCCTTAATACCACTTCTTAAAGGGTTTAGCTCAAACCCTAATTCCTTGGGACCTAGAACTTGGTCCTTAAGCCTTCCTTACACCAAACTCAAGCTTACAAGCTCAGATCTAAACCCCTATCACTACTTGGACACGTAAAGTTCCCACCTTTTCCCCACATGCATGGCCTTTTCGGCTAAAAAGGCGAATATGATACTCTATGGCTTGCATGGGGGCTCCAATGGCATAAAGTTTGCACCTTTATGTCATAACAACCCCTCTAGGTCCTAGATCTAGAAGATTATCCACTTGGGTCATCCATTCTCCAAAGGTTATCATTCTTGGCCAAAAACTTTATAAAATGGGCAGGAAGAGATCTAATGAACTAGAGGTCAAGATAGAAACTTGATTACCAGAAAATGTAGCCAAAGAAGTGTAGTTTCTGGATCTACTTTCTTCCTCTTAAGCCTTATAACTCCTTCTTCTTCTTCAAGCTTCAAGAACACAAAGATTGATTACAAATGGCTCGCGCACTCACAAGATGCTCTAGGGTTTCGTGGATTAGGGTTTGGGACAAGGAGACTGTAAATGAGGCTAAGGGGTGGGGATTAAGATGCTTAAATAGGGTGCAAAGCCCCGAAATTAGGGTTTCATTATGGCCGACCTACTCGCTGCTTCGAGGGCTCTTGACTCGTCGAGTAGATAGCTTAAACCTCGCGCATAATCTGCTTTCTACTCGACGAGTTAGGGACACCAACTCGTCGAGTCCCTCTCTTAAAATGAATAAATAAATAAGTTAAATGCATACCAGGAACCACTCATTACAATTGATGCCAGATAACTATCACATGAACACTATCACGCACTACACAACTTAAACTATCTTAGGCTAAAAGATTCAATCCTACAACGGTTGGACTCTTACAAGAGCTGCGCAGTAGGACCAAATCCCTTACCCTAAGACCATTTAACCCATACAGTATGTGACTTATGCATTCACTCAACAGTTAGTTCACACACGAAAGAGTCATACAACGATCAATAAGGTATTCTACAAGAGATAAGGCATCATATATCATGAAATTCTATCATACGATTCCTGAAGATCCCTATCCTTTTACTATCATGCTGCTCTAACATAACATAGCATAATCTCAAATAATTGTGTGGTAATTTGGGGTCAACTTACTGGCTACGGCTGATCATAGATATCACATCCTCCTTGTTTATTTTGAAAACCATTTGAAACCCATTTTTAAAATCTTTTTCCATAGTTTGAGACTGGATTCACACGACTGTTCCTCCAATTCACTTAAGCCAACGCTCTGATACCAACTTCTAACATCCATAAAAATCATGAAAAAATTAAACTTTTAAAACCCACCAGAAATCATATTTGTTTACAATATAGTTTCCAAAAAATGTTTGATATCATAGTTTTTCCAAAATCATAAATCAAAACACGAGGAGGTACATGATCACGCCTTCGCCTTCTAGCGATCATTTGAGGTACCTGAAAGGTAACCCAAAACTGTAATCCCAAAGCTTAGTAAGTTTCCCCCAAAGTACCAACACAAAACAAATAACACAAATACAATAACAGCACACAATGGGTCCACAACTAAGAGACTGGATTACCCCTGAGCGCATATCATAAGTCTAGCTTGCCCTTGGGCCCACAACTTATGTATGGCTTGCTCCCCGACCAGATCAGCCCTCAGACTGGATACCACTAAGCCCTCAGTACGAGTCTGACATCCCCTTCCCGACCCTTAGCTCATATCTGGAATGCTCATGAGCCCTCAGTATGAGTCTGGCATGCCCACCTCGGCCCTCAGCTCATATCTGGATTGCTCCACGGTTTGTTGGCTACCGCACGGAGCAGTACATCCTCAACCCAACCCACACAATATGTCGACATATAACAGATAATAACATATATAGATAATCAGCCAAGATCACATGTAGTCCTACAGATCTACCAGACGAGCATATCAAAACTAGCATACATATCTATTCCACAATCAACATATCAATGAATATCAGGTTATCAAACCAATGGGTCGGCCTTGGTGCCTTCGACCCGCAAGTACAGTGAGGAGAACTCACCTCACAGACTGAACATAACTGAGGTCCAACTCCGAATCTCAGCTCTCTAACCGATACCTATTTCCACCAAATGACCAATTCCAAAAAATCCCAAAATACCCTCAAGGTCCAACTTGGTCAAAGTCAAAGGTCAAGGTCAATAAACCATGTTGACCCAACACGCCGTGTTCCCCTTGGCCATACTATGTTCCGCCAGCATCCAAACAGTCGGGAAAACCTCAACCAACATGTCGGGTTGACTTGCAAAGACGTCGTGGTCGCCTGAGTTCCAACAACTTAATACATTCAGTTGCCTCTTCGATTCCAAGAGCTCTAAAGCTTAGATCTAGACCAAAATGTGATTAAGAAGGATAAAGTTTCCAAATTTATTGATTGGGACTACCAAAAAGGTCCAAAACCCAAACCAAAACGCTTGATAATGCAAGGGCTTAACCAATACGCACTTAATCCTTAAAGTCTAAAGTCCATCCTTTCCAGAAGTGATTCTAACACCTAAGCCATCCCTAAGGTTGGTGGTTTTTAGACATACATGTCCAATGCATGTCTTGAACCCATATTAGGTCAAAATGAGGATTTATGACCTAATCTATACGCATGGCATCAAAACTTGATTATAGACCAGATCCAAGACACTACTAGGTCACCTTAACGTAGAGATTCATAAAGTTGAAAACTTTATGAGATCTAACCATTTCAACATTCAAGAACAAGAAGCAAAAGGGACAAAACTTAAGATCTAACAACTTTGAATGATAAAAATCGGGTCTTAGATACTTACAAAGGTCCAGATGAGTGCCAAACTGAAGAATGGGGGCTTGCTTGCCGGATCTTTGATTCCTTCTTCAACCTTCTTCCTTTTTAGCTTCAAAAACACCAAACTAGCTCAAAAATAGGAGGGAAAGATGATTAGGGTCTCTTTCAGGGCTTGAGTGGCTGATGGGGGCTGAGGGTGAACAAACCCTAGCCTCCTCATTCCTTAAAATAGGGAGCAAAAACCCGGAAGACTAAGGCTTCATTTTAGTCATCAACATGTTGTGTTCCAAGAGGTAACACGTCATGTTGCCCATGATGAAACTCGCGCCTCCTCATAACTGGACGCGTCGTGTTGGTGCCTCTAACACGTCGTATCTATTTCTCAAAAGGTGATTTATACCCAAGGGTGTTACAACTTGACCAATTTGACATGAAATAGAATTATATGGATGAATTTTGAAGTACCTGAAAATCAGGATGTTACAGTTGGATTGGAACCTGGTTTTTTGTGGTAAAACAAACACCATTTTGATGGTTTATGGTTGGAATTACTTAAACTTATTTTGTCCATATTTTCTTTTTTTTCTTCTAGCTCGTATTTGTTACATTTTTAGCGACTTACCTTTATGCATCTTGATCGTGACTCGTCTTAAATTTAATGAAACCATCAACACTCATGTAAATGTAACATACTAACATAAAATAAAAACAAATGGTTTTGTGTTCTAGATTCGTCACTACATCCTACTCATATAAAATATTCTCTAAAATATGCTATAAAAATATATAACAATATTGGTAGAAGACCAAAAAAAAAAACTTTAAAGGGTTAATTCTGTAAAATAACTAATACATGGCACCCATATTTGATTTTAAATTGTATCCTTATGCAAACAAAGTTAGTTTCATTATTAGAAAATTATTGAACATGTGATTCCTTGAGTGTGTTTTCTTTTTAGATATAAAAATGTACCCATTAAATGACCAATTTGGCAATTATGAAGTTTGTCTATATTAGTTTGTTATATTTAATACACTCAGTAATTTTAATTTTTTTTTATGTCATTGTATTTGATAGGAAAAAAATTGGGTATATCTAGTGCTACATATTTCTAAGTCCATCCTGACTACAATATCTATAAATAAATAAAATGCAAAAAATCGTTACTAAAGCCCATTAATTTAAGAAATATAAAAGATTATTTAACTTTCAAAGATATCTATATGTATATACAATATGAATAATAAATACATTAGTATATATTATTATTTTAAGGAACATGAAAGGCTATTGTGGCTTCTAATGAATATTATTTCTGAGATAACAAATTATCCATAACCATATGGCTTTAGGAGATGTTGAAAAATGCATAATTTTGATGAAAAAGAGAGAAATATTTAATAAAACTATTTCTGTAAAATGTCAATTTTTTATTGATTTTGATAGCGTGTTATTTTTAAAAAATTTATAATTAATTTTTTTCCACTTGTGATTTTTATGAATTTTTGTTTTTTTATGAAAATGTCACTTGCTAAATTCTACCTTAAATAAATTAATTTTATTAATATATTATTTAATATATATCTATATAGATAGTAACCTTCCGTTTATAAATTTAAATATTTTAGGTTTGGAACAAAAACTAAAAGAGGTTCTTTAAAAATACATATATGAACTATAATAAAGAAAGTATTGTCAATTTTTAAATCAAAACTATTAAATAAACGAATAGTTAAATTTCTAATGTTGAAAAATAACTATTTTATTATTAAAGTTTGAATCGAAACATGAAAGTCACAATCGTGAAATGTAACATCTTTAATGATTCTTTCTAAACAAAACAATCTAATTATTTTCTTTCTCAGGATATTTTTTAAAACAATTATATATATATATATATATATATATATATATATATATATATATATATATATATATATTGACATTAACTCGTTTCTATACGGACCATATTGAAAAGCACCGAACTTGTGCACATAAATATATGATTTATTAAAATGTATTTTACATATAAAAATATTAATTTGAAGTATAACTTTAGTTTTAATTTTTGTTTTTTTAATATCTATATTATTATTTACTATTATTCTTAATATTTAGTCATTCAACTAATTTAATATCAACAAAACATAATATGTTATTTAAAAAAAAATTATACTTATACATTTTGATTATATATAATGAAAATTAGGTTTAATCAATATAAATTGAACATTTATATAATGTTAGTTGTTTTATTTTAAAAACTAAAGAATAACTAGTCAATCAAGAAGCATTAGAATGTGGATTTACTTTAAAAACTAAATTATAGTTACTATAAAAATGTGAAAGTGGAATATGTTGAAATGTGATATAATTATGGAGCTTTCCCTCAACATCAAAGTTTCTGAAATTTTTAAAAAATCTTGGTATATATAGTTGATCGTTGAAGGTTTTTAGCTATGTTTATAACTTCTATAGATGGGTGTTTGTGAATTTTGAAAAATTCACGGGTCTTATTGGTTGTTTTGTTGTCAGATTTATTAAAGTTTATGTATTTTTTAGGCTAGGTTGTTGTACTATTAGGCGTTAGCATGATGATTTGAATTCATTATAAGCTACTTTAATAAGTGGTGTGAGTTCCTTTAGTTTTAGCTACACAAATTTTGTCCTTATTTGTTGAATTGAATTAAACCGAATAAAGATCATTATTATCAAGTAATGAATTTTGAATATAAATCACTCTGAGCAACTGTATAGATTGAAATATTTACTTAGTTGTTATTTCATTTGAATTTATTTCAAAGTTTTAATCAATCTATGTATATGAGTCTCATATATAGTTATTAATCAAAAAAATAAATTATAGTCTATTTATAAATAAGTCTCTAGGTAAAATCATTAAAAAAAATAATAAATAAGAAAAATAAGAAAAAATTATAAACACGTTAAAATGGAAAGGTTTCTAAAACCTAATTACTTGGAGAGGAAGCAACAAAAATTAACTTCCATTTTGGAAAGAATTCGGATAACATTCAACGAATCCCATAAATGTAGTGTGCTGTAGAAGAAAAACAGAAATTAACGCATAGAATGGAACATCCTTTCTCTCCAAGACTCATCTTTTTTTTTTCTTTTATTATTATTATTATTATTATTATTATTATTATTATTATTATTATTATTATTATTATTACTACAAAGGGTTTCCACTGTATTTTTATCGACATGCTTTTCCTAGGGTTGAGTTTAATTTTCTGTAAGACCCATAAGGGACGGGCCCACCTTCCTCCCATTCATGTATATAAAAGTAATGCCACTAAAGCCACTTGAGTTGTTCCCTTTGTGGCGCACAAAAGAATGTGATCAGACCTTTTCACAAGCAAAGGATGGGACGAAAGAATGTATGGAGAATGCAATGAATCTTCCGAATTATGGATGATTCCAAAATTCTTATCAGATTCTTGCTATACCGATCCCTTGCAAATTTCGTGACAAAAAAGAAACTAAACATCAAAAAGTTCATAAAAAAAGAAAGTAAATGTTTAAATATAAAGAAACTAAGCGGCAGAAAGTTTAAATTGCTTTCCCTTAAAGATCTATACAAAGAAACTAAGCGTCAATAACTTTTACATTTTTATTTCATAAAAACTTAAATACTTGGACTTTCTAATGTACATCATGCTGACATCATACTTCAAGGAATATTGTCATCTCCAACTACTTTAGCAGGACCGAAGGTATTGTGAAAGCCTTCTTCGATGGAGTTATGGTGTGCTTTGCCTGAAGGAGAACGATTACACGAATTATTATACCATCTTGCCCAGAAGAGATAGTTTAGAAAGTTGATCAAACTTAGTCCTGCTAACAGCCAGTAGAAAAGGTCCAATCTGCCCTTATTTAAATCAACACCACCCAGCCAACCACCATCCATTGATCTCGAAGTAATCTTATTTATCAAAGAAACAAGAACTGAACTTAGATAAAATCCAAAGGAGTACGAACAGTATGTCATAGCGGTCAAGAAAGACTGCATCCCTCTCAATGACTGATTGTAAAAGAACTCGATCAACCCCACAGCTGTAAACATCTCAGATAATCCAAAGATTAAGAATTGTGGGGTTATCCAGAAAATAGATAACGTTTGACCAGAGTTCAAAAACGAATCTCTTCTCTTCTTCTCCATTAGTGCAGCGGAGACCATTGAAAAAGTTGCAACAAATAAACCCACTCCAATGCGCTGTAAGGGGGTGATTCCAGAATCATTACCACTGATATTTCGAGCAAAAGGGACGAAAAAATAGTCATATAGGGGGACTACAAATATTAGCAAGATGTAAGGGATGGCTTGGAGTGAGGCTGGTGGGATGTGGAAGGATTTTGTGAGTTGGTTGTTCATCACACTTCCTTGTGACACTGAGAATGTTTGGAGTTGTGCTAAAATGGTGTTGAAGACAATAGTACTAGCAAATATCGGGATGATTGAGATTAGTATCTTCACTTGCTCAACTTGGTTCACAGTGCACAGCCTCCATGGGCTTTCCTTTGCATTATTGGTGTTCCCTTCTTGTCTCCTTATGCAAGCTTTGTCTAAGAAGCTGAAATTAAGTAATTGTATTTAACTAATTAGGAGGATTGTTTTAATAAATCAAGATGATTAATGTGAAATTGGGAATTATATAAGCCCATGGTTTGCTAGATTTTCTTGTTCATTAGCTGAATAATTTTTTTTTTCTATAGTGATTGTACATACACCATTGTGGGTCCAAGACGCTTGTCAATTGCTATAACATTATTATTTAATATTTATGAGCTGGTACTCTAGTACTTTGGTTCTTTTATTGTGAATTAACATGTGTGATTCCCTCTTAAAGTTCAATCAATGAGTTAATTGCATGGTTTTACTGAATTAACTTGCAACTTGCAATTATATTCCATGGGTATTCATATAAGATGATTGATATATGGATGATCAATAGTACCTGAACCGATCAGTAATTGGCCTCTCATTTGACAATATTGTGAAATGGCTTTCAAGCATGTGTGGACTAGACGGGGGCACTTGTCTCCTCTTAAAAAATGCGGCAACAAACACCTGCGTAAGGCATAAAACAAATTTGGTATAAGGTTTTCTACTAATTAAGAAATATCGTATAAGTAGCAAAATAAGTAACTTTGTAGTTTTAAGCCAGCACATAATGCAAACAAGTTTGCATGCATTAGCATGACAAGGCAATAAATAAAGTATATAAAGAAGCTTCGAGTGTTTATATAATAATTTTAAGTTTTGGAATATAAATCTATATATAAAATTATGTAACTAAGGTCCACCGGTGTGGTCCCTATATATTGTTGATGTTGAAGAGAATTTTGTTTTTTTAGAAGCACCATTGATCACGCAAAATACTAATATTAAAATACATATGGTGGAACGTAAGTTTCTCCAAAGAATAAAGCAGGATACACTCAGAGCACGATATATCCGTTTTTAGAAAGTTGTTTTACGAGAAATGTGAGACAGTATGACATTAATTTTTAAATGGCATACGTGTATCATGCACCATCTTTTAAAGAATTAATTATGAGGGTTTATAAATGATCTTACTTGTGCTATAGGGGCTAAAATGCTTCCTTGTGGAGGCTTGTTCCTATAATATAGGGTACCAGAAACCAAACATATCAAGCCCATTGCCATGACGATGGCAGACACCCCGAACCCAATATCCATACCCGAATGGGTTTGGATCCACACAAGTAGAGTGAGAGCAATAAGTTCACCAAGGGAAAAGGCAAAGTAGGCAGCATTAAAGTAGGTTGATAGCTTCTTTGACTGCTTTGAGTCGCTCTTGTTGAATTGATCACCACCATGAGTCAACATGTTTGGCTTCACACACCCACTTCCTAAGGCCACCAAGTAGAGTGCTACAAAGAATATTAATGCCTCCCCTCCTTTGGCCTCAATGCATCGATCTCCATCAATGAGCATGTTGCAAGGTGGTGGTTTCAGCTGAGGGAGATGGGCTTGAACTGATAACAGTATGAAACCCTACAAAGTCAAACAAACATAACATGAGAATGAGACAAAATATGCAGGCTCCTGTCTGCAATGTTGACTATTTATATCTATTTAATTGATTATTCTCATGGTCCTCTCATATAAAAACTAAATAATTAAAAAGCGAAAAGGATTGAACTTACCGAAAGTTCGATAAAGCCAAAGACTAGCATGCTCCAGAAGCAACCCAGATATGAATCAGATAGGTAGCCACCAAAGAGGGTGAGAAGGAACACAGTACCGATGAAGTTTGTGACTATGTTTGCTGCTTTTGACAGCGAATAGTGCATCTCATTTGTCACATATGTTATAAGGTTATTACCTACTGCAGCTATAGCCATTATCTCAAATGCTTGAACTCCTGTAAAAGTTATCTGTATTCAGTTCAAGCGTACCATATCGATAGAATCTATATCTCAGGATGATAATAGTAACTGTAAGCCAAAAAGAACGTCCAGAGAGAGAGAGAGAGAGAGAGAGAGAGAGAGGGCATACGGACCAAGAACAAATGCAGCAGCTCGCATACCCCCATGTTTGATGGGATTCGAGGGTCTCCCTTTCCAATCAACTGTTGGCTCTTCGGAAAAGATATCTCGTTTTTGATCATGGGTTCTTGAGTCCATGTGTGTGTGAGTTATGTTTCTATATGGCTTATGTGATTAGAGAGCTAAAGAGGGAGATTAGTTTCTGAAGTAACGAAATCGGAAGGCCTGTAATTAGAGCTCTCTTCGCATAGACATGTTAATTGAAATAAGAATGATAATTGTAAGTGTGTGGGTGCTTGCGAACTCTAAGCTGAATGTATATATATAGCAAGTTGGCCTCCATCTTCCCCTTAATTTTATATAAAACTATATATCCCCACTATGTGCCATATTCCTTGTCATGTGAGTGTGGTTGGATGTGTGTACATGTGTGGGAGAAAAAATACAACAAGAGCTAATAAGCAAAAAAAAAAAAAAAGAACTTCAGCGCATATACCTACCGGTATAATTGTAACCCTACGTCTGTTTGACTTATCCGTAGATCGTAACATGGGGTGGGCTAACTTTTTTTACGCTCCCATTGCTGGTCAAACATTACACATTTTTTAACAGCAAAAATCAAAATTTTCTTTGGAACAGCAACTGCAATTTTATAAATAAAACATCCCACTAGCAAGAGCTACTACGCACAGATGCATATCGACTATAGATAAAGAGAAGAAAAGTCTCAAAAGTAGAAAAGAGAAGAAAATTTTCATTGGAATCATTTGCGTCGGTTCAAAAGGAGCATTCCGTCACTAACTGTTGATGGATTTCGGACGGTCTTATTTACCAACCGATTTCTTACAGAAAAGTCTGTCAATAATTACATGACTTCATCAATCCACGGTTTGTTTGTTTCTTCTCCTGAATTTTATCAGTTGAGTTTCCATTTCCATTTAAGCTTGACAGAGCGGTTTCGGCGTCCCTTGCAAAAACAAACATGGACTTGGTGAACACCGGGCCACCAACTCGGCATGCCAAGTTCCGTGGCCAAACTCGGTGGTGTTTAGCCGATGAGAAAGAGGGTGAGGTTTTCTAACTTTCCAACTTTCAATTTTTACCATCTTTGTAACTCATATAAATACTACTCACTACCACATTTCATATAACATTACATTTTTCAATTTTTCACTAAAAAAACTCTTATTTTTGTGAAAAATGATATCCCTTTCCAACCCAAAAAGCCAATCTCACGTGGCCAAATATGGCGAAATATGGGTGTCATGTCAGTTCACACCGTGCATCTGCTCTGTGCGCGAGGTTGCGCACGAAGATTTCTGCTTTCTTAAAAATTTCATATCTTCTCCGTACGAGCTCCGTTTTCGACAGGTTTTATATCGATGGAATCATGTGGACGATATCTTCAACTCTCATTTAGATTGTCTTTCCTAACAATCGACCGATTTCTAATTCGGTTTATGTGTCGTTCACTGCTATGCTGAAACTTCTAAAAATCATAATTTCCTCTTACGAAGTTAGATTTGGACGTTCTTTATATGCACACTCTCGGTTTTGCAATTACTATGAATTTTGTGAAGACTATTTATCGTAAATAGTCTTCTATCAAAGACATCTATTTAAGTGACCAGTCGTTTATACTTTAAGGCGAAAATGGGGTGTTACAATTTGACTGACTCTTGGTACTCCTTTTAGTCAATTGTCTGGATTCCTATGTGGTTTATGTGCATGATAAGGCTGTGTAGGGTCGGTTTGGGTCGGATTTGAACCCAAACCCAAACCAGCCCATAAATGTTCGGTTTCTGGTTTTCAGAACCCAATAGGATCGGTTTCTGATCGGTTTGTTTTTTTGGGTTCTGAGGTTGGTTTGGACGGTTTTTCAGTTTCTTGGGTTCAACCTAGACAGTCACGGGTTCTAGGTTTAAACCCATGGGTTTTGGGTTTAAACCCATTTTCCAGAAATGACAGAAGAAGTTAAATACTTCAAAAAAACACCAAATTGAAGTTAAATACTTCAAAAAACATGAGTCTTACAACCAAATAGTCTATTACAAGTGACAACCAAAGCCCGAAATAGTTTATTACAACGAACACAAAATCAAGTATGGGTCGATTTCTTGGGTTGGATGGGTCGATTTCTTGGGTTGGATGGGTCGGTTTATTGGGGCGGTTTGTCGATTTTAAGTATGTGACGCTTTCTTGAGTTGGATGGGTCGGTTTCTAGGTAAAAACCGAAAATTATTTCTTGGTTTTTAGAAAATTCAAACCCTAACCGTCGGTTTTGCATCGATTTCGGTTTTTTGGGTTTCAGTTTTGTCGATTTTAGTCGGTTTTTCGGTTTCTTAGTTTGGGTTTGCTCACCCCTAGTGCATGACCTATTGAGGGCGGTTACCTTAAATTGAATGTGGGTCCATGGAATGATCTTAAAATAATGAATTGTATGCTTTTTTTTAAGATTTATGTTGCACACTTGCAGTTCTTAGCAGAGTCATTTGTGTATTTATTACAACATGACCAAAGGGAAAGCGGGATTGTTGTGGTCCTTTCTAAATTTAATTTAACAAAGATTAAATAACTACTTAGGGCAATAAATTTATGGTAGTTCCAATCGAAGTAGTTGTTTTCTATATCATTCATAGAGCTAACAATAGGGCGTTTTGGGTTGGGTTCGAATTCAACTTATGAAGGTGAACGAGGCTAAATGGGACAAGGATTATATCACCCGCCCCACCCCCAAAATTCTCCCATTCCCCCGCTACCACCCCTCCCTAGAAATCTCCAGCTTTCCCACACCCGAACTCCTCCATACCCTCGCCCCGCCTCCGTTTCCCTGCACGCGATTGATTTTTGGCTGCCTTTTTTTGGGGTCTAAAAAGCTATTTTTTGGGTAAAAAATAGTTATTTATAGCAAAATTTTAATTGTTAAACACAAAAATCATATGGTTAGATAACGCCTAGTGTATACATATATTTTCGAGATTAACTTATTATGTTATGTTATGTTTTGGTAGTATTAGAAGAACATATGCTTAATTTATTTTAAATTATTATTTTACAAATATAATACGTTGCTAGATTGAAACAAAGCAAAACATTATAATGAAAGATCATTATGACTAAAAGTCATTATAGAATGATATTTGCTAATGACATATGATCCTATATGGTCACACATTATAGCAAGTTACTACTTATTGATTATTTATTAAGTAATTTGATTATTAATAAGAGAGAACATTAACTAGTTATATTCATAAGGCATGAATATATATATAATGTCCAACTTTTTGGCACTTTGAGTAAGTCATTTAGTTGGAACATAACTACGGGTTATGAGCTTGAGTAAAGAACACTTCTTGGCCCCATGTGGATTGTTAAAGTCGTAGGCTCTATAAAGAGTGGCTAGTTTGATTGTTTGAATTGGTATTGCATCCCATACTTCCTTACTTGGCCTTACTCTCTTATTTAATGAAGGTATGCACCATACTTCATGAGTTAGTATATAAAAAAGTGTTTGGACTAAAAACTAGGCTAGGTTTTCGTTACACTTCTTCTTCTCTTTTCACTCTAAAAGTCGTGGGCTTCTTAAAGCTCTCCCATCACCTCTCTAGAAAATTGTTGTGTAGATTTTAAGGCTTCATAAGTTGCTTCTCTTTAAGGTTTATTTGTTATGAACTCTTAAGGCTTAAAAATAACTTATATGCAAGTGAAGACTAGCATATTGTAGTGGTTTATCCTTGTATGGTGGATACTTTCAGAGAAGCAGTCCTTTAAGTCTTTTTTCATCTTCATCCACTTACGACCTCCATAGAGGAGTCAAAGGCTTCAAAGGTTGTATCACTTTTGTCCTTCTATGGTTTTTATTTATACTTGCATGATTTTCAAAACGATTCTTTGTGAGTTCGATTGAGTTTTAAGTTCATTCTATTGTTAGACTTCTAATACGTTTTTAGCGTTTTTGGAAAACCAGTTTTAAATAAACCTCAACAATTAGTATCAGAGCCATTTTTACAAGCTTGGTTAGATTAATAGATTATTTGGTATAATATTTTTTTTGGAAAAAATTTATGGTTTTCTTTTTGTATGAAAATGTAATATATATTTTCTCTGACAATTATATAGTTTTTAACTTTTAGTGAAAAAGTTTACAAGTACATTTGGTCATATATATATATATATATATATATATATATATATATATATATATATATATATATATATATATAAACAAGCTATGAACCTCTTGTGATGTGTTTGTCTTGTTTTGTTAAAATGATTATAATATTTATTTATTCATATGAAATATAATAATTAAATAGATAAATTTTATTTATTAATTTTTGTAAGTAATAGATTAATTTTAGAAGTATTTCTTTTTATAAAAATGTAAAAAGAATGAAGATGGTGGCCATTTTGATGATGAAAAGTTTATAACTTTATTTTATTCGTGTTTTATAAACTTTTGAAAATTATTTTTATAAACTACCTACAAAGTGATGAAAAAAGTGGAAGCAAAAAGACATTAGAAGATTTTTAATCCCTTTATGTCTCTTCGGAATGGACTTGACCTTCTTTGTGATGACTCAGAAAATGTCACTAGTTTATGTTTGATTTATGCACATATAGTATGTTTGTGTTGTTTATTTTTATGTTGATATTATGTTATTACTGTTAAATTTAGATTTCACATGGAACATAACATTTTGAACATAAATTAATATCACAAGAAGTTTGATTTTAATGAAATTTATCTTTTAACATAATATGTTAAAATATTTTTAGAAGTAAAAGTGAGTTTTATCGTTTAAAAACTAGCTAACGGTAAATTTCATGATTAAAATTATATAAGTACAAAATTGAGATTTTAGAGATTTATCAAACTTCAAACCTTATTTTATACAAGGAAGTTTTATTAAAAGGTTTAATAAATGTTCTTTAGCCCTCAAACGTCCAAACTTAATAATAGATATTAAACTTACATTTGATCACGTCAATTATATAAAATTGAATTTAATAAAAAATTTGATAAAATGTGATTTAAAATAAAGTATATTCTGGCTTATTGGATGCATGCAATAACCATGATATAATATGTTTTTTAAACTACAATTATAAAAATATCAAAGACCCCTTAATTGAACTCAAATCTATGCAATCTTATTTGAATAACACTCACTTGTCGCTTGTATAAGCTAGCGGGATAAATGATACCAAACCGCTAGTGTTATGTTTTGATGAGTGGTGTGTATTTGTGATTTCTATAACCTAATTATAGATCGATTATACAAGTTCTTCAAACTGGACGATTTGACTAGAAATCTTTTTCCAGATAAACGATATCTAAGTAACAGAGATCTGAGGCATAGATGGGATCAAACATTTATTTTAAACTTTGTTATTAGCGATCCCATAGAGCTAGAAATTATACAGTGGAATATAATTGATACTCGATATCAGCATAGTGGGATCCAATGAATAGGATAAATAATACATAACAATTTATTTGTTTTTCTTGGACCTGTAGTTTGATAATTAATGTATTAGGAAACTTAAGGGTATTAATTATTGAAGATTTTAATATCAAAAATGCCAAACGAATTTTGTTTAAATTTTCATGATGAAAACAAAATACGATCTCATTACCATGCATCATCTTTCTCTTGCTGATCTACAAGAGTGTATAACATTCGATGGATACAATTTCTATGAATAGATTCGTATCTTGAAAGAGAATTTTGAAAGAGATCAGAAATTAAACATTACTAAAGGATCTATTCCTAAACAACCTGCACTTACCATTACAACTAAACATGATGTTTGGTGAAATCATTGTTATGATGCTGATAATGATTTTGACATCATATTTGTTAAAGCATTTCATATGTTCTGTCCGATGATGTGGATATTCTGAAGATACAAAGCTATTTGGTTTGAGCCAGATCAAACACGAGAGGAATGCAAGGCCGAAATGAGTCAGTATGCTCTAAGGCTCCATTATATCATGGAAATGACACCTTTAAGACCAATAAATCCAAGATGACCCACAAAGATAGATCTTGTTTCTTTTGTGGACAAACGAGACATTGGAAGAGGATCCACCCCTCTTATCTAAAAAGAAGGTATGCAGAGACCAATACTTCAGGTTTCTACTAGATAAAACTTATATGTGACACCTTGTTTTCACTTTACAGTTTAATTTAATATAAACGATTGTTTATACAAGTTTAAGTGGCAATATATTACTTTTTAGCCAAAGTAATCGTCATGAAAGTTGTACTAGACCTCCATACGAACCCATGGGCATAAAGATCACCAAAATGTGAAGTAATACGAGGAAGTAATGATTTTTCAAGGTTACACGTGACAACGTATTGCGGTAGTATTTATTATAAAATACAAAATGAAAATATACTACTTTTATCTGAAGTAATATAATGGAGAATTGATGTCCATGTAAATACGAAACCGTATATATAAAGAACTTCGAGAACAAAAATCATATAAAGAAGTTATGAATTTCACAAGGTCATTCGCAATACAATCTTTTAAAAATAGAAAGTGAAAATATATTGTGAATTAGCTATTTAGACCTAAAGGAAATGTTTAGTACATGGAATTACGAAATCGGGAAAATAACGAACGTTGAAAATGGAGCTTGTATGTGAAAGTTATGATTTATCGAAGAAGGAAATAAATTACATGTGAGGGGTGACATGACACCACAAGAACGTGCCACATGGAACCTAAAGACCCAAGCCTCAACGCC
The DNA here is from genome assembly GCF_052849685.1 of Lactuca virosa. Classification (NCBI taxonomy): domain Eukaryota; kingdom Viridiplantae; phylum Streptophyta; class Magnoliopsida; order Asterales; family Asteraceae; genus Lactuca; species Lactuca virosa. The sequence continues at coordinate 248,174,035 of NC_136432.1, forward strand.
AACCACTAGCATATGTGGCTGTTGGATTAGGTGTCTAAGCCCATAACTATAATTAGAATGTACTTGACCCGATAGTAGCATGGTCCATTTCGAGTTGCCTTCACCAGAACAATTTGATAGATGAATATTTGAGTAAGAGGTTATTTATGATTTATTAATATATTATAATTATAATATATTAGTTGAGGAATCATATTATTTAATTAATATTGATCAAGAGTTAATTTAGTGATCAAAAGAGACTAATTAAATTGATACATATGAGTTGGGCTAATGATCCATGGTTTGATTTGTAATGGGCTTATGGGTTAATCCATGAAGTATTTATCCAAATCAAATGGGTGGATCATAAGCTTATGGGTATGGATTAGGGTTACACATGACCCTTGATATTCTACATATATATATATATATATATATATATATATATATATATATATATATATATATATATATATATATATATATATATATATATATATATATATATATATATATATTCATAAGCTAAAATCGGTTGCAACTTGCATTCCAAGAAGTAGAATGTGATTTCTAGTCTCCTAAGTCTCACTCATATCCATCTAGCTGTTTATTGGTGTTTGTAACTTGTTTGTGGCACGACACTTGGGGTGCTAAGTTCTCACAAGGCCAAAGTCTTACTAGCTACATAAAAAGGTAATCTTCTAACTAGTAATATGATTCATGTATCAAATTTTGTATGCTAGTTTAGGCTTCATGCTTTGGATATCAATGTTGCATGTATAATTAGAGAAAACTTAGATCCAAAACATTAGGGTTGTATGTGCACCATAGGAATGTTAGAGTACATAAAACCCAACAGTGGTATCAGAGCCATGGGTGTTTTCTATTGTATTGATGCAATTGTGTGATTTTCAAAGCTGAAAAAACTGCATTTCGGGATTCTTCCAGGGCCAACTCGCGGAGTTCATCATTGAACTCGACGAGTTGGATGATGTTTGACTTGAACTCGATGAGTCCATTACGGCACTCGACGAGTTGGTGCATCTGATGTCAGAATCTTTGAGGTTTTGGCCTATTTTGGATTAGGATCATTACAACAAACTGTTTTGGTTCATAAAATTCAATTTTAATGATATGGTAATGTTTATCGCCATCCAATAACATTATGCTTGTCAAATTTTAAGATGATTATTTGATTTTGTGAAAAACTAGTTATTTGTAAAATTTGAAGTTATCATGTGGTATGAATCAAATAGGTCAAATTGGTAAATGATTAATTATATGATAATTGGATTAGTTAATTTGATCTTTATGTGTTCCTTGAAAGGTTCCATAACTTGTCCTCAAGTTATGGAATATGAAAAGTTATTATTTATGAAACTATTAACTCATGTAAGTTATAGAATTCAAGAGTCTTGAAAGGTTTCATAACTTGTCCTCAAGTTTGGAATTTGAAAGGCGATTCATGGAACTTTGAAATCCATAAGTTATGGAAATCAAAAGTCTTGGTAAGTTACAAAACTTGCCCTCAAGTTTTGGAACTTGAAGAGTCTCATTTATGAGACTTTAATTCCAAACCCTAGAATTTTAAAAGTTTAAAATTCAACCCTTATACTATTATAATATTAAAGTTTAATACTTATATATATGGTTATTCAAACCTTGTTTGTGATCCTTAGTATCCCAGTCACAAACTTGAAGGGCACAATCGAGATTTAAACATGCCATTGAAAGAGTTCAATGAATCTCAAAAGAATCTAGGAATTTCAATTCATTTAAAACTTAATAATTTATTTCGTTTTTCATGGTGGAAATTGGTAAATCGTTATTTACCTACCTTCAAATATTTTGCAATTGGATTACGGCATCCCTCTTCCGAATTGTAAAATATTGTGTTGGGTCCTAGCCTTAATATTTCATTTGGTGCTATATTAAGGATCATTATCTAATCTAAACTTTGTCTTTCTTTTCAGATGTCTTCCAACACTGCTTCAAACCTAAATCCTTTAGGCTTTTTCTCCCTTATGAACCTATGTGGGAGGGTCATATTCGATGGATCGACTTCAATGATTGGATTCGAAACATCCGAATGACCATTCGCTATGAGGACAAAGAATATGTCCTAGATAAAGAGCTGAAGGAGATTGATGAATCTACCGCTACTCCCGAACAGATTGTTGAATACAAGGCCCATGAGAGGGACGCGACCAAAGTGTCATGTATTATGATTGCTACCATGACTGCTGAGCTTCAGAAGTCCTATAAGGACTTTTGGCCTTATGAAATGCACCAGGATTTGATGGAAAGGTACCATCAAAGTGCTCGGCAGGAGAGGTATGAAATCATAGCCTCCATGATTACTACCAAAATGAAGGATGGAGAGTCTATCATGACCCACTTGCTAAAGATACAAAGGTTTGTGGACCACTTGCTGAAGCTGAATGTCAACTTCGATAAAGAGTTCGACATAGATATCATTCTACACTCTTTGTCTCCATGTTATGATCAGTTTCGTATGACCTATCATATGAACAATGAGGAGGTCACTATAAGCAAGCTTCAAGTCCTTTTAAGGACTGATGAAAGTAGTCTTAAAGGAAAATTTGTTGTTTCTACTCCTACTGCTACTGCCCCTGTCTTGGCAATTGGACACGGGAAGGGAAAGAAGAGGAAAGCTTCCTCAAAGGGCCACAAGGGAAAGTCTTGGATCCTCTTCTAGTGAGTCCAAAGTTTGTCCTGCTACACCCTCCTCAAACCCAAAGGAAGCAGAGTGTTTCCATTGTCATGAAAAAGGGCATTGGAAGCGAAGTTGCCCCAAATACTTGCAGGACATAAAGGATAGGAAGATCAAACCATCCTTCGCAGGTAGTTACACTATTCTGTCTAATAACTCATCACATGCTAATTCTTGGGTCCTTTATATAGGATGTGGTTTAAACATTTGTTCTGATTTGCAGGGTCTAAAAAGAAGTAGGGATGTGGAGCACGGGAAGATGAACTTAATCATGGGGAATAGGGGAAAGTCACCTGTCATCAAGATTGGAGTTTACACTTTATTGCTTAGTAGTGGGTTAAATTTAGATTTGAATAATTGTTACTACTTGGCTGATATGGCGAGGAATATCATTTCCTTTCACAGTTTGTATGAACAAGGTTTTACCTTTTCTTTTAATAATGAAATTGGTGGTTTTAATGCTTATTTTAATGATGTACTTTATTTTGAAGCATTGCCTTGTAATGGTATATATGAAACTGTGATGATTGTTGATAACTTAGGAAATAATGTGTTGCATATCGATTCGTCCAATAGTTTGGATAGATCATCCTTATGGAATTGTCGTCTTCGACATGTCAACAAGAAGCGCATAGCCCAACTCCAAAAGGATGGAGTTTTGGAGTCATTTGACTTAAAGTCAGTTGACACTTGTGAATCTTGTTTACTTGGAAAGATGACCAAGTCACCCTTCACTGGTTCTTGTGCAAGGGGTGAGGGTTTGTTGGATCTCATACATACAGATGTGTGTGGACCCTTCAGAACCGCCACAAGGGATGCTAACCGCTTCTATGTGACTTTCACTGATGATTATAGTACATATGGATATGTCTACTTAATCAAGCATAAGTCAGAAACCTTTAAAAACAAGAAGTGGAGAATCACCTAGTTAGGAAGATAAAGATGCTCAGATCCGATCGAGGAGAAGAGTATATTAGTATCAAGTTCCACGACTATCTTAAGGAATGTGGAATTTTTTCACAATTGATACCACCTAGGACACCACAGCTTAATGGTGTGGCTGAGAGGCGCAATCGAACCTTGCTGGACATGGTTCGTTCTATGATGAGTCGAGCTTTGTTACCTATCTCATTCTGGGGGTATGCCTTAGATCCTGCTGCCCATATCCTTAATCTAGTCCCGACTAAAAAGGTTTCCAAAAACCTCACGAGATGTGGACATGGAAGGTTCCCTCGTTAGCACACATCGTGGTTTGGGGTTGCGAGGCTTTTGTGAGAAAAGAAACTCAAGACAAACTCGAACCTCGAAGTGAGCTATGTATTTTCATCGGCTACCCACAAAAATCCTTTGGATATCTCTTCTATAGACCGAGTGATAATGTTGTCTTCGTTGTGAGGAGAGGAGTCTTTCACGAGTGAGAACTTATATGCCAAGAGGACAGTGGGAGGCAAATTGACCTTGAAGAGCTTTAAGATTTAAGCGACGAAGGAACCTCAAACACTAGCGCTCAACCTGAGGAGGAAACTCCAGTTGAACCAATTGACGAGTCCTTACCTCCGAGCCGTTCCAGTAGAGTTAGAAATACACCTGAGTTTTATGGTTTCCATATTACTTCTGAGGGTGATACATTTATCAGTGATAGTACACTGGTAAACTTAGATGAACCTAACAACTACAAGGAAGCCATGACAGGCCCCGAGTCTTCTAAATGGAAGGAGGCAATGGACAGCGAGATTCAGTCTATGTATGACAATCGAGTTTGGAACTTGGTTGACAATGTACCAGGCCGTAAGACAGTCGGGTGCAAATGGATCTTCAAGAAGAAGACCGACATGGATGCGAAAGTACACACTTATAAGGCACGATTGGTTGCGAAGGGCTTTACTCAAACTCCTGGACTTGACTATGATGAGACCTTCTCACCAGTGGCTAAGATTAAATCTGTAAGGGTTATGCTAGCCATTGCTGCATTTCATGATTATGAAATATGGAAAATGGATGTCAAAACCACCTTCCTTAATTGGAAGTTGGCTGAAGATGTTTACATGAATTAGCCAGAGGGTTTTGTCTATGCAAAGTACCCTAATAGAGTGTGTAAGATTGAGAAATCCATTTATGGATTGAAACAAGCATCTTGCAGATGGAATCTTTTTTTCGATGAGAAAGTCAAAGAGTTTGGCTTTTCTAGAAGCAAGGATGAGTCATGTGTATATGTAAAAGCTAGTGGGAGTATATTTAGCTTTCTAGTATTATATGTAGATGACATACTGCTCATGGGAAACGATATCCCAACCATACAGGAGGTTAAGTCCTGGCTTGGGAAGTGTTTTGCTATGAAAGACCTTGGGGAAGCTGCTTACATTCTAGGGATAAGGATATTGAGAAACAAGAGTAAAAGACTAATAGGACTTAGTCAAAGTACCTACTTGGACAAAATTTTGAAGCGTTTCAGCATGGAGGAATCCAAGAAAGGAGAATTGCCTATCAAGAGCAATACCAAACTGAGTAAGACTCAGACTCCGAGTACAGAGGCTGAGATAGCAGAAATGAGTCAAATACCATATGCTTCTGTTGTTGGTTCGATCATGTATGCTATGATATGTACTCGCCCTGATGTGGGCTTTGCTTTGAGCATGGTCAGTAGATATCAAGGGAATCCTAGTAAAGCTCACTGGACTACGGTAAAGATCATTCATAAGTATCCGCGGAGGAATAAGGACTGGGTCCTTACCCTCGGTGGGAGTGATGACTTGAGAGTGACAGGTATAGTGACGCCAGCTTTCAGACCGACATAGATAATTTCCGCTCTCAGTCGGGCTGGATATTTACCCTTAATGGAGGAGCAATAACATGGAAAAGTTCCAAACAGGAAATTGTGGCTGATTCAACGTGCGAATCAGAGTACATAGCAACCAGCGAAGCAGCAAAGGAGGTAATATGGATGAAGAACTTTATTGGATACCTTGGAGTTGTACCAGCTGTAAAGGAGCCTGTGGAGATTTTCTATGACAAAGAGGGTGCGGTAGCCTTAGCCACGGAACCAAGGGTTCATGGCAGATCCAGACACATCGACATAAAATATCACTTCATAATACATCGAATAGAAGAAGGACTCCACGTGATGAAGGGGATATCATCAGAAGAGAACCCAGAAGATCCCCTTACGAAGGGACTGAGTAGGGTTAAGCACTTGCAGCACGCTAGGAAAATCGGGCTGAAGGACGATATTAGTTTTAATGATTAGGTAGCTTTTTGGAAACTTGTAATAGCTAAAATGTAATTGATATTTGATGATTGAATAAAAGGAGTTTTATTTATAAGTAAAGTTACTATCTTGTGTCAATTATTTACTATTGTTTCATTTTGCATGTTTTGACTTCCAGAATAATATAATTATTCAAACTATCCACAGTCGATCATACTTTGGAAGTAGGTTATGAATGTAGAATGTCATGAATGGGTTTTTGTCAAATTGTCTAATGTGCTAGACATAGCAAAGTTTGCTACAAACATTCATGAGTGCTCTTGAAATAAAATTTGAGTATTGGATTAAACCCACACTCACATGAATCACTTCATGGAATTTATCACAGGTGATTGTGAGATGATAATATCTTATAGTCTTCAAACTAAGATATATTAGTTGTTGATTATGAGTTGGTTGTACATTGATGGTGCGAAAACGCATCGGTAACTCGATGTTATAAAACGTACCGTTGTGTATGATTTAACGAGTAATTAGTACAAGCATATAAGTCGAGGTTTATATGTTCCTTTTATCCTAAGAGGATTAAAACCGATATCTTGGGCCCCTCGATGATTTTGTTTTGACTTATGTGTCGGGCCCGGTCAGGACTCAATTGACGTGTTCAATTAAGTTTTATGTCAAACAAATCAGAAATCGGGAAAGAAAATGTTGGACAATGAGTATGACTTTAATTCCATGTCTTTGTCCACACGATATCTTGTAGAACAGAGGATTATATGATCACTTATCTAATGGACACATCAGAGTGTGACAATGGCTTTTTGAGAGCTACGATTGCTAATCGGATTTTAAGTTGCATTGGCAATTATATTTATTAGACTTATCCAAATGGGAGACTATTAGATTAGGTGTCTAAGCCCATAATTATAATTGGTATGTACTTGACCCGATAGTAGCATGGTCCATTTCGGGTTGCCTTCACTAGAACAATTTGATAGATGGATATTTGAGTAAGAGGTTATTTATGATTTATTAATATATTATAAGTATAATATATTAATTGAGGAATCATATTATTTAATTAGTATTGATCAAGAATTAATTTAGAATTAATTTAGTGATCAAAAGAGACTAATTAAATTGATACATATGAGTTGGGCTAATGATCCATGGTTTGATTTGTGATGGGCTTATGGGTTAATCCATGAAGTATTTATCCAAATCAAATGGGTGGATCATAAGATTAGGGGTATGGATTAGGGTTACACATGACCCTTGATATTCTACACTACACACACACACAGACACACACACACACACACACATATATATATATATATATATATATATATATATATATATATATATATATATATATATATATATATATATATATATATATATATATATATATATATATATATATATATATTCATAAGATATAATCAGTTGCAACTTGCATTCCAAGAAGTAGAATCCAATTTCTAGTCTCCTAAATTTCTCTTATATCCATCTAGTTGTTTATTAGTGTTTGTGACTTGTTTGAGGCACAACACTTGGGGTGCTAAGTTCTCAAGAGAAAAAGTCTTACTAGCTACATAAAAAGGTATTACTTTAACTAGTATTATGATTCATATATCAAATTTTGTATGCTAGTTTAGGCTTCATGCTTTAGATATCAATGTTGCATGTATAATTAGAGAAAAGTTAGATCCAAAGCTTTAGGGTTGTATGTGCACCATAGGAATGTTAGAGTACATAAAACCCAACAGTGGCAAGACTGGAGTCCACAATAAAAGTACGACATGCACATGTTAGGGAACGACGCGCCTCCCTAGTCTCCATATAATTAGGGGCTTAGACCTCCTAATTTGATACCCAATTCTCTCATCTTTCAAGAGAAATTCTCCTCTTACCTTGAGCATTTTGGTGCCTCGTGATATGATTTCTCGTTCAGTAGTTTAATTATTGAAACTTTGGAAGTTTTGTAATAAGAAAAGAAAGTATGTGTAACACCCGTATCCTCATGTATCAATTCTTTGAAGTCTAAATTTGTCATTTTTCATTTTGGTGTCCTACATTGAGCATTGGATAGTCCCTATACTGGGCGTAGGTGATTGATTGCATACATGGGTTTAATGACCTATGTTGAGCGTAGAGTGAGTTACACTGAGCATAGTTGCGCAACACCAAAACCCTATATTTGGGGTTGTGAGCACTATTTAAAGGCTTTAACTCCTTGAGGTCATCTCCATGCTCAGCCTCCATCCTCTTATTCAGACATCTTGAAACCGTAGCTACCTTGTGAGAGATTTGAGGCCTTAGAGTGTTCTTGTGTGCATCTTTGAAAGAAGATTTTATAGGAGAAGCATTTGGGAGTTTAAAGCTTTGTGGATCCATACTTTGCACCTCATAATCCACCTCCAGATGGTATAAAGTTCCCATCTTGTTGTTATTTCATGCTAGATCTATTTTGGTTATGGATTTATATGGTTTTTGTCCCATAACCTTGGTATTTGAGATTATGAGTTAATCCAGACCATTATAAGGCCATTTCTAGATGCTTTTAGGGTCATTGAGTCTTAAAATTGAGAGCTTGTTCACTCTCATCCATTCATACATGAGTTCTTGAGCATTAAAGGGTTTTATAGAAATTGAGTTTGGTATTATGTTCTTTTTAGCCAGGCAAAGGAGTAAAGCCATAGACTTAACCCATTAAGGCGTTCTTTAGGTTCAGATATGAGAATTGGATGGTTGGTCCTTATGTATTAAGATCTTAATAGAAAGTTGGTGAATCAGCGAAGCTATGCTGAGTGTAGCGTTCTCTACACTCAGTGTAGCCTAGTTTATCCCTATTTTTCATTTGAAGCTCTATGTTGAGCATAAAGCAGGGTGTTACACTTGGCGTGGCATCAGGAGGTTGACTTTTTGACAGGTTGAATTTTGGTCAACTGGAATGGGTCTTAGTCTTGGAATGGAAAAATGGTCATTTGTACCAAGAAGAGTTAGCTATGAACCAAGTTCCTTTGAATGTGGATTATTACCTTAATTATTGATTAGGGTTTTCTTGTATATATGTTTAATATGATGAGTTCCAGTATTAGCAGCTCGAGTGTGTGAGTTGTTTGTCTGCATATTTAGGTGAGTCTTCTACGTATACTATGTAGGTTGCTAGATTGTGTTTGTGACTCTTGCATAAAAGACAGTGTTTGGATCAGAACACTTATATGAAAGACTATGGTTGGATTACAACACCTATGTGGAAGACTATCAAAGACCATGGTTGGATCCTAGCACTTGTATGCAAGACTCTGGTTGGATCACAACACTTGTTTGTCTTTGTGACATGCAAGGAAAACCATTGTTGGATAATGGCAGAAAGGTTATGGTTGGGCTGTAATCTGGAAGTGATTGTAAGACTATGGTTGGATCATAGAATTCATGAAGGGTTGGAACACACCCCTAGGGTTGGGCCCACTGATATGTATGGTATGTGGTATTTTGGGGAGCTCACTAAGCTTTGTGTTTACCGTTTTGTGGTTTCAACATTTTCAAGTCCTTTCGGTTCCAAAGGGTAGGCTCTGACTTGACTGCACAGAAACCCCCGATGAATTTTCCCCATTTTTATTACTATTCCACTCTGATGTTTCAAATACACTTTAATATCATTTATTTTGGAACAAATACTATATGAATTTGATGTTTTGGAAAATGAAATATTTTATCGGTAGTTTTGCGATCTTGCAAGTTGCTATCATATCCTTGGCTTGAAGGATTCGTGCATACTCTTGGGTGTGTCTAAACTCAAACTACGGAATTGGTAGTTTTGGGATCTTACAAGTTGCTATGATAGAATTGCCTGATTTTTGATGCCTTCTTGCCTAGGAGGAATTGGATGATATATATATATATAACTTGGAATATATATTGGTGAAGTTAAGTTCTAAGTGTACATTTAAAAATTGTATACAATTAGGATCATATAGCCTTAGAATGACTGTTTTAACCTGATTTCCTATTCGTTGTCTGGTTGTGGGCTTAGGGTAGAGCCATTTACTCGACAATCTATTTGATCTCGTATTGTCTATAATTTGCACGCATAAGGCAACCGGAGTTGTTGATAGAAGTTCCTAGCATTGCAAAGGCCAGTGAGGCAAGGATTCGTACGAGAACCTAAGGAGTGTTTTAGTGAGACATGTATGATGTTTAGCATGGAACTTATGAGAGTTGCCATGATGAAGTGATTTAGAGGATTCGTGATGATTCTTGAGGAATGTACAGATAAGGTTGGAAGGTAGTATTGGGCCCGTACTACTAGAAGCATAGTAACCGTACTCAAACCAAGGATAATCGCAAAGATTCTAGAGAATTTATAGTGTGATAGTTCCCTTGAGTATATTCTGATTGTTTATATGTTTGTATTCTAGTATGGTGTTGAGCAGTCGAGGAGGAGGTTTTGGTTTAGGTTTTGGTTCTGGATCTGGTGCCGAACCGATTGATGAGAGGATAGATGAGTTCATCACATCATAGATCACTTGCCATATACTGGATGCGACTCTTGTGATGTTTGGTACTGTAATGCCCGCAGATTCATGTTAGACAGTTAAGATATAATAAGCGATAAAGAAAAAATATAAATAGAATGTTATTTAGGAGAAATAACCTTAACCAATGTTATAGTATATGTGACAATGATTCAATACATATAAAGAACTCTAAAATCTGACATCGTATGAAGAAGTTACGTTATTTCGAAGTTTCGCGATTAAACCGACACGACTCTGCATACCGTAAAAAGTGAAATTTTGATAAAATACATTTTAGCCTATGTAATCTAAACAAAAGTCCTAGTAGTCATAAAATTGAGAGCATGCATATAAAAATGTGTAAATCTATCTTCGTGAGGGAATGTTATAATTTTTCGAAGTTTCAGCGCAACTGTGTTATCACATAAATGGAGTTTTGGATCGGTCGATTATTAGCCGAAACAATCTAAACGAGAGTTGAAAATCTCGTTAATTCCTATATGTCAATACAAAGATAGTCGAGAACGGATATCGTACGAGAGATTCATGAATTTTTAACAAACTTTAACAGTCTAAGCCTTTAAAATATATTACTTTAAAAATAAAGTCTAAATTAGCCGACGGATTCTAAACAAAAGTTGCAGATCTTGTTGATAGCTACGTGTAGATATAAAATGCATGAAGAATGGAGCTTTTATGAAGAAAATACGAATTTCTGAAGTACTATAAAAAAAACTCGCACACAGGTACACGCGTCGAAAAGGTGTGCGACGCACCTCTAACATACCACAAGATTACAATAAGTGGCACCACCCACACGACGCCACTTCAGCACCCCCGACCAAGTGCATAGTGTGCACCTGACCAGGTGCGTCGTGCGCATCCCGAATTATCCTATCAAATGTTATGAATTCTCCTCATTTCTTCACACCTTTCTTCCGTATTCTCTCTGAAACATTTTCCACCTAAAGCCCTTTTACTCTCTACTTTCTGACCACTTCAGCAAAGCCCTGCGGCGTCAGATAGCTGATGATTAGAAACTCCTGAATCTGAGTTATGCTCGCATAATTCCCGGTTTTCGCTAAAAGCTCTATAAGTTAAGCTACAATTATTGTATTCAAGTGTAACTTTTTATAATAGTCATAGTCATTATTATGAACTTATAATTAAGATTTATCAGTAATTCCAAGTCATAATACTGATTGATCTAGTTACGAGGATGACGTCTAGGCTGGATTTAGTGAGGTGTTTAAAGTGGGATTTCCAAACAGCATACTCTGTATACCAAACGGATCCTACCTCCGATATGATCCTACATGGTTGTTCCTTACTTGATAGATCTTTATGTAGACATTGGGATTAGTGAGGAATTTGGACTATCATTAGTGACAAGGAATATAAGAATAAGACTTAGTAATATAAAATTAGGTCACATCGAAAGAAAAGCTAAGTACTAAAGTGAAGCGCTGCCCAAATTTTCAGTCATCCACTTTAACAAGGGAGTGCATAGTTACTTTCTGCTTACACACAAATACAAGTATTCTAAATGCTTAAACGTTATGTGTACTGTTTAGTTGTGTTTAATATATATGCGTAACATGATATAGCTATTGCTTGATTATACCATATATAAATTATTATATTTAAAATATGATTAGGTAGTGAAGGGTTGCATGAAATAACTGATGAGAGACTGTGATATGTTTGTAAAAGGTTGAGTAAAATAATAATGAGAGGGTGAGGTAAGGACTTTGCGAAATAACGAGTTGTGACCCGCTGTACTATAACTAAAGTATTATTGTATTGTTGTGTCTAGTCACCTAAGAATATATTAGTTAGTAAAATGTTGTGCGAAATAATGAGTTGTGACTAGCTGTGCTATGAGCAATGTACTATCGTACTATTGTGTTATGCCTAAAGTACTATTGTACTGTTGTGCCTAGATGATTAAGGAAAGATAGATCCTTTAGGAAAGATCCCTCGAGATCATTATTTAAAGATTAGGAAGTGATGATAATAGGAATGTGTAACTGGGTTATTTGTTTGTTGAAAGACGTATAATTAATGATTATAATATTGTGGGTTGAAAACCCTATGTACTCACCAAGCTATTAGGATTGCTACGCATTAAATACACTCTAAACTAGGAAGTGAAAAATCGAAACTACGATATACCTAAGTGTACATGCACCCTAGGATCTAAGGTTTCATACTAATTACATCTACCCTATGAAAATGAAAATTGAAAGAAGAATCACATACCTATTTTTTAGCCAAAGACCTTCTTGCTTGAGCTCTCATGCATGCCACCTTGTTTGGGTGTAAAGGACCCAAAACAGAATCCCTCTCTTGGCTCACACCCAATGAACTCAAAAGAGTAGAAAAATAACTAGGAGGGGATGCATTATAAGGAGAGTTCATCAACAAAGATGGAGAGAGAAATGGGGAAAATTCAAGCCAAGAATGAGAATGGAAGAATGAATCCCTAAGGCCCTATTTATAGCCTTGGATATCTTCCAGGTTTTTATCATCAAGCCCATGTGGGATGGATAACCCTTATGAACGAAATTCCTCTTATTCTTAATGTAATTTTGGTCCACCATCCTTCTTTCTAGGGTTTTGGTATATTCCTTATTAATTAACTAATGATTAATTGATATTCAAACCTTCTATTAATTAAACTATTTAATTAACTCCCAAATTGTTTTTCCAATTAGTTTCTAATTAGTTATTAAACCATAATAATTAATAAACTAATTCCCCCTTCATTTATTCTACTTAATTCGACTCTTGAGGGCAACCCAAGAGGAACGTGCTATTATTAGAAATATCACCAATAGTTAATGATATTGGACATACATTCCAACACAAGTTTCCCAACCTGAATCACTCAACTTCTTTGTATCACATGTAGCGATACAAATGTACATGAATGATTAGAGATTCAAGGAGATGTAGACTAATAGTCTAAGATAATGTAAGGCATGTTTATGCTTGTGTTTTGTATTAGTGATGACATCCGAAGCTTTTATAAATTAATGAAAAACATTTCTCCAGAAGTACTTTTACGGGACCAAATTCTGCATTTATAAATAAACCTTGTTTTAAATAAGCATAAATAAAAAGTTTTAAAATAACGGTAAAAATGGGGATGTCATAGTTTCCATCAAGGAGGGAATTATGGATCTTTTGGATGATTGCTTAGGGGCCTTTCATTATGAGATCGCGGTGGGTAGGTTGGGGGCATAAACTCTTTTTTTTTTGGGAGTTCAAGGCTTCTGGAGCCCAAGAGTTCTTTGGGATAAGGACCCTATTCCTAGCCGATGATGGATCATTGGTATAGAGAATGCTCAGCGGACGAGCTTCTGCCCCGAGGGGTCGAAGGTGGGTTATGCAGCTTTCCTTCTGAGGGATCGAACTCACGACTGGTGGGAGGAGATTGGTTATGCTTTGGCATCTGAGGCCATGGTGGACATGTCTTGGAGATAAGGAATACGAGATACCACGACATGCTCAGGGATGACATTTAGGAGTTTGTGAGCATGTCGAGCTGCAAGATCCTGGAGTACATGATTGCTAGATCTCGGGAATGGGAGATTGACTTTGTGAGCATGTCGAGCTACAAGACCATGGATAAAGTGCAAGATGGAGCAGGTACAGATAGCAGTGGTCCAAGAGAAGAGTCTGAAGACTTTTAATTCTTGTTCTAGGAGCCAGTAGGGTTGTGGCTGTTGCGAAAAGTGTGGCAAGACGCATGATGGAGCCTGACGAGCATCGGGTTCGAGGTGTTTTAGGTGTGGTTAGGCTAGACATTTTTGTAGGGATTTCCCTCATGGAGCGTTGATATGTTTACACTGCAATCAGACGGGCCACAAGAAGGCTGATTTCCGAGATTGACATGAGGAGTAGTAGTGATGCCCACCCCATCCACCTTGAAGATTACTGATGGCCGCCAGGTCATGGCGGCAACTCCTCTGGTGAAGAGTAGGACATTTCAGTTGACTGCCAAGGAGGCATGAGCAACACCAGATGTGGTTTCCCGTATGCATCTTTACCACATCTTTTACTGCTTTCCTCGTTTATGCTTATTTTTTATCTGATCATGTATAGGGATGTTTTTAGTCAATGGTATGACTACTCATGTTTTGTTCGATTCTAGTGCTACCCGATCTTTTGTATCTCTTGTGCTTAGTAAGAAGTTTAGTGATGCTCGAGGGACTTTGGATTATCCGTTCGAGTTTGGGTTGTCGATGATCGTTTAGTGAGTGCTACTAGATTTCATAGGGGATGTGCTTTGAATATGTTCAATGAGAGATATTTGATTAGTTTGCTTCTGATTCCGATGTCAGGGTCGAAGGTTATTATGGGCATGGACTGGTTGGGCCCCAATAGGGCTATGATTGATTGTGAGCATCATTTGGTGTGATTTCAAACCCCATATGGGCGAGAATTGGTCATTCATTGCGAGGGTGCTCAGTGTGGACCGACTGTCTATTTAGTTATGAGATCTAGGAGGTATATACCGCACGGGTTTTCCGAGTTCCTAGCTTATCTAGTGGATACACGAGTTGAGGGTAAGAAAAATGTTGATGACATACCTATTGTTCAGGAGTTTCCCGATGTGTTTCCTAAGGATTTTTCGGGAGTGCCTCCTGAGAGGTAAGTTGAGTTTCGGAGTGATTTGATTCCAGATGCGGCACCGATAGCCATGGAACCCTTTCGTTTAGCACCTCTAGAAAAGTAGGAGTTGTCTACACAGTTATAGGAACTCCTAGACAAGGAATTAATTATACCGAGAAGTTCACTATGGGGAGCACCGATCCTGTTTTTGAAAAAGAAGGATGGCTAACATAGGATGTGCATTGACTACCGGGAGTTGAACAAGGTGACGGTTAAGTACCATTATCCACTTCCGAGGATTGATGATTTATTTGACCAGCTTTAGGGAGCATCTTGGTTCTCCAAGATTGATTTGAGATCTGGTTATCATCAGATGAGGGATAGAGATGAGGATGTGGAGAAGACGGACTTCGGGAATCGTTATTTTCATTACGAGTTTGTGGTGATTCCATTTGGCTCACAAACACACCGGTGGTGTTCATGTATATCATGAACCGGGTGTGCAAGCTGATGTTGGATCGGTCGGTGATAGTTTTCATTAACGATATCTTGGTCTATTGTAAAACCATGTAGCAGCATAAGGAGCATCTCCGAGAGGTTTTGAATACCTTGAGGATGGAGAGGCTTTCTGCCAAGTTCTCAAAATCTAAGTTCTAGTTATGTGCATGCGGTTTTTGCGACATATCGTCAACTAGAATGGTATACTGGTCGATTCGGCCAAGATCAAGGAAGTGATGTAGTGGGAGGTTCTGATGACACCATCTGAAGTTTGGAGTTTCCTTAGGTTAGTAGGGTATTACATGAGATTCATTTAGGATTTCTCCAAGATTGTTGTTCCTTTGATCGGTTGAATGTTACTTTCTGATTGGGTGCCTGATCATCAGGTAGCTTTTGATACTTTTAGGCGTAAGTTATGTAGAGGGGTCATGTGATTCCTTAAGCAACGAGGTAGTTGAAGCGTCATTAGGTGAATTACCCTATGCACGATTTGGAGTTGGGGGCATGTGTATTTTTTCTTCAATATTTGGAGACATTGTTTATATGGGGTCAAGTGCACTATTTATACTGACCACAAGAGTTTGAGGTTTCTAATGGATCCACCGAACTTGAATATGAGACAACGCACTTGGTCATAAGTCGTTACTAGCGGAAGCTCACAAGTCAAAATTTTCGATCTATCAGGAGGGCACGAAGATGTATAGACACTTGAGATTAAGCTACTGGTGGCCCTGGATGAAAAGGGAGAAAACATGGTTTGTGGAGCGGTGCTTAACACGCCAAAAAGTCATGGCCAAACATCAGAGAGCCCACGACAAGATTCAGCTGTTACCCATTCCCAAGTGGAAATAAGAGGAGATCACTATGGATTTTATCAAGAATTTGCAAAGGACGACACTTGGGGTTGACTCTATTTAGGTCATTGTCGATAGATTGACCAAGAATGCTCATTTCATCCCTAGCGTTGAGAGCATTTCCACCGAAAAGTTGCTCGATATCTATATCTGCAAGGTGGTTGTTTGAGATGGGGTTCCAATTTTGGTTGCTTTAGAATACGATGTTCATTTCATTTACACATTCTAGAAGAAGTTTCATGAAGAGTTGGATATTCTACTACTTTTCAGCACTGCATATCACCCTCAGACTTATGGATAGAGTGAGCGGACTATTCAGACGATCGAGGATATACTCAGGGCATGTATGTTAGATTTTGGCGAGAGCTGGGATACTTATCTTTAATTGGACGTGTTCTTTGCAACAACAGTTATCACGCGGATAGCGATCGACCTCTCTTCCAGATGCTTTATGGGGGGAATTGTCGGACCCTGGTTTGTTGGGGTGAGACGGAACATCAAGTTATAGGGAGTATTGAGGTAGTACTCAAGTCCAATGAGTTGACACAACAAGTACTCGATCGACTGCAGACGACATTATGTCGCCATAAGAGTTATGCTGATCGGCGACGTTTAGACCTTAAGTTTCAAGTTGGATATTATATGCTTCTGAAGGTTTCACCTTGGAAAGGTGTCATCCGGTTCCGGAAGCAGAGCAAGTTGGCCCCCTAGCATAGTGGTCCTTTCAGGATTATCGCCCAATATCGATTGTAGCTTCCTGACGACCTTTTCCAGATTAATAACACTTTCCATGTCTCTTAGTTGTGGAAGTGTTTGGCTGATTATCCTATAGTGGTTCCCTTGGACAACATCCAGATTGATGAGCGACTGAATTATTTAGAGAAACTGATTGTGATCCTCGATAGGAAGACAAAGACCTTGCACAACAAGGAGGTGGGCTTGGTGAAGGTGCAATGGAAGCACCAGAAGGATTCAGAGTGGGCATGGGAGCCTGAGGAAGAGATGAGGGAACAATACCAAGAGTTATTTGCAACAGCGGAATTCACAGACGAAGACTGTTTCAAGTGGGGAATAGTTGTAACACCCGTATCCTTAGGTATAGTTGTTTAAAGTCTAAATTTGTCATTTTTTTCATTTTGGTTTCCTACGATGAGTGTAGGATAGTCCCCTACGCTAGGCGTAGGTGATTAATCGCATGCAGGGGTTTAATAACCTATGATAAGTGTAATGTGAGTTATACTAAGCGTACGTGAACAACAACAAAACCCTAATTTTGGGGTTGTGAGCCCTTTTTAAAGGCTGTAACTCCTTGAGGGCCTCTCTATACTCCACCTCCAATCCCTTATTCAGACATCTCGAAACCCTAGCCACCTTATGAGAGATTTGACGCCTTACAGTGTTCTTGTGTGCATCTTTGAAGGAGGAGTTCAAAGGAGAAGCATTCAGGACTTTCAAGCTTTGTGGATCCAGACATTGCACCACGTAATCCAGCTCCAGAAGGTATCAAGGTTCCATCTTGTTGTTCTTTAATGCTAGATCTAGTTTGGTTATGGATTTATTTGCTTTTTGTCCCATAACCTTGGTCTTTGATAATAGGGGTTACTCTAGACCATTAGAAGGCCATTTCCAGATGTTTTTGGGGTTATTAAGTCATAAAAATGATAGCTTCGTCACTCTCACCCATCCACAAATAGGTTCTTGAGAATTAGACTATTTTATGAACTTAGGGTTTGGTCTTATTCTCTCTTTAGCCATGCAAAGTGGTAAAGTCAGACGCTTTACCAATTAAGACATTATGTAGGTTTATATATGAGAACTGGATGGTTGTTCCTTGTACATTAAGAACTTAATAAAAAGTTGGTGAATGAACGAAGCTACACTAAGCGTAGCGTTCTCTACGCTTAGTGTAACCCGGTCTTTACCCACTTTCCATTTGAAGCTCTACACTAAGAATAGAGCAAGGTGTTACGGTGAGCGTAGCATCGAGAGGTTGACTTTTTGACCAGTGGAATTTTGGTCAGTTGGAGTGGGTCTTAGTATTGGAAGGGCAAAATGGTCTTTTTTTCCCAAGAAGGGCAAAATGGTCTTTTAGGAACTCACTAAGCTTCGTGATTACGATTTTGTGGTTTAAACATTTTTAGTTACCTCCAGTTCCATAGGGAATGGCCTAATTTTACTACATAGGAATCCCCGATGATTTTTCCGCATTGTTATTACTATTCCACTCTAATGTTTGAGATACACTTTATCATGATTGATTTTGGAACAAATACTATATGAATTTGATCTTTCGGAAATTTAGAATTTTTATTGGTATTTTTGTGATGTTACAGTAGGTGTCAATGTTAGGTTTGAGGATATTCGGACTTCATCGAAATCTAGTAAAATATACTTATTCTTACTTATATCGGATTATGGTCATAATCGTTGTTATGAACTTATGAGTACCATATTAGTCATTAATTCCATTAAAATGTTCTTATTGGTCTACTTATAGGAGACGTGTCTTGGATAGACATGTTTGCATGGTTGTTGGATTTCAGAAAAGCTATATGTCGAAATGGTCGTACCTCCCGACTGTCTTCACTGACTGATCCTTATTTGATATCCATTAAAGTATATTTGGGATTAGTTAAGAATCTAAATACTATTTGTTACACTCAAATAATTAATAACCAATATAGTATACGAAAGGTTGATACGTATCGGTCAATCTATCTGCAAAGCTACCTACTTATCTCTTTCGAGAACTGATCAAGTGAGTTTTCTCAATATACTATATATTACAATATGCATCCTTATATGTTAGGATGAGATTTTTCTCTTAGGAACATAGGCTAGTTAGTAAAATTTCATGTAGTGTTGAACTATATGTTACTTGGTTAATATGTATGATGATATATTATGTTGCATCTTGAGGCAACCAACTTCGTACCGAAGGGAAGATACCCGAGGCGGAGCAGCATTCTGGGGAAGGCCTAGGGGCGGACCAACTTTGTACCGAAGGCATGTATATTTGTGTATCTTGTATTTTGGGGAACTCGCTAAGCCTTGGCTTACAGTTGTTGAATAAATATTTTTCAGGATGTTCTTCTGATCGTGGAAAGGCTCCAGCATGATTGTATTCACACTGAAGAATAATTACGTTTTAGACCTCCGCTAGACTCTCTTTTATGTTTAATAAATGTATGACTTTGATCTTTTAATAAAAATGTGATTTTGTTATATATATATATATATATATATATATATATATATATATATATATATATATATATATATATATATATATATATATATATATATATATATATAAAAAAAGAAAATTTTGTATTGATAATCGGGACGTTAAAAGTGTTGGATTTAAGTTTCTAAGGTCCTAAGTAAATTGGTATCATGTTGATGAATAAAAGTAAAGTCCTTTTGTGTTGCCCTCATAACTAGGAAATAGATTAGATTGATAAAATGAGAGAGATACATGATTTATTTATATATTATATGATTAATAATATTTTAACTAGAAATACTAATAATTTATTAAGAATTATACATAATTAATTACGGATTATTTAGATTTAATTAAAGGTATAAGGGCTGAGCCACAATTCTTCATTTGTTAAACAAAGGAGAGGATCTAGAATCCTCCTATATGGTGGACGGTTTTGGTGCTCTTGATAAAGTTTCTCAAAGCCTCCAACTAATAAAATAAAACTAGATAATTATTGATTTCAAATATTATCATATTAAGTTCAAATCTAGGGTTTCTGTGTTAATCAGGTAGTTATAGAAAGGGGCATGCCCCTTGTGATTTTCGGCCTGAGAATTCCACATAGAAAATTATCATCCTCTCACCTTTCTCCTTCTCTCTTAGATTTTTTTTTGAGTTTTGGATTGACGCATTACCGGCGGCTATACATTTAGAGCTACATTTTCAAGGAGATTATCAATAGTTTTTAATTAGCTTAATTCGACTTAATCCATAAGGTATGTGTTTCTATTCATGAATTTGATTCATAGATTTTATAGTTTTTGTTTCATAAGTATGTTGCTATTAATTGAGAAAAGACATAGATCTAATTTAGGTTGCATGTATCCTTAAGCGTTAAATGGAATTTCACATGTACCAAATTGATTGTAAACTAAAAACTCCAATAGTGGTATTAGTTTCATGCATTTCTGTTAATTGTACATAGAATATGAAGCTCGAAAAAAAATCATCAGCCGCTATTTTCTATTATTTTTGTAACATCCCAAAATCCCAGGCTAAATTTACATTTTTAAAATATTATAACATCCATGTGTGATAAAATTACATTCAGTATAAACCATTTGTTCTTAAACCATTATTCAAAAATCAGAATTATAATGAAGACAATGTGGAAATCTCGAATCATAAAACTATTAATGTATGTGTACAATCCTGCGTTGGCAATATAATCGATACTTGCAATGTAGTTAATCTCTAACTATAAGCACAAAGCTTAGTTAGTTCCCTAAAATATCGCATACATCACAACATGATATTCTGATAAGGGTTATTAGCAACCCTAAGGACTATCAGCGGTCCCAATGGGCTAACATCATACCCTGTGGATTAATAGTAGTCCAGGAGTTATCGGCAACTCAGTTCACATCTAACATAAATAAAAAAATAAGACCCAGCTGGTCAACTTACATATACTACCACACAAAAAGTATAGTGAGAAGAATCACTTCACAAGTAGCGACTAAGCACCATAACTCTCACCTAACGAAGACTCATCCTATAAGGTACGTAACAACAATAAAGCGTACCCTCTTAGTCCACACTCCAGAACCGTTAGATTAAAAAAATCAGCCCATGCTGAAAATCAACGTTCAAAGTCAAAGTCAAGAGCCGCAATACGAAAAGTTGATTCTCATGTCGTGACCAGCCCACGACTATGTCGTGGGAAACAAGTTCAGCCACGATCCAAACATCAGATTCGACAACTCAGCCGTGACCCAAAACCATTGCCACATAGTGAGGACCATGCCCTCACGTCGTGACTAAGCCATCCAAAATAATCGAGATAAATCTCATAGTTACCTGGTGACCATAATATGGTCGCATTGTGGCTACAACAAATTGGGACACTTAATGCATTCAACCCTAGCCATCCATTCCAGTTTTCAAAAGGGCCTTCTTACTCTAAAAGCATCATAAAATTCGATGATTTATAGACATGCATGCCCAATGAGCGTATTGATCTCATAAAAGTTCAAAATGAAGAAGAAATGGAACCACACTTACATGAATGACAGCAAAACTCGGCAAAACCTCTTATCCATTAAACACAATCGTCAAGGGACTATAAGGACCCTTGAAGTTTCCAACTTTATAGAATCCTCCAATCCAAACTTCCATAATATGATGAAAAGGGAACAATAAGCCTATATCTAGAAGATCACATCACAAATCTTGGATCTTGAATACTTACAATGCTCCAGAAACGCTCAAACTCAAACTCCAAGCTTGCCAAGAGGTATTTAACATCACAAGGGTCTTCTTCTCACTTACAAGGACACCAAAAGATAAAGAATAAGCTCAGAAATGAAGAGGAGGCTATTAATTCTTGATCAAAGCTCTACAGGGTGATGGAGGTTGGAAATGAAACACTAAATTCGAGATTAGGGGCTTATAAATGAAGAAAACCGTAAAAGATCACGAGCTAGGGTTGTTGCCCTTGTCACATCGTGACCATACACATGTCACGTCGTGACAAGCCTCTAGCTACACATTCTCATTCTCTAATTTTCATGTGGTGACCTCCTTATGGTTATGTCGTCACACATGGTTTTTCCCAAAACCCATGCCTTTAACTCCTTAATTCCATACACCGAATCATTCTGGAAAACGAGTGTTACAATTCTCCTGCACTTAAATTAGATTTCATTATCGAAATCAGTCCTTACTAAGCATTTTGTAACAACCCCCTCCAAAATCCCTGGAGGGATATTCCCAAACCAAATACTTATTGCATGAGCTATCGCCACATGGATGCCCGAAACTGTGACTAAAATCCCAAGGAATTCTAAAACCAAGCGCGTACACCAAACCTAAGCGAAAACTACCCGAAGGTCGAAACTGCACCCACTAACAAAGAATGAAAATCAACACATCACAATTAACCGAATCGAGAAAAGATGACTCCTCCACCCATAACTGAGAAGTCCACGAACATATCTGTATTCTAGGTAGAAAAGGTCTCCCTCATACTTCAACCATGATGATCAAAACGCAAAGGTCTGATCCCAAAAAAACCTCCATGACCTTATGTTGTCCCAATGATAGCAAAAGACAAGAATCCACAACCAACTATAGAAGCTGACAACCTAGCATACTGACATCAGAGTGATAAAGAACAAGTAAGGGTTGGACTAGCCCACACATCCCATTGGTTTAAAAACCCTACATCTAGACATAGATATATATAGAAGGAACAGCGACAGTTCAGATCATCCCCTCCCAAAATCAGATATCATGATTTAGGTTCTCGAATACACACCCAACTCCCTGACAAGTCGTGACTAACCAACTGCTCCCACAAGCGCAACCATGGGAAATAACAAAACCTGCGTGTACCCAGGCTCCCAGAACATCATTGGTGCCTAATATTTTTCCAAAAATCCCAAGGGACTTATAACCACCCACCTCACTGGTCTATAGGTATTCAAACCAGCATACCACTACCCATATGTCAATCCAAACAACTATTGGTCATTAGCCACCCTAGGACTATCTGCAGTCCTGATGACTATCAGCAGTCCTGCAGTTACTAGAAACTCAAAAAATACTCATAATAGCCATCAGATACCAAGACTTGACTAGTCTAGCATGCACACCACTATTATATTGGGTAATATAGGGCAAGAACTCACACGAAACCTCGTCATAAAATGATCACCAGTCCATTAGGAAGGATCCAAGTAACGAGCTGCTAATATACCACCATGACTTTCCTACCAACACCGTACAACTGTGTGACTCAACCTACTAGTCATTAAGACACCGGTGATAATACTATATTGTTCAAACACTTGCCACTGCCACCTAATTAATCAAATCAACATGCAAGTCTCCGTTACAGAACTATTGACCCTATTCATAATAGTGAAATCCACGATGGTTCATGGCAGGCCGTGACGCCATCCAGCCATTGGGATGAGAAGCTCACGGCTCCTCATCATTCTTACCATCATCGAACCACAAAAATGCAGACTACCGACCCGTATCCAATGGTCCTAAGGACATACTGGCATCATTTCACTAACCGGTAGGAACCTAGTCAACATCCCACTCTACGTTTGCCAAATACAGGAGCTATACCATCTTAAACATGCACGCTTCCATAGTCCAACTGCCACTGACACTTTGTCAGACGAAACATGACCACCCATAATCAGGAAACAAAATAGATAGCTAAACACCTGCTCCAATTTGCAAACCCAACATAACATACTCCTTAGAATAGAACATAACACTCTTCAGGCCAAATGTATACCTTCTTAACTGCAACCTTACACAAAAGGTGACATACCCACGAATAAAAAAAAACAAAGAACCTCAACCGTTATCAGACACAATCTTCTGGGAACCACAGGAAGATCCTACACCTTGATGAAGCTGAACAGATCGTAGATATGTGCAAAAGACTAACAAAACATTCAATTTTAGAGAAGAAGTCCAAACTTATCCAGAAAATGATACCAAAAACCTAGTCAAATCAATCCAAAAACCAACCCAGCCAACACGACCTACCAAAACTGAACTTTGCACAACCACGATGATACCTAAAAAATAGAACAACGTTATTTCGATATGCTATCTTCTAATAACTAAGGCAATCTGCCATCTCAAACCCACTAGGAACAACAAATCTCCTCAGTTGATACCGCCTGAAACCTTCGAATATCCTCAACGAACTCTAAGGTTGATCAACAATTTCCATCTCATCCCAATATAACTAACTCCTATCCTAGGCCAACCATTCTTCCTATACTCCGATGCACAATTAGATTGGTTTAAACTCCTACACGCAGGTCCATGGAGCTACCACAAAGGAACTACTGACCACAACAAATTCCTTACATAACAGCTTCATGTTGCGACGACGACACACACACCTAACATAAACTTGTTCTGCACCCATGATCTGATCAAACCTCTCCGGGTCGATGAAGGACTCTGGCAGATCCCTAAGGAATGCAACAAGAAACTTCGTAGCTATGAATACTAGATGATAGCACTCTTCTTTTCCTTATGAAGCAATAAGCCCTAAACCAAAAATCTAACTTTCCTGAACTGTAGATTACTCTGACCCATCACGATGAAACCATAAAAAGCAGACCGAACGATGATCATCCAAGAAGAATACCTAGTTCTCCCCCACTTAGGTTTTGAACCATCATCGACCAACATTTGCAACACCAAAGCCTCAGACCGGCTAATCTTGAACATACTCAACTTGGCTTTCAGAGTTAATATAATCTAAATATAATCAGAGTTAAGAAATGTAGTGTAGATGGAACATACTCGACTTGGCTTTCAGAGTTAATATAATCTAAATGTAGTGTAGATTGAATCGAGTTTGAATATAAAATCAGACTTAAGAAATGATTTAGAACATGGAATCTAAATATAATCTGGTTGGCTCGATCTTTTGCTTTTAGAGAATACAAGAGATTATATAATGATTACAATGAGTGTGCAAAAGTTCTTAACCTCTAAGACATGTATCCATCCCATATATATAGGGATAAAGAAAGCAAACAAAAAATATAAGGGACTCGACACTATGGCTTCGAAACTAAAATGCCCTTATAATAAACTTTACAAACTGACTTTCGACGCACAGAATACCCTAGATATTTTCGACATCTCACAATCACTTTCGACCCCAACATTCTCCCCTTTTGTGAGAAATTCCGAATCTAAGATATTAGCATCTTAGCAAATTGGTGAATAACTCTTCGAATTTCAGCATACCAATTGATCACCTTTCAAATTTCAGCCTTTTCCTTTTCGTTGTTCTTGGCACGACTATTCATTTGAACCATGAGATTTGTGTAATGAGAAGTGGTATACCTCTCAACATCACACACTTGAAACAAAAATTTTGTGTTGTTTCCCTTCTTGTTTTTGCCGACAAACACAATTCGTAGTCGTTTCAAGCAAATCTCTCCATTGTCATAATCTTTCAAACTAGCCTTACTCTTTAACAAATATTGAGGAACAGTGATATGTTTATCCAATGCTTGAGCTAAATCAATATCTGTTAATGCTAAAGAACCATAGTAACCATCAATAAACACCTTCAAGTGAGCAAAACCAATCAAAAAATCTTCTTTGTTCGTCACTTGTAGCTTCGAAACATGAACACTCTTCAAAATCTTTGCAACAATCAGCAAATCATGCAGATTCATTAAAGGGAAGTCTGCAACCGAGAACTCAAATACAACATTGTTGGCTCGGACTGCATGATATCGATAATTCTGCAACATACCCTCAAATAGAACATCTTTGGATACACTGAGAACATGATGTAACATCCGGATTTCCAGGCATGACGATTTGAGTATTTCTTTTTGAGTTATAAGGAGGGACTCGACGAGTCGACGCCTAGACTCGTCGAGTAGGATCACGATTTGCTGACTGGATTAATGAAGGGACTCGACGAGTCGATGGGTGGACTCGACGAGTCCGCGTTGTGGACAGAAACCCTAAATCTTTGGGCCTGTGCCCTATTTAAGGGTCCTTATACCCCTCAATTGCGGCTACCAGTCCAGAGAGAGAAACCCTAGAGAGCTTGAACGAGTTGTGTGAGAGAGAAAGCCATTTCAACCCTTTTTGGTGTTGTTTTGGAAAGAAGAAGGTGTTTCCAGCTAGAGGAGGACAAGAGGGTTGCTAATCCGTGGTTTCCAAGCTTGGATCTACAGTGTTGAGGTAGCAAATCGATCCTTTCTCTGTTTGGTTTAAGATCCTTGAATTTTAGGGTTTTCTATACCCTTTATTGGCTTGAAGTGTTGAGTATGTTGTCCCTTTGAGTGTTAGACTCTGGATCTGGACCTCTAGAGGTCCAGAGGGCCTTATCCATTCTGCTTTATGTTGGTTCATGGAGGGAATGAGACTATATTGCCATTTTAGAAGCCATTTCACCAAGGAAAGCCTTGTGTGCGTTGCATGAATGTCAAGACTGAGCCTTTACGTGGTTACCGTGTTTGGGAAGGTCAGATCTATAGGTTAGAGAAGCAGATCTGACCTCAGAAGGTCATTTGAGTGTTGCCATGGAAGCAACTCGCCGAGTTCATAAGTGGACTCGACGAGTCGAGTCGGGGTTGCCCCGCGATTCATGACAGAGTAACCCATCGTGTGAAGGGATGACTCGACATGCCAAGCGAGGCTAGAAGGATTCAAAGGACCCGCATGGACTCACCGAGTCGCCCATGTGCACTCGACGAGTCGGGCCAAAGTTTGACCGTTGACTTCAGTTGACCTTAGGGTTTTGGTCAAGCTGATTCAAGAGAGTTCTGGGAGGGGTAGAATGGTGTTCTACCCATCATTAGAGACGAGATGATGAGAGAGTATTGATTAGGGATGTTATTATGTTGATAGGAGGAGGCTAGATCGGGTATCCGAGCACGGGAGGTTATCCGATACCGTACGAGGTGAGTCTTCTCACTATACTGTACCTGGAAGGGTACCTATGTGTGACCGGAAGGTCTTATATGCTATGAGATGTATGTGCTGTATGCTGTTATGTGATATGTATGTGCTATGAATGTTATGTATGATAAGGACCGGAAGGTCAAGATGATTTGGACCGGAAGGTCAGGAGGTTGTGGACCGGAAGGTCGATACAGGTAGGACCGGAAGGTCTATCGGGATTTGGGACGGAAGTCCCCTGAGACACTTGGACCGGAAGGTCCCACAGAGTTATGGCCTATAAAGGCATATGTGTTGTAGTGGTATTTTGGGGAACTCACTAAGCATTTATGCTTACAGTTGTTGTGTTATGTGTTTCAGGTACTAGCGAGGATCGCGGGAAGGCGCCGGCATGATCCGTACACACTCATGAAGTTTATGTCTTGAGATTCTGGGATATGTTTTGTTATGATAACATTGGATACATTATGTTTTGATAGTACCTTATGAATAAAAGTATGTTTTAAAAATGAAAAATTGTTTTGGAAATTTACGTTGTTACAAGTTGGTATCAGAGCCTTGGTTTGAGGGATTCGGATGCACGTTCGGGCGTATCTGAACTCAATCTGAGGATTTGAGAAATTTTTTCATAAAAATGAACAATTTTTCTAAAAGAGTAAAAGACTTTGAGAAAAGCAGAAAGGAGCAGTGTGTACGATCAGCCAGCGCCCGAACGGTGATTTCCCAAAATACCCTTACATTATTTATTATGAGATATGATATGATATGCTATGCATGCTAGAGTAGGCTAGGTATTCATATTAGGACTAGAGTGGCCTGATTGGTGATGCCTTAGCCTAGGAGATTACTGCTGCTATGTGATGCTTCGAGAGTGAGTTGGTAGCAGTGAGGAGCTTATGAGAGGTCTACCGAAGGGTAGCCTATGCTTAGCGAGGTGTAGAGTACTTGTCATCTGGGATCCTAGGAGGAGGACTTGGGATGAATACTGATGCGGTGTGAAAGGTAGTATAGGGCCCGTACTACTGAAAACACCGGATCAGTGAGCAGTCCAAGTAAGAATCCTTAGGGTACCAAGGAACAAGTAGGGTTGGGTGATCGAGTGCGAGTATACTCGATCGAGTCTCTGGTATCTTCGTGTTGTGTTTCAGAGACATCATGGTTGGTACACCACACACACCAGAGAGTAGCGGTGTTAGCAATGATGAGATTTGCCGTATGATTCATGACGAGATGACCGTGGCGATCCGGAAGGCTAATCCGGAGGATTTTAAGTAGCAGATTGAGAAGAGATGTCATGGTTCGAGTACCGTGATAAGTAGCGGATTGAGAAGTGATGACATGGTTCGAGTACCATGATAAGTAGCCGATTGAGAAGTGATGTCATGGTTCGAGGACCATGATAAGTAGCGGATTGAGAAGTGACGTCATGGTTCGAGTACCGTGAGTTGTAGCAGGTCGAGAGGTGATGTCATGGTTCGAGTGCCATGATGTGAGGTGGAATAAGAAGAGGGAACATGGTTCGAGTACCATGACTCGTAGAAGATTAAGAGGAGATAACATGGTGCAGGTACCATGATTCATAGTAGATCGAGAGGTGGCTACGCGGTTTGAGTACCATGATATGTGGCGGTTAGTATTTCTGGTTTTTACCGGTTATTCCGTGGGGATTGTCTAGAATGGGAGTAGAGGTGAATGAGTATGGGGTCAGAAGGCCTTGATGAACTATTTTTAGTGGAGCATCCCTTGAAAAGGGAAATCGAGTGAGGTCCGAGGGATTGTTGGTGATATGCCAGTTGGAGTCGCAAGACTCAGGGATGAGTAGGGATGGTACGTTATAGGAGAATACGGTCTGGGCTGGGCGACCGGCCGATAGCGGAGAGGTCACTTTCTGTGACCCGAGTGGTGCTATTTCTGTTTCCTGTGGGAGACGTAAGAGGTAATGAGATTTCGGTTTTTGAGTTTGGGGGTGAGCCCTGTGGTATTGCACGGATGGTGATCTCCAACCAGAGTATATGGCAATAGATCTGCCGCGAGGTAAAGATATAGCTTGAACAGGTCGTCAGTGGGGGCTGAGATGGTCAAGGACTAGGATACACCCTAATTGAGTATAGTAGGCCATGTGTTAGCTGCAGCGTCGGACGATCAACAGGAGTATATCAGGGCGGTGGCCTTTATTGTCTTTGATGGGTGTTAAGAGTGGAAATATGGTTTCTGCTCTTATGATAAGTGGCGTGATGGAACGTTGGTTGAGGAGTCGATGATGAGGAGTACGGTAGATCATTACTTCTAGACTAAGAGTCAGGGTTAATACTGGACAGTTGGGAGGTCCGGTGATGTAATGGTGTAAGATTCTGAATGACTAGAGGCAGTCATGGTGGGAAGTTCTGAGGATTTCATCTGAGTTTCAGGGCATTTGGAGCTGCTCGATCTCTGTCGGGAGATCATCGAGCGTTGCGTAGCACCTTCCAAGAGTAGGTGTGGTGATTACTGGTGGAAATAGTCGGTGTGATAGGTTGTTGGAATGCCGATTGGGGATGGTTCGAACCCTAAGTGGGGGAGAACCGGGTATTTTATTGAGGGGATCAGAGATTCGATCGAGAATGGTTAAGAGATCTGGATATAGAGACCGGTGGTGCGAATTCATTGAGCCCAAGGTTGTTGGTGATTGAGACGAGGTGCAGAGCGCGATAATGCATGTGTTATGTTTGAAAAGGATGAGTGCCTCCACGGAAAGTGGCCGTTGATCGGAGACCTTGGGGTGAACGGGAATTCTTCAAGGTCATAATGGTGAATTCGAGATGGTTGGCTCGTAGGGTGAGTTCGGCGGTTGAGAAATTCTGGTTCAATAATGGGGCTGTTATTCAACTTGGAAAGGGCAGAAGTTGATTACAAAACCAATTTCAGGTTGTGGAACAGGAAGATTAGTGGATGAGACGAGACGTCATGAGGTCCTATGAGGTGTATCGAGGTATCCGAATTTAATGCATTGGATTTCGGATAATTTTGACTCTTGAGTGGAGACGTCAAGTGGTGGGTCAAGCATCGATGATTCTAGTGGGAGCCCTTTCGCTTAATGACAGCAAGTGAGATTGTCCAAGAATATGGATCGTAGCAGGGAAGGGTGTTTTCTTATGACAGTTGCCGCCAGATATAGTGATGCATCATTTGGGTAAGTGCATGCACCTATCTATGATTGATCCACGGATTGTGAATCAGTCAGAGGTTGTTGTGATGCTACGGGAAGCCGTAATACTCACCAGTCAGTGAGAGGTTGTGGTGATACCGCGGGAAGCCGTAGTATTCACCAGTTAGTGACAGGTTGATGTGATGCTACGGGAAGACGTAGTACACAATAGTCAGCGAGAAGTTGTCATGATAAGGTACTCTTTGATCAGAGCATGGCGCAGAAGAGTTTTAGGCATGGGGTGGCCCTAATTTATGAGTTTTTCGGAACGTGGTGGTCGGACCAGGGGCGAGACCGGGGTCTCCTCAATGATAGGGAGTCATTATGTTCTGAGTAAGGTATGGTCATCGCAATCCAAAATAATGGGATAAGTGAGGTACGCATGGGTTGTGGGAAATGAGTTCTGAGTTGAGTGCTTCGTTGGGACGAGTGGTTCCAACTCTGGGTCGGACCAAACTCTCGAGTTTGAGTTTGACTCTGGTGGTGCGTTGGATAGGCGAGATGAGATTCTGGATTCGGAGGTGAGTTCCATGTTGAGGAGTATTGTTTGTCATCTGATGTCTTAGACCTGTGTGGGTCAGTACTCGGGTACGGGAGGTACCGCAAGTCGCATGGAACGATGAGTAACAGATGACAGAGGTCGGGGTTGAGTCGATCTCTAGTTGGGGAGGTAGCATTCGCTTAGGGTTAAGTGAACTTCGTTATTTGTGTGTCACATTGGGTCGATGTGCCTATAGTAAGAAGAAAACCATGGAGACGGTTGGGATAATGCAACGGATGACCCTGGACGTTCAACTGTTGGGTCGAGATCAGATCTGGTACTCAGTGTTAAAAAGGGATATGAGGGATGCAACCGAGGCTTATGATTTTAGATGTCTGAGGACTTCTGAGCGAGCACGATTCTCTTGTGTCATAGAACATGATGTTGAAAGTTTATTGTTCGGATGGATTCTGATAGTAGTTCAGTGGATGAGCCCTGGTGGGATGTAAACGTTTTCGTTTCTTGGGGCGTGATTCAGACTGTTTTGGTATGTTGGTATGAGCGATCGGTATCCGATTGTCGGATTTTGTCTTGTGAGAATCAGAGGAGCAGGGAGTTAACATGTTTTGATGTTCGAAGAGCGAATATCATGGTGATAGCGTGAGTGGAGGGTCTGGCGGCAGGCCAGGCCACTAGAGTTTCCCGATTCTGGGAAGGTCAGGAAGGGGTATTTTAGCAACAGAGGGGCCGGTTTTGTTCCAAATTTGGAGTTGGTGGTCGGATCCAGATATTCATGGGGAAGGATATCGTTTTGGTGTGAGAACCACTCAGTGGTGCTTTTCGAGTGTTTGGTTTCCATCTATGTGGGTGAGGACCGATTTCGACGGCGAAATCCATTTCAAGTGGGGGAGAATTGTAACATCCGCATTTCCAGGCATGACGACTTGAGTATTTCTTTTTGAGTTATAAGGAGGGACTCGACGAGTCGACGCCTAGACTCGTCGAGTAGGATCGCGATTTGCTGAATGGATTAATGAAGGGACTCGACGAGTCGATGGGTGGACTCGACGAGTCCGCGCTGTGGACAGAAACCCTAAATCTTTGGGCCTGTGCCCTATTTAAGGGTCCTTATAGCCCTCAATTGTGGCTACCAGTCCAGAGAGAGAAACCCTAGAGAGCTTGAACGAGTTGTGTGAGAGAGAAAGCCATTTCAACCCTTTTTGGTGTTGTTTTGCAAAGAAGAAGGTGTTTCCAGCTAGAGGAGGACAAGAGGGTTGCTAATCCATGGTTTCCAAGCTTGGATGTACAGTGTTGAGGTAGCAAATCGATCCTTTCTCTGTTTGGTTTAAGATCCTTGAATTTTAGGGTTTTCTATACCCTTTATTGGCTTGAAGTGTTGAGTATGTTGTCCCTTTGAGTGTTAGACTCTGGATCTGGACCTCTAGAGGTCCAGAGGGCCTTATCCATTCTACTTTATGTTGGTTCATGGAGGGAATGAGACTATGTTGCCATTTTAGAAGCCATTTCACCACGGAAAGCCTTGTGTGCGTTGCATGAATGTCAAGACTGAGCCTTTACGTGGTTACCGTGTTTGGGAAGGTCAGATCTATAGGTTAGAGAAGCAGATATGACCTCAGAAGGTCATTTGAGTGTTGCCATGGAAGCAACTCGCCGAGTTCATATGTGGACTCGACGAGTCGAGTCGGGGTTGCCCCACGATTCGTGACAGAGTAACCCGTCGAGTAAAGGGATGACTCGACGTGCCAAGCGAGGCTAGAAGGATTCAAAGGACCCGCATGGACTCGCCGAGTCGCCCATGTGCACTCGATGAGTAGGGTCAAAGTTTGACCGTTGACTTCAGTTGACCTTAGGGTTTTGGTCAAGTTGATTCAAGAGAGTTCTGGGAGGGGTAGAATGGTCTTCTACCCATCATTAGAGATGAGTTGATGAGAGAGTATTGATTAGGGATGTTATTCTGTTGATAGGAGGAGGCTAGATCGGGTATCCGAGCACGGGAGGTTATCCGATACCGTACGAGGTGAGTCTTCTCACTATACAGTACCTGGAAGGGTACCTATGTGTGACCGGAACGTCTTATATGCTATGAGATGTATGTAATGTATGTTGTTATGTGATATGTATGTGCTATGAATGTTATGTATGATAAGGACCGGAAGGTCAAGATGATATGGACCGGAAGGTCGGGAGGTTACGGACCGGAAGGTCTACCGGGATTTGGGACGGAAGTCCCCTGAGACACTTGGACCAGAAGGTCCCACAGAGTTATGGCCTGGAAAGGCATATATGTTGTATGTGGTATTTTGGGGAACTCACTAAGCATTTATGCTTACAGTTGTTGTGTTATGTGTTTCAGGTACTAGCGAGGATCGCGGGAAGGCGCTGACATGATCCGTACACACTCATGAAGTTTATGTCTTGAGATTCTGGGATATGTTTTGTTATGATAACATTGGATACATTATGTGTTGATAGTACCTTATGAATAAAAGTATGTTTTAAAAATGAAAAATTGTTTTGGAAATTTACGTTGTTACACATGAACTATCTTGACTAGAGACCATATATCCTCCTCCCTTGTTCCAAGCACTACATGGAATCGAAACTTCATGCGTTTAAACTCAACTTTGTCTTTATATTTTTCTGCAATATCAAACTTGTTGGGTCAAAATTAAGGTTTATACTTCGCTTTTCTAGGCAACTGTATTTTTTTGTAATGTTTTATGAGTTTACGGTCAGGTTTACGGCCAGGGAGGTGTTTACGGCCGTAAACAGGTTTACGGCCGTAAACAGGTTTACGGCCGTAAACAGGTTTACGGCCGTAAACCCATTTACGACCCATGTTTCTCATGTATATATATAGGGGTGAGGGGTGTGAGGAAGGTACGGAATAATAGAAGAAGAGAGAACGAGTGAGAGAGAGGAGCTTATGTGTGTGTATTCTAAGGTGTTTTCTAGAGAGAGAAAGTGAATCTTGTGTAGGGAACTTCAATCATATCATCAATACATTCAAGATTCAAGTTATTCTTCTTCTCCTCCTTCTATTTGATCTGACATCATCCAAATGATTGGGATTCCGCACCATCAATTGGATCTGATTGATACACAAGCAGATTGGGGACTTACAATTGGTATCAGAGCTTGGTTTGTATCAGACAATTTTGTCAGATCTAGAACTTATTTGATCTTATTTTGAAAGGATTTTTGCGTTTTTGGATAGATCTTGGCAAATTAGGGGGGTTTGTTCTTCGCGTTTTTCATAAAAACGGGTTTTTGATCGAGTTTTGGAGCAAAAAGGGGCAAAAACGCTGTTTTTGGTCATAACCAGCGAGGGAGTGGTGGCGTGTACGGCCAGCAGCTAGGGTTTCCGATGAGTTTACGGCCCGAAGAGTTTACGGCCGGAGTTTGCGGTCCGAGATTACGGCCCTCGGAGTTTACGGCTCGCATGTGTACGGCTCGGTTTGCGGCCAGCCTCGCACGTGTACGGCTCGGAGTTTCCGGTTCGCTTCGTGTTCTCGGCCAGCAGACGTCCTCGCATCTCGTCCTCGCTTCGCAGCTGTCTTCGCAAGCAGCATCCTCGCACGCGCTTCACAAAAATTGGAAACGCTTTGGAGTTGTCGGGGATCGAACCAGGGTCCCCAGGTTCATCAGCAAGGCGCCTTACCAGTTGATCTAGCTTGCTAGATGCTACAAGCCTTCTAAATTTAAATAAAATATTAATCTTTCGCTGCCCTTCTTTCGCATTTTTTACACTTTTAACCCCAAAATTCAATTTCTTTCATTTTTAAATTACATTTTCAACCAAAAATTTTAGTTTTTTATTTTTGACTTTTAATTTTGACTTTTGACCTTAAATTTTGTCTTTGACTTTCAAGTTTGACCTTTGACTTTAAACTTTGACTTTTTCGTTTGAATTTTAAAATTTCAAATTTAGCTTTTCGGTCTGACTTTTAAGTTTGACTTTTTGAGTTTGACTTTTAACTTTGACTCTTTAAATTTGATTTTTAATGGCTTTTGAGGTCTATGAGGGACATGAAGACATGAAAGAGAGTCGTCAGGATATGTTAAGACAAAATTTCAACATGTTCAATTATATCCCTGGAGAAACCCTAGAAGCTTAGTTGCAACGCTTTACTACACTTACTACTAAGATGAATATAGTTGGCATCTTCTTGACTAAATCTGAGATAAACAAAAAGCTGCTGAATGCACTTCCGAAGTCAGGGGATATGAACGTGGATGTCATCAAGAAGACAAAAGATCTCAATCGTCTTAGTCTTGCTGATGTAATTGAAGAACTTGACGCTTTGAAGTGTGGAAAAACAATGAGTTCCACAAACGTCCCGGTCAATGAAGTTTCATGCTCTCAATCATGTGAAGCTACGATTAAACTTCTTCGTGAACATAATAATTTGCTAAAAAGGGAAGTCGAGGACCTAAAATACGAAGGATATCAACTCAGGAAAGGACAGAAACCCCTAAATGCTGAATTAGAAGCAAAAATCAAAGACTTTAGGAGGCTTCAGGAAGACTATAGCGACAAATGTGAAAATTATGACTATGTTAAGAGACAACTTGCTTAATTAACTGCTGAGCTTGACACATTAAAAAGCAAATTTGACTCTGCAGATTTTGATTTTAAAAAATTTGATGTGTCAAGCGAAGTAGTTGCAAACATGATAGACCATTGTCTACAATTTAAAAATAACCAGCAAAAAGGTCTAGGGTATGATAGTGTTCCTCCACCTTTCAATCATAACTACACATCGATCCCTATGACACAGGAAGAAATTGACAGGGAGGCACATCTTCAATATTGCAAACCAGCTGGATTTGTGTCAGGAGGTATTCAGGTTGAAAATACTAATGCTTCTACTTCATGTGCAGGTAAAGTAGCAGAGGATGAGAACAAGGAGAACACCATTGAACAAACCAACATCTCCTTGAGCTCTGAATCTGTTGCTTCGAACTCAGCTGCTTCTGATCAACCCGCTGTTGAGAAATACAAGCCACCAATTCCAGTGAAACAGAGTGCCTGCTACAATTGTGCGTGTGGGAAAAATAAGAGACAAGGCAAGGATACGCCACCAGGGGCAGGAAGAAACAACTTCACAGTGAAGAAAAAGACATGTTTTCACTGTGGAACATCTGGACACATTGCCAGAAATTGTCCTAATCGTGCATACGTTCCCTACTATGCACAAGGCTGGCAGAACGCGCCAAGAGGGAGATACTTCAAAA
Organism: Lactuca virosa; assembly: GCF_052849685.1. Lineage (NCBI taxonomy): Eukaryota > Viridiplantae > Streptophyta > Magnoliopsida > Asterales > Asteraceae > Lactuca > Lactuca virosa. The sequence continues at coordinate 248,210,065 of NC_136432.1, forward strand.
GAAACCCCTCAAGGTCACGTTCAGACCATGGTGACTGGAACGCGCAGAAGGCCAATAATCCAACTCCCAAGAACAAGAAGGGAATGCCATCCAAGAAGTCCAATCCAAGAGATGCTCCAGCGAAACCAAGACCGGCTAGGTCAAAGTCATCTCAACGGCCGACTTCAAGTTCAAAATCAAGTGCCAAGGCACCCATCCGATCGAAAAAGAGATGGGTTAAACCCAACTACAAATGGGTTCCAAAGGCTCACTCTCCCAAATCTTCTAACGATTCTAATATTTCTTCATCTTCTGTTTGTGATAAACAGGATATGTCATGGGAGAGAGTACCCTGCAATGATGACAAAGGTCGACCCAGTTTCAAAATGGACTGGGTTCCAAAGACCAACTGATCTCGCTCTGTGTCGGAGCAGCTATGGAGGTATATCATCAGACTTCGGTTTGTTGGTAGTGGCTGTTCCAGTAACATGATAGGGGACATCTCTCAACTGTACAGCATTCATAACTTTGTTTGGGAGTATGTGTCCTTTACGGGAAAGAAAGAAAAGGAGGGATCTCACATGGGGTTAGTGCTTAATGACATGAAGAATTTTCAGATATGTTCTGAGATTATGCGTACTGTTCTTAGACCTTCTGGATGCAAATTCAATCGATGAATTACGGTTTGTGTTTTCTTCTCTATACTCCTGAGTTTATCTTACTCTGATTCGTTTTAAAGACAATTTTTCATTTTCTTAATAGTTTTTCGTTAGTAGTTATTTTTGGGAAGTGATATCAAGAATGTGACAACGGGCAGTCTAAAACATGTGTAAAGGACTGAATCTGAATTGTCTAGACTCTGTGTTCAATGTGCTAGTAGGCACGAAGGATTTTGTCACACCCCCAAACCAAGGATGGCGGAAACGTCCGGGGGTGGAGGACTTCATGTATAGTATCATAACAGCAATTGTAATAGTAATTCAAGCAAACACAACCAACATATATATAATTGAAAAAAATTACATCATTGTATGAATTACATGTTTACGAATCAATTACAATATGTTGATAAAATATGAAATAGTAGACGCCTTAGCGTCCCATCCTCAAAAGCACTTGATTACCTGTTTAATGATTTCCTGAGAATACAAGTTGTTTGAAAAAGTGTCAACACAAAGGTTGGTGAGTTCATAAGCTTTTCGTTTGTAAAAGTAGTATTTGTGTTAGAAAAATCCAATATTTTCCTTAATGTGTAAATGTAGTCTTAAAACCCAAAGACCGAAATGTACAAGTAATTCGTCATATTTATAGTAAAACAATGCAAGTTTAAATCGACATAAACTCGTTAAATTTTAATGAAGTTCCCGTAAATTCCAATGTTTGTTAATACTTTATGTGAGTTTATTATAACCATACTATGACCAAGGTTGCCTAAAACGACGTTCTTCAGGCGTCGGAAATGTTATGACATTTGTCACCCCAGACCTATCGGTCTAACTGTTGCATACAGTTTAGGTGTGGGTTTGTCAAACCCAATATAGATCTATACACAAGTATCACGCTCTCCCTCAAGGAGACTCTGGTTACAATACAGGACTTAATGGTAATTTGAAGTAAATGTCTCACAAAGTCATTAACGGAATTACGTGTTATGAAAACTTGGTACCGTATGGCCGTACCTTGCTTAATGAAAATATCCTTTGTATAAATGTACCCTTTTTAAATGTATGTGTTATGTAATGTATCATAAACTATACCTATTATGGTTTATCAACCAAGGGTAGTACGTGGTAATGTATGCAAACTATATTCAAAATAGTTTATTTAATATTTGAATGTATCGATTGTACTTTGATTATAATCACTTGTTATTATTTATATTTTATATGACCAAATCCATTTGTAAACTGATGTGTGTCTAAATATTAAGATAAAATGTCATATATTGCAGTAACATATAGTCACATAAAGATATACACCTTGCTCAACATGTTACAAGGTGAAATGAAATTAACAGCAACTTTTCGTTAAAAACAGTTTCTGTTACCGTTCTTAGAAAATTTATAGAAAAATCATCACAGCTCTAAATCCAAATCCGCAAATTTTGAGAGTTTGGAATATGAGTCTAGTTTGTTCGTGAATTTTATCATGATTTTTAGTGATCTCTAACAGAGGTGAAAATGTTCATAATCACAGACTGGTCCGGGTTTGCCTCTGAAATGACAGGCAGTTTTGTAAAAATCACCATTAATTGTAGAAAAATCATTTGGAGATGTGCAAGTAGCCATTTTAAAGCTAAGAGTGTTAACTACTGGCACCTGGAACAGTTTTGAAAACTAAAATATTTAAGTTGACCAAAACAGTCCGTGATTAACGTCCATCTTTTCTGATGTAATCTGTTAGAAAAAGTTTAATTGTGTTCTTGATGATTTTACTTGTATTCCCCCATTAAAACTTAAGAAAAACATGTAAATGTATGGGTATGAACTCACCTTATGTGGTTTCAGTAGATGAAAGTGAGAGAGAAGAAGTGTTCAACTCAAGAACACTAAGAAGATGTCTTGATGATTCGAGAATCTAACACCGAATAAGATGGAACTTGTGTAAGATATCAATGATTTGAGTAGAATGGAGTTTAATAATTATGTGAATGATGAAGATACTTACTAATTGAAGCAAGAAATCCCTGGAGAAAGCCTTGAAGTTCTTGAAGTTGAGAGAAAAGATGAGAGAATTTTGGAGAGTGTTCTTGGTTGCTAAGTGTAGAATGAAAGAGTTTTATGGAGAATGAGGAGAGAGGATCAATCCTCCAGCTCTTAGAACGTGGGAAGAGCTGGAGATTGGCTGTAAAGGTCCACTAAGGAGACAAGGGGTAGTGGGAAAGAGTGGCTGATCATAGAGTGAGGTGGTAGTGGGTTGCTTTTGCCATAAATTAAGGAAAAGCAAATATTCCCTCAATAATTAGTTCAATCACCAATTCTTTTAATATATTTTATAAAAACCCTGGAGATTTATATATTTTGGGGCCTTAGTTTATAAAATAAAGTTTTGGGTGAAAATCCCACGTTAAAATAATGAAAAACGGAGTTAAAACGAAGTCGTAGTCGAAAAACCGGTAAAAAGGGCCTGACTTCGGACCTTCGGACCTTCGGACTTCGGACCCTGGACCTTCGGACCTTCGGACTTCGGACCTCGGACCTTCGGACCTTCGGACTTCGGACCTCGGACCTTCGGACCCTTTCTTCGGACACGGGCTTCGGACCAGAGGTTTCGGTTTCGGATCCTTAAAGCTATTTTACTCATTTTTACCCCGTTTCAAGCGATTTTTGACCCGGTTAAGGGTCGAGATGACCCAAATGATTACAAAAAGTTAAAGTAACTTTTGAGAGAGATTTGGGAGAGATTTGGGAGAGATTTCAAATAGAAAGAGATAGAGTGAAAACGATTTAGAGAGGTTTCGTTTGTGATTAATTTGAGTGTCCGGCTTCACAACGCAAGGTTCGTAAACCCCATTAAACCGTGTTTTAGTGTCGTACACAACCCCGATGATTGTGCAATAGTGTTTTATCGCTTTGGTTCGTTGTTTAGCACTTGTTAAGGCTAAGGAAAATCAAACACATGAACTTTCCAAATGATGATTTCTCATTAAAATAGCGAATTGTATAGTGATTACATAACGTAAACCCTAGCATACAAGGGTTATTGGAGTTGACCGGTTTGACTTGTTGACTTTGAATTGACCGAAATTTTGACGGTTGTCACATCATCCCCCCGTTAGAAGGAATTTCGTACCGAAATTTTCATTTTGACTGGGATTTCAAGAGTTTGGGAAGAGATGTGGATACTTTTGTTTCATCTGATCCTCGCGTTCCCAGGTGAATTCGGGTCCTCGTTTAGCGTTCCAACGTACCTTCACGATGGGAATACGACTTTGTTTCGTTCGTTTGATTTCCCGATCCATGATTTCGACTGGTTCCTCCACGAAGTGGAGATTTTCGTTAACTTTGATTTCGTCGAGTGGTATTACGAGTGTCTCATCAGACAAACACTTCTTTAGGTTCGACACGTGAAACGTGGGATGTACTTTGTCGAGTTCCTGAGGCAATCGAAGTTTGTATGCTACTGGCCCAATCCTAGCAAGGATTTCGAATGGCCCGATGTACCTTGGATTTAGTTTCCCGCGTTTGCCGAATCGTATCATTCCTTTCCAAGGGGAAACTTTTAGTAGTACTCGATCACCCACCTGGAATTCCAAGGGTTTGCGTCGTTTGTCTGCGTAACTCTTTTGCCGATCGCGAGACGCTTTCAGTCTCTCTCGAATTTGAACGATCTTTTCTGTGGTTTCCCTTATGATTTCAGGGCCAGTGAGGGTGCTATTAGAGACTTGCCCTCTAGCTAGCTGTGTATCCCCCACCTCAGCCCAACACAGGGGTGATCTGCATTTGCGACCGTAAAGAGCTTCGAATGGAGCGACTTTGATGCTAGTATGATAGCTGTTATTGTAGGAGAATTCGATAAGCGGTAGATGGGTATCCCATGCTTTACCGAAGTCTATCACACAAGCTATTAACATGTCTTCCAACGTTTGAATGGTTCGTTCGCTCTGTCCGTCGGTTTGTGGGTGGTAGGCCGTACTCATGTCAAGCCTAGTTCCCAATGATTTTTGTAGAGACTGCCAAAACCGTGAGGTAAATCTACTATCTCTATCGGAGATAATGGATATCGGCACACCATGGAGTCGTACAATCTCTCTGATGTACGTTCTAGTCAGCTTCTCCATCTTGTCGGTTTCTTTTATTGGTAGAAAGTGTGCTGATTTGGTCAATCTGTCTACAATTACCCATATTGTGTCAAGACCGCCCGATGTCTTAGGCAGCTTGGTTATGAAGTCCATTGTTATTCGTTCCCACTTCCACTCAGGTATATCCGGCTGTTGTAATAGCCCGGATGGTTTCTGGTATTCGGTTTTGACCTTAGCGCAAGTCAGGCACTTGCTCACATAGGTAGCAATCTCAGCTTTCATGTTCGGCCACCAGTATAATTTCTTGAGGTCCAGATACATCTTATCCGACCCGGGATGGATGGAGTATCGAGTCTTGTGTGCTTCATTCATGACGACCTCTCGGAGTCCACCGAACTTCGGTGTCCAAATCCGGTTCATGATATAACGTGCTCCATCATCCTTGACTTCTAAGTTTTTATCCATTCCCCTTAATGTCTCTCCTGCCACCTTTTCTGGTTTCAAAGGTTCCAGTTGAGCTTCCTTGATTTGTATGGTCAGGTGGGAATGGATTGTCATTGTTAAGGATTTTACTCGGCGGCCCGAGTACTCCTTCCTGCTTAGAGCATCAGCCACTACATTGGCCTTGCCCGGATGATAACGAATTTCGCACTCGTAGTCATTCAGCAACTCCACCCATCTCCTCTGTCACATGTTGAGCTCTTTCTGATTGAGGATATGCTGAAGACTTTTGTGATCAGTGAAGATAGTGCATTTCGTGCCGTAGAGGTAGTGTCTCCAGATCTTCAAAGCGAATACCACTGCTCCTAATTCCAGGTCGTGCGTAGTATAATTAACCTCGTGCGTCTTAAGCTGTCTTGATGCATACGCGATAACCTTCCCTCTCTGCATGAGCACACATCCGAGGCCTTGATTCGAAGCATCACAGTACACTACGAAGTCCTCGGTTCCCTCTGGGAGAGACAAGATCGGTGCGCTGCATAGGGCTTGTTTTAACGTTTGGAAAGCAGTTTCTTGTTTATTTTCCCACTTGAATATCACACCTTTCTGCGTCAAGGTGGTGAGTGGTTTCGCAATCTTGGAGAAGTTTTGTATAAATCTTCGGTAGTAGCCAGCAAGCCCAAGGAATTGTCGAATTTCGGTTGGCGTCTTGGGTGCTGACCAATTCTCGATTGCCTTGATCTTGGAGGGGTCCACATGTATGCCTTCCTCACTTACCACATGTCCAAGGAAATCCACTTCTCTAATCCAGAATTCACACTTAGAGAACTTAGCATAAAGCTTCTCCGCTCTTAGCGTCTCTAGCACTTGGCGTAGATGTAGGCGATGCTCTTCTTCGCTTCGCGAGTAGATCAAGATATCGTCGATGAATACGATTACAAACTTGTCTAGGTAGGGTCGACACACTCTATTCATTAGGTCCATGAATACCGCAGGTGCGTTTGTTAAACCGAAGGACATCACCACAAACTCGTAGTGCCCATAGCGAGTTCTGAATGCCGTTTTGGGAATATCTTCTTCTTGAACTCGTAGCTGATGGTAGCCTGACCTTAGGTCGATCTTTGAGAAGAAATTTGCTCCTTGGAGTTGGTCGAAAAGGTCATCGATTCGGGGTAGAGGATATCGGTTCTTGATGGTGAGCTTGTTTAGTTCCCGATAGTCGATGCACATGCGAAAGGATCCGTCCTTCTTCTTTACAAAAAGGACTGGTGCTCCCCAAGGTGAGAAGCTTGGTCTGATGAACCCTTTGCTCAAAAGCTCGTTCAACTGACTGGACAACTCTTGCATTTCTGATGGTGCGAGGCGGTATGGAGCTCTGGCTACGGGGGTAGCTCCGGGTATTAAGTCAATTCTGAAATCGACTTGTCGTGCGAGTGGTACACCAGGAAGATCTTCTAGGAACACATCCGGGAAGTTACACACTTCGGGGATGTCTTTGATGTCTTTCACGTCTTGTTTCTTGTCTACTACATGGGCTAAGAAGGCGTGGTACTCCTTCCGGAGATACTTTTGGGCTTTGATGCATGAGATGATTTGTAAATTCGCACTAGGTTTGTTACCATAGATGAGAAGGGTTTCGTCATTTGGTAGATTGAGGCGAACGGCCCTTTCGTAACATAGAATGTCGGCACGGTGAGGAACTAACCAATCCATCCCGATGATTACGTCGAAGCTTTTTATGGTGACCGGCATCAGGTCAATTTTAAATGTATGGTTGCCTAGAGTGAGAGTACATTATGAGTATATATCGCTAGTGCGTTCTACTTTCCCATTTGCCATTTCTACTACATAAGTATCCTTTAGTGATTGGGGATTTTGTTCAAGTAACTGTTTATATTGGTGGCTCACGAAACTCCTCTCCGCTCCACTATCGAATAGTACGCATGCATAAGAGTTATTTAGGAGAAACGTACCGGTAACCACCGTGGGATCCTCGACTGCTTCCCCATGTCCTATTGCCAGGACTCTTCCTACTCCACCAGCATTAGGGGCTTGTGCTTTGGGGCAGTCTCTTTTGAAGTGACCTGCGTCTCCACAGTTGTAGCAGGTCCGGGTTACCCCCGTACTGGCGACTTGGTTGATTGGTTGAGCCGGCGCTTTACAGAAACGAGCAGTGTGCCCCTTCCTGTCGCAGTTGTTACAGTGCATCTCCCTACAAGCACCATTGTGGTGAAAGTTGCACTTGTTGCACTTAGGTAGTTTTCCCGCATATGGCTTCGGTGGTGCTGGAGTGGTAGCAGTAGTGGCAGCATTAGTGGCAGCATGGACAACAACAATTTGTTGCTTCTTAGCGGGGTCCTGTGCTGGTTGGCTCTTCTTTTCGTTCCAGAACTTCCTTTTGTTGTTTCCCCCTTTTGATTTATCAGTGGTGGTGGTTGTAGTATTATGACCGGCTCGGTGGTCAACAAGTTGTTGTGCCAGCTCCCTGGCACTGTCAAAAGTAGTTGGCCTTGAAGCCAGGACACTACTTTGCACGTGGAGAGACAGTCCCCAAAGGTATCGCTCCACCTTTTTCTCCTCCGGAGTAACCATTGTTGGGCAGAGGAGAGCCAATTCATTGAATCGGGTGGTGTAGGTTTCAAGGTCAGAGCCCGTCATCCTGAGGTTCCAGAGTTCTTGTTCCAGCTTTTGAATTTCACCCCTCGGGCAGTACTCCTTCATCATCAACGTTTTTAGTTCTGCCCAGGTTATGGAGCTAGCCACTTCGAGAGTAAGTGACTTAACCCGGCAGTTCCACCAAGTAAGGGCCCGGCCGGTGAAGGTTAAGGTTGCGAACTTAACTTTGCTCGCTTCGGGGCAGGAGCACACCTGAAAGACTACTTCGGTCTTTTCAAACCATTGCATCAACGTGATGACTCCCCCGCTTCCATTGAAGTTGTCGGGTTTGCCATTTGTGAAGTCCTTGTATGAACACTCTTTTGCACGCCACGTACTGTCTCCGTGGTTAGAGTGTGTAGCTCCTGATCCCGAACCACCAGCTCCGTTGGTCCCTATCTGCGACATTGCGGCCGCTACGGCTGCTGGTACTGCAGCCTGGAACATCGCGGGATCAAACTGTGGAGGCGGCGGCGGAGGAGGTGTTGCTGTGTTGCTGGAAGGTCTTGGTCTTCTTCTTGGCGGCATGGTTCTGTCATAAGTCGTAAACCAATGTACTTTTAGTAAAAGTGTATTTATAGGGAGAGAAATCTTTTATACATAAAGTATATTATTACGTTGTTTTCCGGTATGTTTACGATACATACGATTTTATACTTTTTATTGACCCAATACATTGGGTTATGAGGTAAAATGAAAGTATAAAATATTTTTATTATAGTAACACAAAATACTCCTATAGTATTTGTAAATGTTTAGTTTTGAGTTCTTAAAGCATTTAGTTACTTTATAATATTCATCATACTTTTAATGAGAGTTTATAAGTCCTTGTCTTACCCGTTCGGCTAACGACCCTCCACCGATCAAGGAAGCGGTGGGTGAGAGTGGACACCCATTAAGTTGCCATTTTATAGGCAACAACCTTATACCCCCCTTATAGACCGGCTTCGTGAATGAGGCGTACTAGCGGTAAGACGAGTTTGTTAGATTTGTTGTCCATCCTGACCATCCCCCGGTATATGCAAGTCAATTCCCGGACAGATATAGTTGATCAGGCTATATCCTTCCCAGACTTGATTTACATATACCAAGGCATACCCATAATGTACAACTCCTCTTCTTTTATTTTATGTTGTTGTAGTTATGACACTATGTGAGCATGTATGCATGTATTTATACTTTTTAATAAAAAGAATCATTTATTTTCAAAAAGTATATTTATTTGAAAAATGCACAAATCAGAGACTATTAGTCCCAATTGTGTTTATAGTTTGTATATCTTATGTGGTTTGATATACTTAATTCACTATAAACTGCGCTCTGATACCAATCTGTCACACCCCCAAACCAAGGATGGCGGAAACGTCCGGGGGTGGAGGACTTCATGTATAGTATCATAACAGCAATTGTAATAGTAATTCAAGCAAACACAACCAACATATATATAATTGAAAAAAATTACATCATTGTATGAATTACATGTTTACGAATCAATTACAATATGTTGATAAAATATGAAATAGTAGACGCCTTAGCGTCCCATCCTCAAAAGCACTTGATTACCTGTTTAATGATTTCCTGAGAATACAAGTTGTTTGAAAAAGTGTCAACACAAAGGTTGGTGAGTTCATAAGCTTTTCGTTTGTAAAAGTAGTATTTGTGTTAGAAAAATCCAATATTTTCCTTAATGTGTAAATGTAGTCTTAAAACCCAAAGACCGAAATGTACAAGTAATTCGTCATATTTATAGTAAAACAATGCAAGTTTAAATCGACATAAACTCGTTAAATTTTAATGAAGTTCCCGTAAATTCCAATGTTTGTTAATACTTTATGTGAGTTTATTATAACCATACTATGACCAAGGTTGCCTAAAACGACGTTCTTCAGGCGTCGGAAATGTTATGACATTTGTCACCCCAGACCTATCGGTCTAACTGTTGCATGCAGTTTAGGTGTGGGTTTGTCAAACCCAATATAGATCTATACACAAGTATCACGCTCTCCCTCAAGGAGACTCTGGTTACAATACAGGACTTAATGGTAATTTGAAGTAAATGTCTCACAAAGTCATTAACGGAATTACGTGTTATGAAAACTTGGTACCGTATGGCCGTACCTTGCTTAATGAAAATATCCTTTGTATAAATGTACCCTTTTTAAATGTATGTGTTATGTAATGTATCATAAACTATACCTATTATGGTTTATCAACCAAGGGTAGTACGTGGTAATGTATGCAAACTATATTCAAAATAGTTTATTTAATATTTGAATGTATCGATTGTACTTTGATTATAATCACTTGTTATTATTTATATTTTATATGACCAAATCCATTTGTAAACTGATGTGTGTCTAAATATTAAGATAAAATGTCATATATTGCAGTAACATATAGTCACATAAAGATATACACCTTGCTCAACATGTTACAAGGTGAAATGAAATTAACAGCAACTTTTCGTTAAAAACAGTTTCTGTTACCGTTCTTAGAAAATTTATAGAAAAATCATCACAGCTCTAAATCCAAATCCGCAAATTTTGAGAGTTTGGAATATGAGTCTAGTTTGTTCGTGAATTTTATCATGATTTTTAGTGATCTCTAACAGAGGTGAAAATGTTCATAATCACAGACTGGTCCGGGTTTGCCTCTGAAATGACAGGCAGTTTTGTAAAAATCACCATTAATTGTAGAAAAATCATTTGGAGATGTGCAAGTAGCCATTTTAAAGCTAAGAGTGTTAACTACTGGCACCTGGAACAGTTTTGAAAACTAAAATATTTAAGTTGACCAAAACAGTCCGTGATTAACGTCCATCTTTTCTGATGTAATCTGTTAGAAAAAGTTTAATTGTGTTCTTGATGATTTTACTTGTATTCCCCCCTTAAAACTTAAGAAAAACATGTAAATGTATGGGTATGAACTCACCTTATGTGGTTTCAGTAGATGAAAGTGAGAGAGAAGAAGTGTTCAACTCAAGAACACTAAGAAGATGTCTTGATGATTCGAGAATCTAACACCGAATAAGATGGAACTTGTGTAAGATATCAATGATTTGAGTAGAATGGAGTTTAATAATTATGTGAATGATGAAGATACTTACTAATTGAAGCAAGAAATCCCTGGAGAAAGCCTTGAAGTTCTTGAAGTTGAGAGAAAAGATGAGAGAATTTTGGAGAGTGTTCTTGGTTGCTAAGTGTAGAATGAAAGAGTTTTATGGAGAATGAGGAGAGAGGATCAATCCTCCAGCTCTTAGAACGTGGGAAGAGCTGGAGATTGGCTGTAAAGGTCCACTAAGGAGACAAGGGGTAGTGGGAAAGAGTGGCTGATCATAGAGTGAGGTGGTAGTGGGTTGCTTTTGCCATAAATTAAGGAAAAGCAAATATTCCCTCAATAATTAGTTCAATCACCAATTCTTTTAATATATTTTATAAAAACCCTGGAGATTTATATATTTTGGGGCCTTAGTTTATAAAATAAAGTTTTGGGTGAAAATCCCACGTTAAAATAATGAAAAACGGAGTTAAAACGAAGTCGTAGTCGAAAAACCGGTAAAAAGGGCCTGACTTCGGACCTTCGGACCTTCGGACTTCGGACCCTGGACCTTCGGACCTTCGGACTTCGGACCTCGGACCTTCGGACCTTCGGACTTCGGACCTCGGACCTTCGGACCCTTTCTTCGGACACGGGCTTCGGACCAGAGGTTTCGGTTTCGGATCCTTAAAGCTATTTTACTCATTTTTACCCCGTTTCAAGCGATTTTTGACCCGGTTAAGGGTCGAGATGACCCAAATGATTACAAAAAGTTAAAGTAACTTTTGAGAGAGATTTGGGAGAGATTTGGGAGAGATTTCAAATAGAAAGAGATAGAGTGAAAACGATTTAGAGAGGTTTCGTTTGTGATTAATTTGAGTGTCCGGCTTCACAACGCAAGGTTCGTAAACCCCATTAAACCGTGTTTTAGTGTCGTACACAACCCCGATGATTGTGCAATAGTGTTTTATCGCTTTGGTTCGTTGTTTAGCACTTGTTAAGGCTAAGGAAAATCAAACACATGAACTTTCCAAATGATGATTTCTCATTAAAATAGCGAATTGTATAGTGATTACATAACGTAAACCCTAGCATACAAGGGTTATTGGAGTTGACCGGTTTGACTTGTTGACTTTGAATTGACCGAAATTTTGACGGTTGTCACATCATCCCCCCGTTAGAAGGAATTTCGTACCGAAATTTTCATTTTGACTGGGATTTCAAGAGTTTGGGAAGAGATGTGGGAAGAAATTTTCATTTTGACTGGGATTTAAAGTAAGGAGTCCTTAGGAAGCTCTTGATAACCAGGGTATATCGGGAAGTGGGGAACACGTTCTAGTGCAACTAAAATTAAACCATTTAAGAGGTTTCCTGTAGATCTCGTTGCTTAATTTAAGTGGACAACAATACCCGTGGTCGTCGTCAGCAAAATAGTTTACTTAGAAAAGTTTATCAATATCCTTCGTGTTTAAGTGGACCACAGTACCGGCAATTGACCAGATCTATTCATGAAGGTGAAGGTACTGATAAACAAGTTCAGGCTGTCTCACAACTTTGATCCCAAATATTTTTCTTTTTGTTAAATTTGTTCATAGTTTTCCTCTATGCACAAATTTAGGGGGAGAATTAAAAAAAAATTCAAAAATCAAACAAAAATCAGAAAAATTCAAAAAACAAACAAAAATCAGAAAATTCAAAATCAAAAAATAGTTTTATATTCTGTTTTATTTCTTTTTCAGAAAAATCAAAAATCCAAAAATATTTTTGTTTACGTTTTATTTTTCCAGAAAATATGAAAAATCCAAAAATAATTTTTGTGTGCTAAGTTTTCCTTTAGTTTTGTTTTGTCTTGAATAGTGAATTCAGGTGAAGATGAAACTCATGGAGTTTATGTCGAAGATTTCTGAGCCAAGGATTCATCCGTGATCATCGAAGAATTCTCATTCGAAGGAGCAAGAAATGAAGATTATTCTTTCGACATTCAATCTTTCAACCCCAGAAGCAAGGTGAAGCTGAAATTGAAGATTATGTGACAGATTGCATTGAAGCATCCTCAATCAGTCTGCTGCTATCTTGAACCTGCTGAAGTGATCCAGAAGATTTGTTCTCTCTGATGTTCTCTCTGAAGATTCTCAAGCTGAAAGTGCTATCTTTCAAGAATCAGTACATCAAGCCTCCTCACCCAATGTGCTTTCAGAGTCAAATCTTGAAGAAATGCCCAACTGCTCAAGATGAAGTCAATTATTGAAGATGCATCATGTTCATCTTGAAGCTGTGAAGAAATTGAAGATAAATGCTGAAGCCAAGCTCCCAATGAAGATTATCAATAAAAGCCAACTACCTTTTTAGGGGGAGCTTGTTGGGTCAATTAAGAAAAGAAAGCTATAAACCAAGGGGGAGATTGTTGGGTCAAAATTATGGTTTATACTTTGCTTTTCTAGGCAACTGTATTTTTCTGTAATGTTTTATGAGTTTACGGTCAGGTTTACGGCCAGGGAGGTGTTTACGGCCGTAAACAGGTTTACGACCGTAAACCCATTTACGGCCCATGTTTCTCATGTATATATATAGGGGTGAGGGGTGTGAGGAAGGTATGGAATAATAGAAGAAGAGAGAACGAGAGAGAGAGAGAGAGAGAGAGGAGCTTATGTGTGTGTATTCTAAGGTGTTTTCTAGAGAGAGAAAGTGAATCTTGTGTAAGGGAATTCAATCATATCATCAATACATTCAAGATTCAAGTTATTCTTCTTCTCCTTCTTCTTCTATTTGATCTGACATCATCCAATTGATTGGGATTCCGCACCAGCAATTGGATCTGATTGATACACAAGCAGATTGGGGGCTTACAAAACTACTCATCCAAGAACATCATTTTGTTGATTGGAAAGTCCAACTGACTAAAATTATTGTTCTCTATATCATAACTTTTCTTAGGTGCTTTTTCGAAGTCATGCATCTCCTCTGAAACAACCAAAGCTTCGATATACTCATATGAATAAAGCTTTGTAGGATCACCTTTGTTGAGACCAGGAGGGTCATTTTCTCTTTGACGAAGAATAATATGGATTTTATTTTGTTTCTCCATCTCCTTTTCAAGATCAGCTTTCTTTTCTTCGGTAGAAAGCTCAGTAAAAATACCCTTTCCGTTGTTCTGCATTTCTTGAGTAGTAGGAGGTGGTTTCGAAGAACTTGAACCTCCAATCACAGTGCCCTTGGTTATTGGTTTTGTTGTTGTTGTTGTCGTTGTTGATGTTGTTATCATGGATGTTTTTGGTAACGATGTTGGAATTTGAGTAGTCAAAATCTTTCTAAGTACTTTCACATCATCATCAGTTTTACCAAACCCACTACCTCATGTACCAGCTTTCGCACTTATGCCAACACCATCCTTTTCTTCCCCTTGCACCCCTGTGTGAACAGGTGGGGCATCAGTTGGCATTAAGTTGATTAACTTTGCTAGTAGTGTAAGCTCCTATTGAATTGTAGACTCCAATAGTTTAAACTTCTCAGACCGAAGCTCTGGAGAAATCAACAAAGATGAAACGATCCAGACTTCAAGACTAAACCTTTCAACTCAACCAGCAGTTTATCAACATTATAAAAACTTTTAACTTCTTCTTCTGCCATCTTGTCAACCTTCGGAAGTAGAGAATTATACCATTCATCAACTGTAGTTACAGCATCAACAATAATATCCACCTTCTTGAGAAGAGAGGAATAATTGTGATCTAATGCTACAATCTCTTTCGCCATATCAGCACGAAGTTCCTCTATTTTGAAGTTGACATCTTCTCGAACCTTTTTGACATCTTGAACAAACAAGACATGCCTTTCCCTTGCAATAGCTTTCAAATCTTTTACATGTGCATCAAATGAAGAAGAGTGTGCTTTCACCCTCTTTTCATTGTTCTGATAAACCAAGTCAATTACATCTCGAAGTCTATGCTCCTGAGCCTTGAGCATAACATCGACTTCGATACCAGACACATAATGCTTACCCCATGCATCTGCTTGAAGCAGTAACAAATATTTAAGCTTTCAGTTGAGGATTTTAAATTGATTCCCAGACATCAACATATAATCTGGAATATTTTCTTCTTCCGGATCAAATTCGATTTCAGCAAACGTTCCCATAAACTCATTGTCTTCAGTGAGGTCATCGTATTGAACAATGTTGGGATCAGTGGATTGGGATGAAAATTGAGAAGTGATAGGTTGATTGATGATGTTTTCAAAAGTTGGTGAATTGGTTGATTGAGGTAAAGTAGTAGAAGGATTAGTTTGAAACAGTGGTAAAGAGGTGGTTTTATCAACTGTCGAATGGTCAAAAGATGAGGAAATAACAAGGTTAGGATTACCTTGAGCTGCATTATTCGATACTCCTTCACCCATGTTGACATTTGCGTCCATATTAGATATGTTTTCATGGATGCCTGTAGTTCGAACCTCCTCAGAAACTAATTCGGTATTTGATACTTCGGGTGGTATGACAGTTGTCTTCGTAGGAGTAGATACTTTCGTGTGATCACCTTGATTAATGGTTGTGTCCACAATACTTGTTTTCACAGAGCCATCAATACCTCCAGTCTCCTCGACATTCGACTTGACAGGAGAATCCCTCTTTAGTGATGGAACTATCGTATCATTATCACGATTGGGTGATTCAGGTACAACTTCATCTTCATCATCAATTACCACTCTCCTTTTCTTCTTTTTCGAAATGCGTTTTGCCATGTCTTGAGCCCTCTTCTTTTTAGAACCTGGAGAGACAGGAGTTGGAATTTCTCTAAACACCATTTATTTGCGATTAATTTGAGGCTTGCGAATGATCTGCGAAACACCTTCTGGTGAATGACTAGGTCTGTGAGCCATTTTCTTCAGTCTTTTCAAAACCCCAGTTTGACTAGGTCTGTGAGCCCTCTTCTTTTTGAACATGCTTTGTTGGTGGATTAGACTTAACCACTTTCTTTGAAGTAGATTTGACGACTTTCTCTACTTTCTCAGGATTGGGTTTCGAAGGACTACCCTTAACATCCTTCTTTGACTCCTTTCTATTTTTCGATGTACCTCCTGTGCTCTTAGATAAAAGAACACCCGTTTCAATCGAATGATTGATTGTTTGGTTGTATGCCACCAGCACCGGATTGGAGGGATCAACTTTCGAAGCATGTTATCCGGAATACGAGCAACGGTTGGAAACCTATCCAAATCATCTTCCATTGACTTCAGAAAGTGATACAACAAAAATTCACCTTTTCTTCATCTTCAGGAACTTCATTCTTTACTTCTTTCTTCTCAATCTTCTTTTCCTCATTTACCTTCCCAGAAAAACTTCCCTTAGCTTCACCTGCTCTTGACTTTGCATTAAAAGGCTTTTTGTAAAACTTCTTCACTCGATTATTTGAATAAAAAGCTACAGCTCCGTCATCAGAATTAAAGATCAAACCTTCGTCATCAGAGTTCTCCTTCTCAGCCACTTCTTTCTCATTCTCTCTTCCAAAAACCTTCGACACAAGTGCAAGTGGACCACCTAGACTGATCCTTGTTTCTTCAGCTATTTCATTCACTTCTGATTCATGTGCTTTCAACACATTGTAGAGATCATTTAGTGAAAAATAATCGAAACTCTGTTGTGTCTTCACTATCAGAATAACATTTCGCCACTCTTTGCGAAGCCCTATAATGAATATGATATTGAACTCCATAGTTGACCTTGTGATCCTATATCTATTGCACTTGTATATGAGTTCATTCAGACAATCATAGTACAATTCAATTGATTCTCCTTCTTTCTACTTAAACTCTCTTAACTCCAACAGACAATGCTTGACTGAACTGATTTTTGTTTTCTCACTGTCCTGATACTTCTCCTTCAAAGTATTCCAGATCTCCTTTGAGGTTTTGCAGCTACGAACATAATTGTATACGACTGGTGGAAGAGCACCACGGAGTTCTCGCATACATCTTTTTTCATTTTTCAGCAACCTTTCAGTTTGATCATTAACATTTGGATTTGTAGCAGAAGTTCCAACAGTTCGAACAGAAGAAGGAGGATGAACATCATCAGCGATGCATTTCCAGAGTTCCTCATCGATCCCACGTTAAAATAATGAAAAACGGAGTTAAAACGAAGTCGTAGTCGAAAAACCGGTAAAAAGGGCCTGACTTCGGACCTTCGGACCTTCGGACTTCGGACCCTGGACCTTCGGACCTTCGGACTTCGGACCTCGGACCTTCGGACCTTCGGACTTCGGACCTCGGACCTTCGGACCCTTTCTTCGGACACGGGCTTCGGACCAGAGGTTTCGGTTTCGGATCCTTAAAGCTATTTTACTCATTTTTACCCCGTTTCAAGCGATTTTTGACCCGGTTAAGGGTCGAGATGACCCAAATGATTACAAAAAGTTAAAGTAACTTTTGAGAGAGATTTGGGAGAGATTTGGGAGAGATTTCAAATAGAAAGAGATAGAGTGAAAACGATTTAGAGAGGTTTCGTTTGTGATTAATTTGAGTGTCCGGCTTCACAACGCAAGGTTCGTAAACCCCATTAAACCGTGTTTTAGTGTCGTACACAACCCCGATGATTGTGCAATAGTGTTTTATCGCTTTGGTTCGTTGTTTAGCACTTGTTAAGGCTAAGGAAAATCAAACACATGAACTTTCCAAATGATGATTTCTCATTAAAATAGCGAATTGTATAGTGATTACATAACGTAAACCCTAGCATACAAGGGTTATTGGAGTTGACCGGTTTGACTTGTTGACTTTGAATTGACCGAAATTTTGACGGTTGTCACATCATCCCCCCGTTAGAAGGAATTTCGTACCGAAATTTTCATTTTGACTGGGATTTCAAGAGTTTGGGAAGAGATGTGGGAAGAAATTTTCATTTTGACTGGGATTTAAAGTAAGGAGTCCTTAGGAAGCTCTTGATAACCAGGGTATATCGGGAAGTGGGGAACACGTTCTAGTGCAACTAAAATTAAACCATTTAAGAGGTTTCCTGTAGATCTCGTTGCTTAATTTAAGTGGACAACAATACCCGTGGTCGTCGTCAGCAAAATAGTTTACTTAGAAAAGTTTATCAATATCCTTCGTGTTTAAGTGGACCACAGTACCGGCAATTGACCAGATCTATTCATGAAGGTGAAGGTACTGATAAACAAGTTCAGGCTGTCTCACAACTTTGATCCCAAATATTTTTCTTTTTGTTAAATTTGTTCATAGTTTTCGTCTATGCACAAATTTAGGGGGAGAATTAAAAAAAAATTCAAAAATCAAACAAAAATCAGAAAAATTCAAAAAACAAACAAAAATCAGAAAATTCAAAATCAAAAAATAGTTTTATATTCTGTTTTATTTCTTTTTCAGAAAAATCAAAAATCCAAAAATATTTTTGTTTACGTTTTATTTTTCCAGAAAATATGAAAAATCCAAAAATAATTTTTGTGTGCTAAGTTTTCCTTTAGTTTTGTTTTGTCTTGAATAGTGAATTCAGGTGAAGATGAAACTCATGGAGTTTATGTCGAAGATTTCTGAGCCAAGGATTCATCCGTGATCATCGAAGAATTCTCATTCGAAGGAGCAAGAAATGAAGATTATTCTTTCGACATTCAATCTTTCAACCCCAGAAGCAAGGTGAAGCTGAAATTGAAGATTATGTGACAGATTGCATTGAAGCATCCTCAATCAGTCTGCTGCTATCTTGAACCTGCTGAAGTGATCCAGAAGATTTGTTCTCTCTGATGTTCTCTCTGAAGATTCTCAAGCTGAAAGTGCTATCTTTCAAGAATCAGTACATCAAGCCTCCTCACCCAATGTGCTTTCAGAGTCAAATCTTGAAGAAATGCCCAACTGCTCAAGATGAAGTCAATTATTGAAGATGCATCATGTTCATCTTGAAGCTGTGAAGAAATTGAAGATAAATGCTGAAGCCAAGCTCCCAATGAAGATTATCAATAAAAGCCAACTACCTTTTTAGGGGGAGCTTGTTGGGTCAATTAAGAAAAGAAAGCTATAAACCAAGGGGGAGATTGTTGGGTCAAAATTATGGTTTATACTTTGCTTTTCTAGGCAACTGTATTTTTCTGTAATGTTTTATGAGTTTACGGTCAGGTTTACGGCCAGGGAGGTGTTTACGGCCGTAAACAGGTTTACGACCGTAAACCCATTTACGGCCCATGTTTCTCATGTATATATATAGGGGTGAGGGGTGTGAGGAAGGTATGGAATAATAGAAGAAGAGAGAACGAGAGAGAGAGAGAGAGAGAGAGGAGCTTATGTGTGTGTATTCTAAGGTGTTTTCTAGAGAGAGAAAGTGAATCTTGTGTAAGGGAATTCAATCATATCATCAATACATTCAAGATTCAAGTTATTCTTCTTCTCCTTCTTCTTCTATTTGATCTGACATCATCCAATTGATTGGGATTCCGCACCAGCAATTGGATCTGATTGATACACAAGCAGATTGGGGGCTTACAAAACTACTCATCCAAGAACATCATTTTGTTGATTGGAAAGTCCAACTGACTAAAATTATTGTTCTCTATATCATAACTTTTCTTAGGTGCTTTTTCGAAGTCATGCATCTCCTCTGAAACAACCAAAGCTTCGATATACTCATATGAATAAAGCTTTGTAGGATCACCTTTGTTGAGACCAGGAGGGTCATTTTCTCTTTGACGAAGAATAATATGGATTTTATTTTGTTTCTCCATCTCCTTTTCAAGATCAGCTTTCTTTTCTTCGGTAGAAAGCTCAGTAAAAATACCCTTTCCGTTGTTCTGCATTTCTTGAGTAGTAGGAGGTGGTTTCGAAGAACTTGAACCTCCAATCACAGTGCCCTTGGTTATTGGTTTTGTTGTTGTTGTTGTCGTTGTTGATGTTGTTATCATGGATGTTTTTGGTAACGATGTTGGAATTTGAGTAGTCAAAATCTTTCTAAGTACTTTCACATCATCATCAGTTTTACCAAACCCACTACCTCATGTACCAGCTTTCGCACTTATGCCAACACCATCCTTTTCTTCCCCTTGCACCCCTGTGTGAACAGGTGGGGCATCAGTTGGCATTAAGTTGATTAACTTTGCTAGTAGTGTAAGCTCCTATTGAATTGTAGACTCCAATAGTTTAAACTTCTCAGACCGAAGCTCTGGAGAAATCAACAAAGATGAAACGATCCAGACTTCAAGACTAAACCTTTCAACTCAACCAGCAGTTTATCAACATTATAAAAACTTTTAACTTCTTCTTCTGCCATCTTGTCAACCTTCGGAAGTAGAGAATTATACCATTCATCAACTGTAGTTACAGCATCAACAATAATATCCACCTTCTTGAGAAGAGAGGAATAATTGTGATCTAATGCTACAATCTCTTTCGCCATATCAGCACGAAGTTCCTCTATTTTGAAGTTGACATCTTCTCGAACCTTTTTGACATCTTGAACAAACAAGACATGCCTTTCCCTTGCAATAGCTTTCAAATCTTTTACATGTGCATCAAATGAAGAAGAGTGTGCTTTCACCCTCTTTTCATTGTTCTGATAAACCAAGTCAATTACATCTCGAAGTCTATGCTCCTGAGCCTTGAGCATAACATCGACTTCGATACCAGACACATAATGCTTACCCCATGCATCTGCTTGAAGCAGTAACAAATATTTAAGCTTTCAGTTGAGGATTTTAAATTGATTCCCAGACATCAACATATAATCTGGAATATTTTCTTCTTCCGGATCAAATTCGATTTCAGCAAACGTTCCCATAAACTCATTGTCTTCAGTGAGGTCATCGTATTGAACAATGTTGGGATCAGTGGATTGGGATGAAAATTGAGAAGTGATAGGTTGATTGATGATGTTTTCAAAAGTTGGTGAATTGGTTGATTGAGGTAAAGTAGTAGAAGGATTAGTTTGAAACAGTGGTAAAGAGGTGGTTTTATCAACTGTCGAATGGTCAAAAGATGAGGAAATAACAAGGTTAGGATTACCTTGAGCTGCATTATTCGATACTCCTTCACCCATGTTGACATTTGCGTCCATATTAGATATGTTTTCATGGATGCCTGTAGTTCGAACCTCCTCAGAAACTAATTCGGTATTTGATACTTCGGGTGGTATGACAGTTGTCTTCGTAGGAGTAGATACTTTCGTGTGATCACCTTGATTAATGGTTGTGTCCACAATACTTGTTTTCACAGAGCCATCAATACCTCCAGTCTCCTCGACATTCGACTTGACAGGAGAATCCCTCTTTAGTGATGGAACTATCGTATCATTATCACGATTGGGTGATTCAGGTACAACTTCATCTTCATCATCAATTACCACTCTCCTTTTCTTCTTTTTCGAAATGCGTTTTGCCATGTCTTGAGCCCTCTTCTTTTTAGAACCTGGAGAGACAGGAGTTGGAATTTCTCTAAACACCATTTATTTGCGATTAATTTGAGGCTTGCGAATGATCTGCGAAACACCTTCTGGTGAATGACTAGGTCTGTGAGCCATTTTCTTCAGTCTTTTCAAAACCCCAGTTTGACTAGGTCTGTGAGCCCTCTTCTTTTTGAACATGCTTTGTTGGTGGATTAGACTTAACCACTTTCTTTGAAGTAGATTTGACGACTTTCTCTACTTTCTCAGGATTGGGTTTCGAAGGACTACCCTTAACATCCTTCTTTGACTCCTTTCTATTTTTCGATGTACCTCCTGTGCTCTTAGATAAAAGAACACCCGTTTCAATCGAATGATTGATTGTTTGGTTGTATGCCACCAGCACCGGATTGGAGGGATCAACTTTCGAAGCATGTTATCCGGAATACGAGCAACGGTTGGAAACCTATCCAAATCATCTTCCATTGACTTCAGAAAGTGATACAACAAAAATTCACCTTTTCTTCATCTTCAGGAACTTCATTCTTTACTTCTTTCTTCTCAATCTTCTTTTCCTCATTTACCTTCCCAGAAAAACTTCCCTTAGCTTCACCTGCTCTTGACTTTGCATTAAAAGGCTTTTTGTAAAACTTCTTCACTCGATTATTTGAATAAAAAGCTACAGCTCCGTCATCAGAATTAAAGATCAAACCTTCGTCATCAGAGTTCTCCTTCTCAGCCACTTCTTTCTCATTCTCTCTTCCAAAAACCTTCGACACAAGTGCAAGTGGACCACCTAGACTGATCCTTGTTTCTTCAGCTATTTCATTCACTTCTGATTCATGTGCTTTCAACACATTGTAGAGATCATTTAGTGAAAAATAATCGAAACTCTGTTGTGTCTTCACTATCAGAATAACATTTCGCCACTCTTTGCGAAGCCCTATAATGAATATGATATTGAACTCCATAGTTGACCTTGTGATCCTATATCTATTGCACTTGTATATGAGTTCATTCAGACAATCATAGTACAATTCAATTGATTCTCCTTCTTTCTACTTAAACTCTCTTAACTCCAACAGACAATGCTTGACTGAACTGATTTTTGTTTTCTCACTGTCCTGATACTTCTCCTTCAAAGTATTCCAGATCTCCTTTGAGGTTTTGCAGCTACGAACATAATTGTATACGACTGGTGGAAGAGCACCACGGAGTTCTCGCATACATCTTTTTTCATTTTTCAGCAACCTTTCAGTTTGATCATTAACATTTGGATTTGTAGCAGAAGTTCCAACAGTTCGAACAGAAGAAGGAGGATGAACATCATCAGCGATGCATTTCCAGAGTTCCTCATCGATTCCATTTAAGTAGTCCTCCATACGATCAGCCCATTGATCATAGAACTGAGGAATCAACATAGGAATCTTCGTTACTGATCCAAGGAGATGAGAATAAAATGTCATGGTTTTCATGTTAAAGTTCGCCATTGTTGTACAGAAGGTTTTTGAGAGAAGCCCAGCAATTTGAAAATTAATGGATGAATCAACCATAAAACAGAAATCGAACACTTGATTAAACAATTTAATCGCAAAATCGAATCACTACTGAAGATATAATAAGATTTTCAGAATCAAAAGTGTGGAAACTTTTGAGTCTAGAGTGAGGCTCAAATTACTTTTGAAACTTGAGAAAATCAGATCAATGTAGAATGATTCCTGCTCTGATACCAAATGTATGTTAATTATGAACGTTGGTTTGTCATGCAGAATCAAAGAACAGTCAAAGAACACGATGATTTGGGTGTTTAAGAGATGCATTCGATTATGAAAGGTGTTTACAAAAAAGGATCTAGATCTAAATCTACATAATTAACACACACTAACACTCTCAATGTTACATCTCTCAAGCACACCTCTACATGTGGTATGAACCCACCTTATATAGAGGTTTTTACATGTCTCTCTCTCTCTCACATGTTACAAGGCTACTTTACCACATGTAAGTGGGTCTACAAAAGTCAAACCATTTACAAAGTCATACATGGATAACTTTGTACCCAACAAGAATGCATAATACAACACACGATGATCCTTTGAGCAAGAAAACTTCAAATCTTAGATGGAGACTTTGGAGCCTTTTCCCCAATATTGCCAATTGAACTTTGCAAAAACGATCAGAACACCATTAGATAGACTAAGAACCTTTTGAACTGAAATTGTGCATAGAAAACCTTACAATATGAGAGTTGATCCACAACCTCATCCTCCTCTTCAAGCTTCAAGAATCACCCTTAGATGCTCAAAACACATCCCCGACAAGCTCAGAATATCTACAAAACTCTCTCCTGTCCTAAAGCAGGAACCACTTGATGCCCCCTTGGACACACATAACCTTTTAGAATCTATGATATATATTCCACTTGCAACATGACCTTCAACTTGGCTATCTAACCAAAAGAGAAATCGAGTCTCCAACATCCCTTCGCGGCAACACATAGACGATTTACTACAAACCAAACTCCACACTCTTATAGCAAAACCGATGAGGAGATCACCATCTCCTATCTTAACCATCGACTAACCCACATCCGATATCTCTTCCCTCGATCACAGGAGGCAAGAAAACACAACCTCGATGCAGAAAGTAGCATCCCTCGCCATTGACTGACCACTCAGCCTCAGGCTGCAATCCTCAAGTCGATCATTACATCGACTTCCTTCTTGAGTCTCACGACTCATGCTGACACTACTTTGAGCAAGGTACTCGCAATCTCTAAATCAGCTAACTCTCACAAGTTTGTATCAACTAGACCCATATTTCCAAGAACACTGAGGCTGAAACGATTACCGATCTCATTCTTTAGAACGACAACCAACAACCGATGGAAATAAGGACGAATACAATTAATGCTAGTGTTATACCACACTATATACCCTGCACTAGCTCCATAGAAATCTTCTGGACCCTTCAATATCCTTTTACGGATCTTGTGCTTTCACTAGTATGAGCCCATACTACCTTCCACACCTATCTGTACGTGTTCCAAGAATTGCTTCAAAGTCCCTAAGTCACTATATAAGACAACTAACAATCTCATATACTCGTGCCACCATATGCACATACTACCTCTCTTCCTAAGCTCTCCTTCTAGGATTCTTCTCACGCATTAGCCCACACTAGAATGCTTTTCTAGGAACTCTACCACTGTCAGGTGCATCAGCACACCTATATTCTTAAAAAATCCACCACAAACTGCCTAGATTCCCAACTTAGACTTCCTCACACGTAAGTGCTCACACCACTACACTCTAGCACTCCCAAGGATCACTAGGAATACTAACTCCACCTTATTATCAATTGCGACAGAAAATTCTACCAATGTAAACTAACTATCTTACAAATACAATTACATGCAGCAACGATTGAACAATTCTTCGACTGAAATAGTTGGACTCAAACAAGAAATGTGCAATAGGGCCAACTCAAACATTCTAAAAATATTTTATCCTTATGGCATGCAACTTAACGTTTTCAATTAACAGTCAACTAACATCAATATAGGTTTCACATACCACAAAGCAAGCACTATTCAAGTAGAAAAACCTACAGAAAAACACACAATTCCTATGGATCCTTAGCCTACACACTATCATGTATCTCTAACATCCTATATATCACACGCAAAAGGAATCTCTGCTTAGATGGCCCTCTAGCATGCAACCATGAGTTGATCCTTATCCTAATTTATAGCACGCACGTCATACTATAACATATATAACAACAACTAAGTTACAACATATAAAGAAAGTATGGATATTTTTTAGATCACTTTTCCATGTTCCGACTGACTGTACACATCACATCTTCTGTTTTCTTCACTAGAAAGTAATCCTTTCCAAAAAGGCTTTGTAAGACTCTCAGATCCATAGTGCGAGTTTGGAATCCCACGAGTGTTCATCCAAATCCCTCAAACGAGGGCTCTGATACCAACTTGTAACATCCCAAAATCCCCATGCTAATTTATCATTTTTAAAATATTATAACATCCATTTTTGATAAATTATATTTAGGATAAAACATTTGTTCATAAACCATTATTCAGAAATCAGAGTTAAAATGAAGACAATGCGGAAAAGTCGAATCATAAAAGTGTTGAGGTATGTGGATAGTCCTGCCTTCACAATTTGATCGATACCTGCAAAATAGTTAATCCACAACTGTAAGTGCAAAGCTTAGTAAGTTTCCTAAAATCTCCCATACACCACATCATAATAATTGACTAAGGGTTATCAGAAACTCTAGGGACTATCAACTGTCCCAATGGGCTAGGACCACGCCCTATGGATTAACAACATACCACATAGGTTATCAGTAACCCTGGGGACCATCAGCGAAATAATAGTGAGAAGACTCACTTCGCAAGTAGCAGCTAAACACCATAGTTCTCACCCAACGAAGACTGGTCCTACAAGGCAACTAATAGCAATAAATAATACCCTCTCAGTCTACACTCCAAAACCCTTAGTTTGACCAAAAGTCAACCCACAACGATAGTCAGCGGTTAGAGTCAAAGTCAACATCCACAATACCAAAAACTAATTCCCACGTGATGACTAGTCCATGGTCATGTTGTGGGCAACAATATCAGCACCGATCTAAACTCCGGATTCGACAAATCAACCGTGACCCAACACCATCACCACGTCGTGAGGACCATACCCTCACGTCGTGACCAAGCTAGCCAAAATAGATGAGATAAATCTCATAGTCACGTCGTGAACAGCATACAGTCACGTCGTTACCACCATATGGTCACGTTGTGACTACATCAGATTGGGAAACTTAATGCATTCAACCCTTAATCCTTAAGGCATTCCATTCCTTATTTCCTAAGGGCCTTCTTACTCCAAAAGCATCATAAAAATCAATATTTTATATACATGAAAGGTCAATCATGTCTTCATCTCATAAAAGGTCAAAATGAAGAAGAAATGGAACCATACTCACATGAATGGCATCAAAACTCAACTATATCTCATATCCATTAAACACTACCTTCAAGGGTCCATAAGGACCCATAAAGTTGCCAACTTTATGGATTCTTCCCATCCAAACTTCAACAATATGAAGAAAAAGGAACAATAAGCCTAGATCTAGAAGATAGCATCATAAAGTTTGGATGTTGAATACATACAATACCCCAGAAATCGCTCAAACTCAAACTCCAAGATTGCCAAGAGGTATTCAACATCACAAGCATCTTCTTCTTCCTTCCGAGGACACCAAAACTTCAAGAATAATCTCATAAATGAAGGTGACTATTAACGCTTCCTAAAATCTCTAGAGGGTGATGGAGGCTGTAAATGAATCCCTAAATCTGAGAGTAGGGCTTAAATATGCAGGAAAGCCTAAAAGATCATGGGTTTGGGCTATATCCCTTGTCACGTCGTGGTCGTACACGTGTCACATCGTGACAATGCTCCAGCTACGCGTTCTCATTCTCTACTTGTCATGTCGTGACCTCCATATGGTCACTTCGTAACTCATGGTTTTTTTCAAAAACCATGCTTTTACTCCTTATTTCACTACACCGAATCCCTCTAGAAAACGGATGTTACAATTTTCTTGCCTAATTCGTTTAGTAGGCTAATTACTAGTCGTTATATGTTATTTTATCTGATAAAATCTAAACTAAATATCAGTAGATAAGTTTTAAACTTAATTCGAATTTTGAGAAAGTAAATAAGGAAACCAAGTATTTAATTATAAGATAATTAAATAGAATTATTCTTAATGAATTTTTGATATAATAATTAATTAATGGTTTAGTTAAAAGATAAATATAACTCCACAATGGGTTTAAAAGATTAATTAATTAATTGTTTAATTCATATAATTAAATTTAAACCTCGTGTTCCGAAAAAGTTTTCAAATACACCCTATACATATGTGTAATACTATATTACTATATGTATCATTAAAAATCATTCGAGTCTCTGGTACGACTTATTCATGAAGCTATAGTATAAGAGATGTATAAGGAAACATCCTTGAAAATGATCGTTGAGTGGGTGTCACTTTCACTTACCACTTCCTTTTATAGTGGAGGGTCCTTAGCCTAATGGATTTGATAGGACATAATCATATTAAAATTATAATATATAAAGTACAAGTATGCTAATCCATAAAAAACGCACGTCGTTTCTTTATGAGTTGTTAGTGGAGCGCGTGTGGGTAACTGACACACTAATATGAGACTATAAAGATGAATTGGTGGCACATACTCGAATTTATGGTTGTTGATGGAGCGTATGTAGTTAACTGACATATCAATGCGTGATCATAAATGACCTCGATCATGTTACACAGTTTTTCATGGTTATTCTCATCTTATTTGTGATCCTCGACATCCGAGTCGCAAATTGAAGAGCATAGTTTGATATTAAACATGTCATTGAATAGTTTAATGAATCTCAATTGATCTAGGAATTTCATATTAGATTGAAATAGGTAAAATTCTTTACTTAGCCAAAATAAATTCGTAATTAGATTACAACATCTATCTTCATAATTTCGAATTGTATTTATGGATCCTAGACTCGAATATTAATTTGGGTTAAAATTTTAAGGAAATCAATCAACTAACTAAAATCTTATATATTGTTTTAGATATATGCAAATGGTGATCTGCCTCCTTGTCCCCAAACTACTCACAACTTCACTCTCTTATGTATCCTCTCAAAAGACTAGCTCGTTGGTCCCGACTACATGGACTGGTTACGTAATTTGAAGATGAGGTTGAGATACAAGAACAAAGAATGTGTTCTCGAGAATCCAATCCTCGAAATTGAAAAAGATTCTGCTACACCTAAATTGGTTGAATATAACCTGCATGTTGACCAGACTATAACGGTCGCTTGCATTATGATTGCAACCATGGTACCTGAGCTCTAAAAGACCTTTGAGGACTATTGGCCCTATGACATGAACTTGGCTCTTTCCAAGATGTTTCTTAAGAAAGCAAGACATGAGCGTTATGAAGTTTTCAAGGCCCTTATGTCGTACAAATTGATAGATTGGGAATTTGTGTATGCCTATGTGAAGAAGATGCAAAGACAGGGAAAGATTGGAGAATATCAATGTGAACTTCAACAAAGAGCTTGCCATTGACATGGTGCTTAACTCCTTGCCTAGTAGTTATGATCATTTCATATTGACCTATAACTTGAACAATACTAAGACCATATTGATTGAGCTTCATAATCTATTTAAAACATTTAAAGTAGTAGTGAAGAAGTCATGGCTATTCAACAAGGCAAGGTTAAGAAGAGAAAGACCTAATCCCAACCCAAGTGGAAAGGGAAAACTCAAATTGGATAGTCCAGTTTGTCAAAGGGAAACCCAACTTCCATACTCCTCCTGTTGGCAATCCAAAAGAATTCTTATGCTTTCATTGTGGCTAGAAAGTCCATTGGAGAATAAGCTAGCCCAAGTACTTACATGAAGTTAGAGAAGCTAAGGGCAAGGTGTCTGGCTCTTCATCTCGTATGTACTCTATCCATATACATAACACTTATATTTCAAAATCTTGATTTTCTTGATATGAGATATGGTTTCCACATTTTTTCTGATTTGCAGGGACTAAAGGAAGGTCATGAGGTCGATCATGGGAAGTTGAACCTGATCTTAGGGAATAGTCGAAATCGGTTTTTACCAAGTTTGGGACTTATGAACTCATTTTGATAGTGTTAGGATTGATTTTAAATTTTTTTGCTATTCGTTAAAAATAACAAGGAACTTGATTTCATTTTAATGATTTATTTAGATAAGAATATCGTTATGGTTTTTATAATAATGATGGTACAATTTATGTTTATCATAATGGTGCACTGATATGCACATATTTAGTTATAAAATGCATGCATTATCTTAATACTTTATGTTGTTTTTGTCTCAAATACTGAACAAAAGGTACTTAATTAGTTTAAAATTTCATTTTCAGCAACAAAGACATGCTTACAAGGAAAAGAAAGCGGATTTGGCGATTAAAAGTTTGGATTTTGAATTTTGAAGAAAGAAGATAAAATTGAAGAAAAGCATGGCGTGTTTATCCTAAAACACGACGTGTTGGTGTAGAAAATCACGAAAAATAGTGCATTGCCATACACACGATTTTAATGAAGAACACGATGTGTTTGGGTCCTCCAACACGACGTGTTGCGCCTATTTTCAAAGTCTATTTAAGGATCATTTCTGTTCGAAACCCTAACGTTGGTTGGGAGCTTTTAGCGACTTTTGGAGGCCAGAGATATTCTCAAGGAGCTTTGGAACTCAAAATTCGACTAGAGGCTATTTTTGAAGAGATCAAAGGCAATTAATCATTACTTTTCTTAATTCTATTGTGTGAATCATGTTTACAACATTAGATTTTGAGTTTATGGTTTTAATTTCGAGTTTATGGTTTTAATTGTTGAAGTTATGGGCTAAAACACCATATTTTTGTTTAGAATAGATGATATTATGAATATGTGTTAATTTAGTGGCTTTGGATTAAGTAGAATTGATTATTTATCATGATAAGTTTGTTAAAAGATCCTTATGTGTTAATGACAATTATTTTCTGTTAATTACTAAGTATATTGAGTTGTATGAACATCAGCTTGATTGCTTGCCTCTTATGATTTTTTTGAAAACAAGATGATAAGCCTAGTCTTGTGAACATATCCTAGGGTTAATTAGAAAATAAGTAAATTAATGTGTGAGCATGTATGATGACCAACCATATATGAGTTAATTGAACCAACCAATTTAATTAACTACCATTACAAGTCTTGCTTGATTCGAATTGAACACTAGTAAATTCTTTGATTTAATCACTTGATCACTGCTTGAATTGATTTGTTTGCTAAAGGATTAGTAATAGTGAACATGAACCTAATCACATTAGAAATCGGTAATTGATGATATTTTAATCCAATGCACTTTCCATGAAATCAACCATAGGAATAAGTGAATCGAATCTAAACGGAAGTCTCCTTAATCTTATTGAATCTAGTTGTCTTTTGTTTCTTCTTTTAGTCATTAATTCTTATTTGCTAAGTGTTAAAGTAATTGATTAGGTTTCTAGTCTTGTAAAACAAGAGAAAAAACCCCTTCTTTAATTAATTGTTTAAAATTAGATAATATCAGTAATAACTTTGATTGTTTACCGTTCCCTGTGTTTGATACCCTACTTGCCTTCACTAAACTGCTAATCGATAGGTACACTGCCTTCCGTGTGTTTGTTTTTGTGAGTAAGTTAGTTAGGATTAAAACTAGTACATTCTACACGTATCAAGTTTTTGGCGCCGTTGTCGGGGAACGATTCTATATAGTTTATTTTATTTCTAGTGTTTTCGATCCTTTGTGTGAGATTTATCTCATATAAAGTTACAGCTTTTATGTTTAAAGTTTCGTTTTTATTTTTCTGTTATTGCGTTGAACACGTCGTGGTCATACTTGAACACGACGTGTTTGACGTATTTCCAGTTTTCGTTTTTGTTCGTTTTACACGTAATTTTCTGTTTTGGTTAAGATAGTTTATGACCCGGAGCTCTAATTCTATAGTAGTGCCACCATTGGAAGATCTGGAATCAATCTTGCACAAAAAGAAAGATAAAGCAATCAGGGAATCAAGAGGTTGTGAAAGCTTCAAGAAAACTTCAAAAGAAAAGACAGCGGATTGCGAGACCGGAACACCCAAGTCACCTAAACCAAAAGTAGAGATGGCGAATATTGCGAACATATCCATGGAGGAGTATAATAAGAAGATTCGCGAGGACACTAGACCAGGTCTTGTGCAACCCGCCATTCCAGCAACAACAAACTTTGAATTGAAGGGTCACATACTCGCTCAACTGAAGGACATCCCGTTTTATGGGAATGATCACGAAGACACCTACAAGCATATTGCCGAGGTCAATAACATAGCGGACTACTTCCACATCCCCAATGTGCCACGCGAGACTGTGCTGCTTAGGATGTTACCAATTACGTTCAAGGGAGCAACGAAAGATTGGTCGAAGGCACTACCTTCAGGATCCATTACCATATGGGCCAAGATGCGCGAAGAGTTCATTCAACGGTTCTGTCCTCCCTCAAAGGTCTCAAAATTGAAGAAAGCAATTGCAAATCTTGAACAACAAGGAGGTGAGTCACTTTATGAAGCATGGGAGAGGTACAAAGGGTTGTTGAGAAACTATCCACAAAATGACCTTAATGTTCAACAAGAGGTCTCCATCTTTTATGATGGAGTAAATGTCATGACCAGGCAGCTCCTTGACTCCAAAGGACCATTCACAAAGAAAGCCCTAGCTGTCATCAAAATTTTAATCGAAGAATTCTCTAAACACTCAAGAGAATATCATAACCCAAGAAATGACTCAACTTGAGGAACAGTGAACTCAGTTTCGGATGATATGGCGGCAATGGTGGCTAAGTTGGAAAGTATGGATCGTAGGATAACAAAGATGGAACAATCCATCCACGCCATCCGTGTGGGGTGTGATAATTATAGCGGGCCTCGCGTCACTAAAAATTGTGACTTAGATGAGAACGGAAACCGGAAAGCTCAAGTATGTTATTCAAGCAGGGATAGGTACGATGAAGATTGGACAAAACCTAAGAAGGAATGGCTACCTTGACGAGTACAAGAAGGCGAAAGAGGAAAAATACAAACAAAATACGTGAGGGTTTTATCAAAGAGAAGAGTCGGTACGCGACCGACGCAACGATACGAGAGAAACAAGCGATGATGAAGGACCAGCAAGCATTAGTGAGAAATCAGCAAGCCCCGATCCTCAACATCGAGAACCAACTCGGGAACTCTACAAAGTAATTCAATGAGCGGTCACCCGGCGGACTTCCGAGCAACACTAAGCAAAATCCGAGGAGGGCACACATAAATGTTGTCACAATAAGAAGTGGTAAAATAATCACTCCTTTAACCCCAATCCAGAATCAAGATCCAAAAGTGGTGCAGGAAGCAGAAAAAGAAGACCGATAATCGCAAACTGACGATTCAACACGGCGTGTTCAGGAGAAGAACATGGCGTGTTTTCCGCCTGAAGAAAATAAAAACCCTGCAATCAAGCGGTATCAGCCTCAATTGCCATTCCCGAGCCGAGCTAGACAAGAAAAGCAGACTGAAGATTACAAAAAGTTTCTAGAACATATAAAGGCCCTCAAAATCAACATCCCATTCATCGAGGCGGTTGCTCAAATGCCCAAGTATGTCAAGTTCTTGAAAGACTTTCTCACGAATAGAAAGACGATGGAGGAAGAATCTAAGGTGTTTTTGAACAAGAATTGCTCAGCTTCAATGTTAAATAAACTACCGAAGAAAATGGGAGACCCGAGGAGTTTGACTTTGCCATGTCAATTCGGAAATTTGGCTACAAGTTACGCATTGGCCGATTTGGGGGCGAGTGTGAATCTTATGCCTTATTCATTCTTCAAGAAGCTGAACCTCCCGAAACAAATACCTATCCGTATGGCGATCCATTTAGCTAACAAGACAGTGACGTTTCCAAGAGGGATATGCGTAAAAGTTGACAAGTTCGTATTTCATGCAGATTTTATAGTGCTAGACATAGAAGAAGACCATTAAAGGCCTATCATTCTTGGGAGACCTTTCTTAAGCACCGCTTGAGCCATTGTGGATGTGCGAGAGTTTAAACTTACTCTCCAAGTAGGAGATGATTCAGTCACTTTTGGCGTCGATAGAGCCATGAAGCATTCAAGGTTTAGTGATGACACAGTTTTCTTAGTAGACACATTCGAAGAGCTAATGGAAAGAGAATTGGCGGGAAAGAATTCAAGATGGGTGGATTCACATTCCTTTCATAAGGTAACTTTGATGCTGAAAAAGATTTGAAAGAGATAGAGAGGTTACTTGACGAAAGTGAGTTTGAAGAATTAAAAAGACACTCTGAAGCATAAACACGACATGTTGAGGAGCTCAACATGGTGTGTTAAGTTGAAAAAGCGCGATCAGACGGGTTACATGCATACAACACGGCATGTTCTGTTGATGCACACATCGTGTTCAATGTTCAGAAAATAGAATTGGAGCTGAAAACTTTGTCGGAACACTTAGAATATACCTTTCTAGAAGAGGGTGATCAAAAGATGGTGATTATTGCTTCTGACCTCACACTAACCGAAAAGGAAGATCTCGTAAGGTTTTAAAGAAAAGAAGAATGTCATCGCTTGGAAGATTACAAACATAAAAGGGATTAGTCCTTCCTATTGCTCGCACAAGATCAACCTTGAAGAAAGCGTGAAGCTAGTAGTGCAACATCAGAGGCAATTGAACCCAAACAATGAAGAGGTGGTCAAGAAGGAGGTTGTCAAGATTTTAGATGCCAGGATCATATACTCCATCTCCGATAGTCAATAGGTGAGTCCAGTTCAAGTAGTGCCAAAGAAAGGAGGGATGACGGTCATAACAAACAAGAAGAATGAGCTTATACCTTCATGAATGGTGACCAGTTGGGGAGTGTGCATCGATTACCAAAGATAAATGATGCAACTTGAAAAGACCACTTCCTCTTCCTTTTATAGATCAAGTGCTTGAGCGATTGTCTGGTCATTGCCATTATTGTTTTCTAGATGGCTTTTTAGGTTATTTACAGATTCCTATTGACACAATTGATCAAGAGAATATGACTTTTACTTGTCCCAGTGGAACATTTGCATATCGATGCATTCTTTTGGATTATGCAATGCGCAACTAACTTTCAATGATGCATGACGACTATATTCCACGACATGGTGAAAAATTTTATGGAAGTGTTTATGGATGACTTCTCTGTCTTTTGTTCTTCTTTTAGTGATTGTCTTTCTAACCTTGATTTGATGCTTGCTAGGTGTGAAAATACCAATTTATTTCTAAATTGGGAAAATGGCATTTCATGGTAATGGAAGGAATCGTCTTAGGTCATAAAGTGTCCAAATTGGGGATTAAGGTGGATCGAGCAATGATCGATACTATTGCTAAGTTACCCCCACCAACCAATGTGAAGGGCATTAGAAGTTTTCTAGGTCACGCGGGCTTTTAACGCCATTTTATTAAATATTTTTCTAAAATAACAAGACCTTTGACTTAGCCACTTTTAAAAGATGCACCTTTTAATTTTTCTAAAGAATGCTTAGAAGCTTTTTATAATTTAAAAGAAAAATTGACTAATGCCCCAATCATTACCGCCCCGAATTGGAGTTTTCCTTTTGAGATAATCTGCGATGCAAGTGACTATGCCTTAGGAGGCGTGCTTGGTCAAAGGGTTGATAAGCACTTTCAACCCATCTACTACGCAAGAAAGACCTTGAATCTGGCCCTAGAAAACTACCCCACTACTGAAAAAGAATTATTGGCCATGGTCTATGCATTTGACAAGTTTTGTCCATACCTTATATTGCCCAAAACAATTATTTTTACTGACCATTCTGCTATCAAGTATTAGTTTTCCAAGCAGGATGCAAAACGAAGACTGATCTGATGGGTGCTTTTACTTCAAGAATTTGATATCGAGATCAAGGAAAAGAAAGGGATGGAGAATGTAGTAGCCGACCATCTGTTAAGATTGGAAAATCCAGTGACGGACAAGAAAGAAAACAAGGGAATTGGGGATAGTTTTCCTGAAGAGTACTTGATGATGATTGCAGGGGAAGAGCCTTGGTATGCTGATATTGCAAACTTTCTAGAAGGCAACTTTCTTCCAGAAGGGCTCACTTACCAGCCGAAGAAAAAGCTCTTCTCAGAAATCAAATATTATTTTTGGGATGAGCCATATCTTTTTAGAAGTTGTGCAGATAGGATTTTTAGAAGATGCGTGTTTGGTAGGGAAATTCATGATATATTAGAGCATTACGACAATGGGCCAGCAGGAGGACATCATGGAGCTCAGTACACAGCCAAGAAGGTTGTGATGCGGGTTTTTATTGGCCCATGATCTTCAAGGATGCTGCCACTTATGTGAAAGAGTGTGGCTCATGTCAGAGGTCAGGGAATATATCTACAAGTAATGAAATGCCACAAAGGAACATCCAAGTATGTGATATGTTTGATGTGTGGAGTGTAGATTTCATGGGACCATTCCCATCATCTAGAGGGCATAAGTACATCCTTATGGTGGTAGATTATGTTTCCAAGTGAGCTGAAGCGTAGGAGTTAACTACTAACAATGCACGGGTAGTTGTAAAATTCTTCAATAGACTACTTTCTAGATTTGGAGTGACAAAACACTAATAAGCAATAGGAAAGCCTATTTTGCTAATGATCAACTAGCAAGGGTGATACAAAAATATGGTGTACGTTATAGGTTTGCAACACCACATCATCTTCAAACGAATGAGCAAACCGAGATCACGAATAAAGCTTTGAAGAGAATCTTGGAAAGGTCGGTGGGTAGCAATAGGAAAGATTGGGCAGATAAACTCGATGACGTGCTTTGGGCCTTCAGAACTGCATTCAAAACACCCATTAGGACTACACCCTATAGACTAGTTTATGGGAAGAACTGTCATCTACCAGTGGAACTCGAGCACAAAGCATATTTGGCATTAAATACTTGCAATTTCGAACCAAATGAATTGTGCGCCAATCGGCTCTTGCAAATGAATGAATTGGAAGAGTTGAAAACGAGTCATACACAAAATCGTTGATCTACAAGGATAAGACTAAAAAGTGGCATGATGCAAGGCTGAAAGGAAATAAGGAATTTGAAGCTGGTCAGAAATTTCTCTTGTACAAGTCAAGGTTGAAGCTTTTTCCTGGAAAAATGCACACACGATGGTCCGGGCCATTTAAAATAAAGGAAGTGTACCCATATGAGGTGATTGAGTTATGGAACAAAGATGGGTCAAGCTTTAAGGTCAACGGGACCAAGTCAAGCATTATGAAGAAGGGATGCCAAACGTCGAAAGGATTGAAGAAGGCATGGAATTGGAGGAAACCGATACAACGTAGAGAATGAAGGAGTCCAGCTCGAGACTCCTCAAAAAGAAGCACTTGCAGGAGGGAACCCGTCGTTTGAGTTTGCTTTTTCCCTTTTCTTTTCATTTTTTTTTGTCTTTTATTTCTGTTAATTCTTTATAGTTTGTTATGGATTTTTAGTCTTAGTCTTCAAATAATTTAAGTGTTGCTTGAGGAAAAGCAAGGCGTAAGTGTGAGGTGTGGTTAAACCTTTTGTGAAAAGACATAAATTTTTTTTGTTCTGAACACCCAACACGGCATGGATGGGCTGTTCCCACACCATGTTTGGGCAATTTTTTGCGAGTTTTTGGGTTTTCACGTTTCAATACGGCGTGTTGGGTTCCCAACACGGCGTGTTTACTTTTTCCATTAGCAAAACTGTGGCAATTATTCAACTCATTCAAAAAGGGGTTTTAACCTTAAAAGGCAAAAGTCTTTCATTTTTCACCCACCACACCTAGAACACGATGAGTTTCTCCTCAAGAACATCGATTTCTACTCCTTTCGTTTTCTACTTCGATTTCATTCAGCAAAGGTAAGGTTTTAACCCGTAAACCTGTTAATGTTAAGATTTTTCCGAGTTTTGTGTTTGATTTGGGTGATACACTGAATTTTTGAACTTTGCATAACTTCTAGGGTTTCGATTTTGGTTAAATTAGGATGTTTAAACCGGATTTTTCTGTGTCTAAATTCATATTCTAGTGCTCTAAGCAAACCCCTAAGGTAGTCTTAAGTTGATTTGGTCGTATGGGTTCGATTCAGAAACTGCTATACGAATTGTTCAACGAACACGACGAGTTGTATGAACAACACGGCGTGTTTTGTTGTTTAGAACACCCAGTTTTGCTAAAACTTCATTTATTCATTTCTTTTGGTATTGGTTTGTATCCTGTGTTGTTTGTGTAGAAAAAGATGAGGATAGGTGGAAGAGGCCAGCAAGTTCCAAGGGACCAAGGAGATTTTCATTGGTACAACTTCCCGCAAGTTGTTTCTTAAACGACTTTAACAGAATGGAGGAGCACATTGGAAAATTTGAAGAGAAAAGAATTCTACATTGCTAACGGAATAAACTAGAGTTGGCTGGAGCATGTTGGATTGGCTGAGGGCATGAACGCATACTTCACAAAGGTGTTCATTAATGATGGGGTGAGGATGACATGCACTGCTTGGAGGAGATTATTTCAGATATAGGAGACGGTCTATAAGGAACTTTCCTTGGAGTTCTATGCCACTGTTCAATTCAGAGGGGGGGGGGGGGCGACGATGTATTTGACACGAATAGCCTAGGAGGAGCATATACAGAGTGTAGCATAGTTGAGTTTGCATGGAGGATAGATCTTTACAACAGGTTGGAGGCTATGACGGAAGCATTTGGTACGCTTTTGGAGCACTGTCACAGGGAGTTTCCGGATGGTGTCAATGGGACAAACTGGTGGACCTCCATTTCCAATGGATTCCACATACCTTCAACAATCCAAGAAGGTGACATCGGGTGACCAATTCACCATCTTCTTCACCGATTCAATGCATGCTCCATAAACATGAGAAAGGACGATGACAAGGTTCCAAACCTTGATTTGTTTTTCTTGTGGAGCATCATCACGCCCAACACTTTTTGTAATATACTGTATTGCTTGACGAAATACTTGGTGGAGAGAGGGGCGAAGGATAGGAAAGGGTCGCCCATTTGCGGTGGCATGTTGCTAACAAAGGTGGCAAGGTTATATGAAATATTTGAGGATGGGGCCGGAAGTTTTTTGATCATATTGCACACACGTCCCTTTAGCTATCTTCTCTACAAAAGGGCAAGGATTGTTGAGAACAACGGGAGGGGGCAATTTTTCAATCCCCGATGACGATGATGTTATGGTGTTGGAGCACCCGCGAAGGAGAGTGAGGCCTCGACCTGCGGCCGTGCATGAGACCCACCGGTGATTGCGGTTGAGGATGAAATGCACATGGACCCATACAACTTGGCTATGAGGCAATTTCAAAACAATTTGGCCCATGGTGGGAATCATACCAACATGACTTTAGATTTCATGATGCACCAAATGAATATTCACCGGCCCGACACTCATCCTCCTTATCCATACATTCCGAGTTGGGAAGATCTTTGGAGGGAAAGACAAGGAGGAGCCGGCGGAAGTGGATCAGGAGGAGAAGACGAGGACTAGCTATCAAACTCGCCTCTACTATGCCAGGGGAGTCCGACCATTTTCTTTTCTTTTTACTTGTTATTTTATTTTGCATAACATGCAATGGGGACATTGCATAAAATAAGTGTCGGGTAGGGGGTTGATTACATTTGTTACATTAGAATCCTAGGTACAATTGTTTTAAAAAAATTGCATTTGAAAAATTCTAGGATAATTTAGAAAATTATGGTAAAGCAAATAGGATTCGATGCTAGTATTATGTTTGATGATTCTCTGAGGACCTAAATGTTTAGTTGAGCCAATATACATTATAATGCATCTGTGGCCTCCTTTATTCTAGTGAAATCATGGAAAAAAACATAACACTACAAGAAAACGCGATTTTGCTAGGGAAGATTGCTATGGAACATATTTTCGTTGTTAATCGGCGATGGATCGTGCTATGGAATGTCGTTCCATAGCAATGTTGGTACCACATTGTCTACGAATTTTATTTCAGGTAGCGAGAGTGGGAGTTGCTAGGGAGAATGCTACCGACTCCATATCTGTTGGTATTATGCTACCGATAGTTTTATGGAACAAAAATTCGTAGCAATTTTCCAACGACATTTGTTACCAAATCATTTTCCGTTGTACTGCTGCTATGGAATTCATCATCGTGGTTACTATGCAACGAAGTTTGTGACGGAAACCAATTCCATAGTTAAATTGCTATGGAAGTACCATTCGTAGGTATTTGCTAGGGAATTTTGCTATGGAGTATGATTTCGTTTGCATGTTTTGCTATGGAACAAAACGCGTAGCTAATTTGTGACGGCATTTATTGGTTTAAATGAAATGTTTTTTAATTGGTAATATGTGGCATAAAATAATGGCTAAAAATGTAAAAATGAATTATAAAGTAGATATTGCTAGCAAGCGGACTCGAACTCAAGCTTATGCTAGAAAAGGGCGCGGTTAAGCCAGTTGTGCTAATCAAGTTGTGTATAATTTCTTGAAAACATAGTATATAATGAATAATTAACAACGAATTCATTACAAACTTATTTTTAATTACATTAACCGGGCATGTTAAAGTATATAATCTATGTAGATTATTTTCCTTAATAACGAATTCATTACAAACTTATTTTTAATTACATTAAGTATATTCATCAAAAAAATAACATGGGTTTTACGTATACTTCATCCTACTCAAACAACATAGCAAGAAAAAATGACTAAAATGCCCTTTTAACAGAATGATGTAAACACAAAACCAAAATAAAGTTATAGTAGTACTATGCAACTTCATATACAATATAATAAGAACAATAATATACAAAACCTACCATACTCTACATACCAACGACAAACCGTGCAATATCTTTGTCGATCCTCATCCTCTTCATGGCCTATTGCAAATGAACCTTTAACAGAATGTCGTGGGTCTTCACATTGGAATGTGATGTTATTCGTTGTAAGTCTATGAACAACATCAACAGCCCGCAACAACTCTTTGGCACTATCAACAACACCCGTGTACTCCCCATCATCTGGAACTACCCAGCCAAAATAGGTATCAAGTAATTGTAAACCTACACATTAAAATATCCATCAATTAATCCAATATATCCTTTTCAATACAACAGTAAATATTATACAACACAACACAACTAAATACTAACCCAAACTACAAACATGCCTTTAATTAACTATATATGTAATTTAATTTACATATATACCATATATACATACCTTCATCACATTGATGAATCCCTCTTGAAATGTAGATCATTCCAAGAAAATAAATTGAATCAAGATGATCTTCATTTGCTGCTTGTCTCAAAAAAGACAATCCTAAATCAAAATGGCCAAAATAGAAGCACTCTTCCTGTTGACAGAATAACAATATCAATATATAACATCAATGACACTAAATATTAATAAATGGTATAGATTACATATAATTAATGAAATTACACATAAAATTCCTTGTCTGAACATGGATTCAATGTTATTATGCAATGCACATGTGCGTATAAATGAATCAGCATTCAGATTTTTGGGACCCATTCCTTCAATCATGTCAATGCATGCTGTTCTGAACACTTGAGGATCACCCCCACTTCATACATCTTCTTTGAACTTCAAAAATTTAAATACACAGTAAATAAAAGTAACATCCGGATTTTTAGATATATCATTGTAAGAGTAAATTCTGAGATTTATGGAGCGACTCGACGAGTTGTGAGTCCAACTCGTCGAGTAGAGTCGAGTCATTCGCGTAGGTTTAATGAACGGACTCAACGAGTCAGTGTGCCGACTCGCCGAGTTCGTGTTGTGCGAGGAAACCCTAAATTCTCGGGGTTAGGGCCTATTTAAGGAGACTTATAGCCTCAAATGCGCCTCAACAGCTGCCCAACTCTCCTGTGTCAAACCCTTAGCGGCTATTGAAGATAAGAGAGAGTGCTTAAGCTAATATCAAGTGTTTATGGTGAATCTTTGAAAGGAAAGGAGTGAGCAACAAGCAAGGAATGAGAAGAGGCTATGGGATCTAGCATTTATTCACTTGGAGCTTCCGTAGAAGGTATAAAGTCTACACCTTTCTCATCTTATTAGTTGGATCTCATGAGTTTGAGAAGTTAGGGTTTTCATCACATATTATTTGGGACTTCGAGAATACTAAGTTATCAGGAGGTTTAAACCTCAGATCTAGACCTTGTGAGGTCCCTAGAGCCCAAAGGTCCCAACTTTATTCATCCATGAGAGGAGTATGGTGTTTAACACCTTGTGAGAACATGTATTGATAGATTGGAGCAAAACCACCATGCATGAGCGTAAAGATCGAAGTTTTACGTGACAATCGAGCCTTAGGATAGTAGATCTAGTGTTTGGAGTGATAGATCTGCCTTAAATCGTCTAAATGAGGAATCAGATCGAAGGGACTCGCCGAGTCCGTGAACTGACTCGACGAGTCGGTTAGGGTTTGTCCCGATGAGCTGGACCGTGCAATAGCTCGGCGAGTTAGGGGTTAACTCGGCGAGCTAGACCTTCACGAGACTTATGAGGAATGAGTGGACTCGACGAGTCGCCTTAGTGCACTCGGCGAGTCGGGTCAAAAATGGACTGTTGACTCGAGTTTGAATTCTGATGACTTTAGGGTTTGGTCAACATGAGTAATGGACACCATGGAGGGGTAAAATGGTCTTTTACCCAAATTCAAGAGTTAGAGAAAGAAGAATAACATTTGGTTATTGAGAATCGAGAATCAAGTATTAATTAGAGATATTTACCCTATGTGTTAGGCAGTGTCTAGTTCGAGATTCAAGTTCGAGGATGATTGCTTGCTACTCGCAAGGTGAGTCTTCTCACTATACTTTACCTAGAGTGGTACTTATGTGTGACCTGAGGGTCTTATGTGCTTACATCGAGTATTATATTATCCTGCCTTATGTTTATTGCTATGCATTATGTCTTTATGATTTATGCTATGCGGAATATTACAGACCGGACCAAAAGGTCCAACACACCCTGGGGATGGAGGGTCCCATTGAGACACATTGACCGAAGGGTCTTACAGTGATATAGCCTCGAGTGGCTAATGAGCTGTGTGTGTGGTATTTTGGGGAACTCACTAAGCTTCGTGCTTACCGTGTTATGTGTTATGTGTTTCCGGTTTCTCAGGATCGCGGGAAGGCACCGACTTGATTGTACACACCAGAGAAAGAGTCATGTTTTGAGGATCCTGGATTATTAATCAAACAATTTATGGAGTTTTGTTTTGTAAATTAAACCAATGATATTTTTATGAAATGTGTTATGATAATAATGTGATTTTAAAACGAAAAATTTGTTTGAAAATTCACGGTGTTACAATAACAAATAAAGAAATTTGTATTTCATCAAATATACATTGATTAGTTGATGTTTATTGAGAATTACCAAAGTCTTGCAGAGACGATGTCTTTCGCAGATTCTGACCCTAATACTACAAATATCCGACTCAAAATCTCTAATGGGAGATCATCTAACGAAAGATGACTTCTAGTAATCAACATTCTACTAACAAAATAGACATTGGAGTAGTTGATTTCAATTTCTTTTTAAAAAATAAACGTAACTATGAAAAACAGTGTAACAGGGTGTGGAAAAAAATACTTACTTTATGATGATTTGGTCGCGAGGTATACAGGAGTGTCTATTATCGGAGAAAATCGATTTTAAGAACGATTACCCATCGACGATTTGGGGGTTTTAGTGTTTCTATGGAGATTTATCGTCTGGAATAGTTGAGACGTTCTGAATGGTTGAAGAACTGATAACGCCGGTGTGACGTCAGAGGTATGATGGCGCCTCAACGCTTGAGAGTGCAAAAAGACCAAAGTGCCCTTGAAATCATTTCAAATATGTGAATACTAAGGATATTTGTGTCAAAACACATTATTCAAATATAATAACCTTTTATAGGTAACAGTGGAATTTTGATTGTAGAAATGGAAAAGACAAAAATAACATATATATCATAATATATAATGTAATACTTTAGTGTATATATATATATATATATATATATATATATATATATATATATATATATATATATAAGCACAAAAGAGTTAGCAATAGGAACTTTTTGGGCATTAATGTGACAACCGTCAATTTTTGGTCAAGTCAAAGTCAACTAAAGTCAACAAGTCAAACCGGTCAACTTATCTAACCCTTGTATATTAGGGTTTCCGTTATGCTTCTCATTGTACAACTCGCAAATCTTAATACAAAGTATCACTTAGAGTTTTCACGTGTTCGGAAAT
Organism: Lactuca virosa; assembly: GCF_052849685.1. Taxonomy (NCBI): domain Eukaryota; kingdom Viridiplantae; phylum Streptophyta; class Magnoliopsida; order Asterales; family Asteraceae; genus Lactuca; species Lactuca virosa. Next base: position 248,253,251 of record NC_136432.1, read on the forward strand.
TCTAAACCCTAATCAGGGCAAGTGATGAAACTACTCGATAAAACATTATTCCTTAACCCTCGGGGGCATATAACAATCATAACGAGACTTAACGGGATGTAAAAACCTTGCGTTACGAAGCCAAACACTCAAAAAGGTCGCAAACAAGATCTCACCCAAATCTCTCTCTATATGAGAAACCTCTCCAAGTGTGTGAAATCTCTCCCAAATCTCTCTCTGTATGAGAAATCTCTCCAAGCGTGTGAAATCTCTCCCAAATCTCTCCAAGTATGTGAAATCTCTCCCAAATCTCTCTCTGTATGAGAAATCTCTCCCAAATCTCTCCAAGTATGTGAAATCTCTCCCAAATCTCTCTCTGTATGAGAATTCTGTCCAAGTGTGTGAAGTCTCTCCCAAATCTCTCTATGTATGAGAAATCTCTCCAAGTGTGTGAAATCTCTCCCAAATCTCACTCTGTATGAGAAATCTCTCCAAGTGTGTGAAATCTCTCCCAAATCTCTCTCTGTATGAGAAATCTCTCCAAGTGTGTGAAATCTCTCCCAAATCTCTCTCTGTATGAGAAATCTCTCCAAGCGTGTGAAATCTCTCTCAAATCTCTCCAAGTATGTGAAATCTCTCCCAAATCTCTCTCAACTTTTTATAATCACTCGGGGCATCCCGACCCTCGAATTAGACGAAAACAGCTCGAAAACGGAAATCTACGCGAAAAACAGTCTTAAGGAGCCGAACCCTCTTAAGAAGCCGAAACCTCTTAAGGAGCCGAACCCTCTTAAGGAGCCGAAACCTCTTAAGGAGCCGAACCCTCTTAAGGAGCCGAACCCTCTTAAGGCGCCGAACTTCTTAGGAACCGAACTTGTCAGATGCGAAGATGTCAGAAGCGAATTACTCCCTCTCGGACCGAAGCTCAGTAGACCGAACCGAGACCTCGGACCTTCGGTCCCTCCCCCTCGCACCTTCGGTCCCCTCCTCTTCCTCTCGGTTCCTTCCTTCCTTTCTCTTGGTTCTCACTCTCTTAGAGCCGAACCTCGCAGGTTCGGTCCATATTGCCGGTTTTTGACCCAAACTTCGTTTTAAGCTCGTTTATCGTGATTTTAACGCGGGATTTTCACCCAAACTCGTATTTTAACATAATAAACCCTGAATATCCATATTTTAATTATATTTTGGGGAAAATCCTTGCCTAAGAATAAAATCTAGTAGGTGAGATTTATGGGTGGAGTGTTGACTTACCCTTTGGGCAAAGACACAAGTTACCTCCCATACCCACTCCAAGACCATCCCCAGTTACTATTCCACCATACCTGGTCATTTCATTGTCCTTTTTCCCCACTCTTTCTAGCCAAGTACCTTGTCACAAGGATAGAAAAACCCTTATCTCTCCTCCCACTTTATTCACTCTTTCTCAAGGAGAACAAACACATCTCTTTCACTTTCTCTCTCTAAAATTCGAGATTCAAAGGCTGGTCTTGAGTTTTTCCTCCACATTTGGTAAGTATCTTCCTCCTACACTTAGATATTCTACTATCCTTCATGCAAATCATGGATTGCTTACACAAATATCGTCATGATTATTGTTAGATCTTCAAATCTTCAAGCATCTCCCAAGTGTTCTTGAGTTGAACACTTCTTTTCTTCCTCATCCATCTACTGAAATCACTCAAGTGAGTTCATACCCCTATATTTTCATGTTTTCATCAAGATTTAGGGGGGGGGGGGGGGAATACAAGTTAAAACACCAAAAACTTAACAAAACTCAAACAACAGCTTTCATCAAAAAAGTTGAGTCTTATTCACGGACTGTTTTGACAATCTTAAACTTAATATCTTTCAAAACTGTTTAATATGCAAATATTTCAGGTTCATACCTTGAAAATGACTACTTGCACATCTCCATACGATGTTTCTACAATTCATGGTGATTTTTACAAAACTACCTATCATTTCAGAAACGAATTCGAATCAGTCTGTGAATATGAACATTTTAACACAAGTTAAAGACTTCTAAAAATAATAATAAAAATTATGAATAAACTAGAGACATTTTCTAAACTCTCAAAATTTACGGATTTAGTTTTTGACTTCGTATAATTTTTCTATGATTTTTCTAAGACAGTGCAGAAAGGTTAAAAAAACTAGTTAACAGCTTACAACTTTCATAACACTTTGTACTATGTTGAGCAAAGTTCATAACAATAAGTTCTAAATATTGAATGTATTTTCTTGTTAGTATATCATCATAAACTGAAATTTAGTCATTCATGATAAGGTTTCTTCATTCATTTCGAACACATATAATAAGGTACAATAAGCATAGTTTATGGATTTTTACTACATGAAAAAGGTTTTACTCTCAAAACAAATGGGTTTTTCATATACTACATGATAAACTATAATAGTAATAGTTTAAGGATTTCATCTCACTAATTTATTCATAAAAGGTGATTTTACTTCCTCCACGGAAGACGTTTTAAAATCAAACTATGTGTAAAGTAGTTAACTTAAGTTGTGAGGTAATTCTCTCCTCGTACGTTCGAGTACGGGATTCCAATTCCTGTAAGTTATAACCAGAGTCTCTTGTAGGGAGAGCGTGATAATTATGTATAGATCTATATTGGGATTGACACCCCACACCTCGCTGCTAGCTACAGCCGGACCGGCAGGTCTGTGGGTGACAAGAGTCATAGGATCTTAACGTCTGAAAAACGTTATGCATGTTATTTCTCGTCATAGTATGGTTACAGCGACTCACATAGGGAGTTAACAATCTTTCAAGTTTACAGGGAAAATTCTACCTTGAAAATGGGTTTTATCTATTTTAAAACTACAAACCCGTTATAAGTATAAGACACACACTTATTCTCGGTCCTGGGATTTAGGACTACATGACTTTTATAAGGAAAATATTGGATTTTCTTTGGAAACATATTTCTATTAATACTACATTTCATCTAGAATTGTTAGACTTCAACTATAATTGCTAAGTGTATATGCTAGAGTTATATAAGAGTCTAGTCACAATCGACTTAGAATTGGTGGGCCTGCCTTACTTCCTGTTCCTTGTTTGGTTGTGGACCTAGGGTAGACCCATTATATTCGACGGTTTATTCAACTTAAATATTATATAACTTATATACACTGGGTGATTATAGAGGGAATCTACGGGTCCTTCTAGGATTCATTATCGCATAACATAGGAGCATTCATTTCACACTTAACAAAGAAAATATTGGATTTTCTGGAAACATACTTTGTCGCTTTTACAAGGAAAACGGTTTCTTCCTCAAACAAAACTCTTATGAACTCACCAACTTAATTGTTGACACTTTTCAAAACTACTTGTATTCTCAGGAAATCAGTGAAACAGGAAAACCACAGTGTTTTGAGGATGGGACGTTAAATCGTCAAACAATTCATTTTTTCATCATAATGTAGTTGATTTTGAAACATGTAAACATATACTATGGTGTACCCTTTTCAATTATATTTATGATGGTTGTATTTACTTTGAGCACTATTATACTCGTTGTTGTGATACTATACATGAAGTCCTCCACCCCCGGATGTTTTCGCCATCCTTGGTTTGGGGGTGTGACAATTAAGAATTTTGCCACATTTGTTTTGGTAACTTTGACACTTTTGGCCCTTAGAAACAAAACTTTTACATTTTGGTAGAAAAAACACAAAAAAACTTTAGATTTTTGCCACAAATTTTTAGCCAGTTTGACACTTTTAGTCCTTATTATAAAAAAATTATACATTTGTCACAATATACACGAAAAACATTTAGGCTTTTTCCACAATTCTTTAGCCACTTTGACACTCTTGGGCTTTACAGTCAATTTTTTTACATTTTGACATAAAAAACACAAAAAAACATCCCGGGGCGAAGCCCGGGCTTTCTTCCTAGTTTACATTTATGCATTGATATTAAACCAAATTACAAATTAACTTCATCTCAAAATACATTAAACACAAAAACATCTAGTCATTATCTTCTTCCTCCTCTTCTTCTTCATCCGCTTCTTCTTCATTACTCGATGTACTATACTCATAACTACCATCACTGTCAGGAATACCATCATTGTCGTCCTCATGAATTTCACCTTCTTCATCAATATTATTTTCATTATCTGAACCGTTGCTTGACATTTCGTGATCATCATCATAATTGTCTGTATCAAATAGACTTGGTATAATGATTTCATTTGATTCAACTTCATCTTCTTGGAAAGCAACATCTTTCTGAGGATGATTTTTATCGGTCCAACCACGAGGTTTAACTTTAAATACAGCCCACCAGTCCGAGTTGTTTGTTTTCGAACTTGGGTAAGGAATGTAACACACTTGAGTGGCTTGCATGGCTAAAACAAATGGCTCGAAGTTGTTGTATTTTCTTTTGATGTTTATCTCGACCAAGTTATATTGTGTGTGAACCTTAACTCCTATGTTAGGTGTTGGATCGTACCAATGACATTTAAACAAAACCGTGGTTTTAATTGGGTAACCAGGGTACTCGACTTATAAAATTTCCTCTACCTTACCATAATAATCACCTCCTTGGCTACTAACACACAATCCACTATTAGTTGTTCATTTGTTCAGACTATGAGCTTCTGTGTGAAACTTGTAACCATTGACAAAGTATACACTATATAACTTCACTTTTTTGAATGACATTTTGGATAGGTCAGATATAGACTTGTTGTTTATTGGGATCTTACATGCATATATGAATAATGGTAAAACACTTAATTAGAGTTAATTATAACCATAACAAAAAATAATAAATTTTAAAAAATGCAAAAATAACACCCACATTGTTTTGAAACCATAATGCAAAGTTCTTCTCAACTTCAGCTGCAAGGACCTGTTCATCCATATCCCCCATAAGTTCATTCAAATGTTCTTCAAATATTCTATATCACCATTTCAATAACATTTTAAAGTTACTATGAATGCAATAAACAAAATCATGCATGTAAATGTTATTCGATCATAGCAATTACACAACAAATGATTGTTATAATTAAAAGTGATGCATATGTTATGTACGAACCTGATGTAATGCTTGATCTTATCTTCGTTAAGGAGTATGTAAGTTTGGGCAGCATGCACTTCCTCATCAGACATCATTCTATTCGTGAATCTTCCATAATGACGCCCATGATATGAAAATATATCTAACATGTCGTTGTTAGCATCCACTTGCTCATCTCCTCCTCCATCATCATTTCGAGGAAACTTTCTATTACGTGTGGGGACACCAGTATCGAAATAATGAGAGCAAAATATAGATGCTTCACGTAGCAAGTACGCGTTAACAACGGACCCTTCCACTCGAGCTTTATTTTTCACATCTTTTTTCAACTGATTTAGATACCTATAGTGAAGATTATTTAAATTAGCTTACAAAAATAGCAACATACATTATGATGTACCATACAAACCTTTCAAATGGATACATCCACCGATATTGGACAGGACTGACTATCTTCGCTTCGTATGGCAAATGTACTGGTAACTGTTCCATGGAGTTAAAAATACCAGGGACAAAGATGGTCTCTAATTTACATAATATTATTGGGATCTCGGTTTCAATCCTTTCCATGTCTTTTGTGGTGATTGATGTTGATGTTAATGTTTTGAAGAAAATACTCAACTCTGTTAATGCTTCCCACACTTGTTTTGGCAACATCTCACGAAATGCAATTGGCATCAATATTTGCTTAAAAACATAACCATCATGAGTTTTCATTCCGAACAGTCTACACCATGTTAAATCAACACACCTCCCCAAATTAGAAATATAACCATCGGGGAAACTAAATTTCTCCATCCATTGGCATATGGCTTTCTTTTGATTCTTGTCCAGAGTGTAGTATGCTCTTTCATTGTCTTCGACTCCTTTTCTCTCCCTACAATAGAGCTTCAGATCTCTTATGGCTGCTACATTGTCCTACGTCTTCCCTTTAACATCCATTACAGTGTAAAAAAAGTTTTCGAATACATTTCTAACAATATGCATAACATCAAAATTATGTCTAATGAGGTTTGCTTTCCACTATGGTAAATCCCAAAATATGCTTTTCTTTTTCCAACCATGATCGCCACATCTTTTGTTTACATCATCAACATTTAGTTCAGTCACTTTTACCAAACCTAATTGTTCAATCTCCCTTAAAGTGTGTTCACCATTCTTACTTGGAGGAGGACCTTCTATCACTTCACGATTCTTCTTGAACTTATTTTTATCCTTTCTATATGGGTGATTTACATGTAGAAATATCTATAGCAGTCAAACCATGACATCTTATTACCATTCTTTAGTCTGAATGCTTGTGTATGTTTCCCACAATGTGGACATGCTAGCTTACATGCTGTAGACCATCCGGACAACATTCCATATGCTGGAAAATCGCTTATTGTCCACATCAAAGCTGCTCTTAGATGGAAATTTTGTTTTAAAGATATATCATATGTTACTACACCTTTTCCCATAATTGCTCCAAATCTGCAACAACTGGTGCAAAAATACATCTATTTTATGCTTAGGGTTTGACGGACCTGGCACAAGTGCGGTCAAAAACATGTAAGGCTCTTTCATGCGCATAGAATGTGGCAAATTATAAGGTGTTATAATAATAGGCCAAGATGAATATTGTTTTCCAAATGCTCCATGTGGTGCAAACCCATCTGTACTTAGGCCTAATCTTACGTTACGTACTTCTGCTGCAAATGAAGGATGACTTTTGTCAAAGTGCTTCCAAGCTCCTGAATCAGATGGATGACACATTACTCCAACATCATGTCCATGATTCTCGGAGTGTCATCGCATGGAAGCGGCTGTGGCTTGTGAAGCATACAGTCTCTTCAACCTTGGAGTCAAAGGAAAGTAATGCATTTTCTTGAAGGATACGCGAGAACATCTGGCCAAATTTTTTGACCGTTTGTGCCTATCTGCATTGCAGAATTTGCACTGATAAAGATCTTGGTCTTGCCTCCAATATATCATACATCTAGATCTGCAGCAGTCAATCATCTCCACAGGCAAACGTAGTGCTTGTATTAACTTTTTGCTCTCGTATAAACTACCTACCATATTATTCTCCTCCGGTAACACATCATTTATCAACTGGAACATAGCATCATAACTTTACTCAGGTATGCGATACTCTGATTTTATATTCAACAGTGTAGCTACAACAGATAGTTGTGTCACTTTTTTACATCCAGGCCACAATTCTTTATCGGCTGCATCTAGCATATCAAAGAATTTTTTATCTAGAGCATTTGGCTCCTCTTCAGGATTACTGTTATTTAAATCAGGAGCCATTGTATCTATGACCATTTCTCTATAAGAACATGCACCTTTACTAAAATTGGTGTTTGAATCATCCACCCCAAAAAACGGATTGTCATCATCAATTGATGTTTCGCCATGTTTATCCCAAAACCAATATTACTCAACAAAACCAAACTTGTACAAATGATGCTTAACAGTATCAACTTCTGTATATGGTACGTTACGACATCTGATGCATGGGCATTTGATTTTATCTTGGTCCATGAACTTATGCTGACTTGTAGAAAAATCTATAAAAATTTTCACTCCTTGTACGAAAACACGGGATACACAACTACGATTATCTTTTCTTTCATACATCCACTTTCTACTTTGATTGTTCATTGTATTTAATATTTAAAGTAACGTATAATTTTAAATAACACAATATTTTACCTTAGTAGAATGGTGTAATTGAGATCGACACTTGCAGAACACATATGCAAACAAAGTGTGTATCGATTAGGGAACCTTCGACAACCCTTGATTTTAATGTGTTGGATGGATACTAGGTCAAATTATTGGGTTGATGTTATTCAATACCAGGTTAAAACCCATGTAGCATACAGGTAATGATAATTTTAAATAACATTCGTAATAAATATATATATATATATATATATATATATATATATATATATATATATATATATATATATATAGAGCTACTTAAATTATAAATTCTGTATACGGTATTTTCTTTATTAATAACGACTTGATTAAACACTTATTTATATTTCCATAGCAAAAATGGCGCCTTCACTATAGAGATTGCAAATAGACCAATGTGCCCTTGAAATCAATCCATATATGTGATTAGTAAGGGTATTTCAGTCAAAACATATTATTCAAACAATATAACCTATTATAGGTCACAGTGGACTTTTGGTTAGTAAAATGACAAAGACAAAAAATAACATACATATCAAAAATAACATATATATAGTAACATTTAATAAAGTTAAAAGTATGTATTCACATTATATCAAAATACACTTACAATATGCATCCCTAATTGTGTGAATCAAACAACTATAATATATATATATATATATATATATATATATATATATATATATATATATATACACACATATATATATATATATATATATATATATATATATATATATATATATATAGATATATATATATATATATATATATATATATATATATATATATATATATCTATTCGAAACTAATGTCAAACATCAAAGGAAACCTAACGAAACACGCATCCCACAAACAAATATCACAATTCAATAACCACCTGTGTTGACTCATAAAAGCTGTGTAATAACTGCCCACAGAAGGATGTTTTGCACAACTTCTATGTAAGCCATGGAACTTTATCTCATTTGTTCTCCTTACCAAGTGGTTATGAACCTTGTTACAGGTATCTCTTAGATTCCAACTTCTTCCAGTATTAACGTATGCTTTATTTAACCTGATCAGAGCTTCTTGCTTCCTTTCAATGCCTTCGGTCATCAACATCATTCCCAGTACGAAGATCGCATCCAACTGCCCCTGATCGGCTGCATTTTTAAGAAACTTTTTCCCTGCTATTTTTTCCCCTATCGTAAAATACTTCGCCTGACATACAATAAGTAATCATACAATTTTAAAAAATACAAATGTAGAAAACTAATTGAATTCGCAATTATCCAATTGGTTAAAAAAAGAGTACCATTCCATCGTTGAAGAGTATGTGTGGGTTGTTCAACTTTCTGCATTTGCTTGTGACTTCATACTGGTGAACACTTAATGGATGAAACCTTATTCGACTTGTGTCTATGCTTTTATATAATGCGTCTGATGTTACAAAATCCCTAAAGAGTTTGCAACTATACATATATAATTCACAAATCAAGATAAAATTCATATATTAAACACTAAATTAAGTGTGTAAACAAGTTTAATAGAAGTAATGCACATCATACTTACACTATCAGACACTTAAAAGCATCGATTGGTGAATTTCCCCCAACCGTAGTTACTACTTTTTCGATCAAGTGTGATGGCAAAGCAGTGATCCTTGTTACATGTTGCCTTGTTTGCATTCTTTCTGAAGAACAACTCGCTGCCATTATGTTGATCTGTGTGGAGTGTAATCCAAACTATGTAGCAACAACGATTTTAGGGTTTATTAATCAACTTTCCGGAATTTTGAGTGTTGGTAATGGATTGTAGAAGATCTATCGCCGATAAACTGAAACGACGGGATGACTCTGACTACAAATTATGGCGCCTAAGTGTTTAGACTATGAATTGACATAATTGCCCTGGAATGTAAAAAGGTTACTACGTAAATGGTTAGGGTATTTTTGTCAATACCTATGTGCATTTTTGTAATTAAATTGAACAGTTTAAATTAAAAAAGATGAAGTTAAATAAAAATATTGATTACATTTAGAGAGACGAATTTAAATAAAAATTATTGACATAAGTAGGATTCGAATCTGCGACTTCGGGTAAGAAGTAAAACGTGTTTGCCAGCTAAACTAAATTAACTTTTGTTTCTTTAAAATGAAAAACCATAAAATTATGCTCAATAATATTGCAGCCCATATGTCATCCATGGGTATATCATATACACCATAAGCCGCTACCATGTTGACCAATGGCCCATATGTCAACCATGGACACCATAAGCCATTAACATGTGGACCAATCAACCATATGTCAACCATGGACACCATAACCCATTAGCATGTGGACCAATCAACCATATGTCATCCACGGACACAATAAGCCACTACCATGTCGACCAATGGCCCATATGTCATCCATGGACACCATAAGCCACTACCATGTTGACCAATGGCCCATATGTCATCCATATGTCAACCATAGACACCATAAGCCTTTACCATGTGGACCAATCAACCATATGTCAACCATAGACACCATAAGCCATTAGCATGTGGACCAATCAACCATATGTCATCCATGGACACAATAACCGACTCCCATGTCGACCAATGGCCCATATGTCATCCATGGACACCATAAGCCACTACCATGTCAACCAATGGCCCATATGTCATCCATGGACACCATAAGCCACTACCATGTTGACTAATGGCCCATATGTCAACCATATGTCAAGCATGGACACCATAAGCCATTAGCATGTGGACCAATCAACCATATGTCAACCATGGACACAATAAGCCACTACCATGTCGACCAATGGCCCGTATGTCATACATGGACACCATAAGCCACTACCATGTTGACCAATGGCCCATATGTCAACCATGGACACCATAAGCCACTACCATGTTGACCAATCAACCATATGTCAACCATGGACACAATAAGCCACTACCATGTCGACCAATGGCCCATATATCATCCATGGACACCATAAGCCACTACCATGTCAACCAATGGCCCATATGTTATCCGTGGACACCATAAGCAACTACCATGTTGACCAATGGCCCATATGTCATCCATATGTCAACTATCGACACCATAAGCCATTACCATGTGGACCAATCAACCATATGTCAACCATGGACACCATAAGCCATTAGCATGTGGACCAATCAACCATATGTCATCCATGGACACAATAAGCCACTACCATGTCGACCAATGGCCCATATGTCATCCATGGACAGCATAAGCCACTACCATGTTGACCAATGGCCCATATGTCATCCATATGTCAACCATAGACACCATAAGCCATTACCATGTGGACCAATCAATCATATGTCAACCATGGACACCATAACCCATTAGCATGTGGACCAATCAACCATATGTCATCCATGGACACAATAAGCCACTCCTATATTGACCAATGGCCCATATGTCATCCATGGACACCATAAGCCACTACCATGTCGACCAATGGCCTATATGTCATCCATGGACACCATAAGCCACTACCATGTTGACTAATGGCCCATATGTCAACCATATGTCAAGCATGGACACCATAAGCCATTAGCATGTGGACCAATCAACCATATGTCAACCATGGACACAATAAGCCACTACCATGTCGACTAGTGGCCCATATGTCATACATGGACACCATAGGCCACTACCATGTTGACCAATGGCCCATATGTTAACCATGGACATCATAAGCCACTACCATGTTGACCAATCAACCATATGTCAACCATGGACACAATAAGCCACTACCATGTCGACCAATGGCCCATATATCATCCATGGGCACCATAAGCCACTACCATGTCGACCAATGGCCCATATGTTATCCATGGACACCATAAGTAACTACCATGTTGACCAATGGCCCATATGTCATCCATATGTCAACTATGGACACCATAAGCCATTACCATGTGGACCAATCAACCATATGTCAACCATGGACACCATAAGCCATTAGCATGTGGACCAATCGACCATATGTCATCCATGGACACAATAAGCCACTACCATGTCGACCAATGGGCCATATGTCATCCATGGACACCATAAGCCACTACCATGTCGACCAATGGCCCATATGTCATCCATGGACACCATAAGCCACTACCATGTTGACCAATGGCCCATATGTCATCTATATGTCAACCATGGACACCATATGCCATTACCATGTGGACCAATCAACCATATGTCAACCATGGACACCATAACCCATTAGCATGTGGACCAATCAACCATATGTCATCCATGGACATAATAAGCCACTACCATGTCGACCAATGGCACATATGTCATCCATGGACACCATAAGCCACTACCATGTCGACCAATGGCCCATATGTCATCCATGGACACCATAAGCCACTACCATGTTGACCAATGGCCCATATGTCATCCATATGTCAACCATGGACACCATAAGCCATTACCATGTGGACCAATCAACCATATGTCAACCATGGACACCATAAGCCATTACCATGTGGACCAATGCACCATATGTCATCCATGGACACAATAAGCCACTACCATGTCGACCAATGGCCCATATGTCATCCATGGACACCATAAGCCACTACCATGTTGACCAATGGCCCATATGTCATCCATATGTCAACCATGGACACCATAAGCCATTACCATGTGGACCAATCAACCATATGTCAACCATGGACAACATAAGCCATTACCATGTGGACCAATCAACCATATGCCATCCATGGACACAATAAGCCACTACCATGTCGACCAATGGCCCATATGTCATCCATGGACACCATAAGCCACTACCATGTTGACCAATGGCCCATATGTCAACCATGGACACCATAATCCATTACCATGTGGACCAATCAACCATATGTCATCCGTGGACACAATAAGCCACTACCATGTCGACCAATGGCCCATAGGTCATCCATGGACACCATAAGCCACTACCCTATATATTGACATGACCCGTACGTCTTTTGTATATAAATTTCGGTTTAAACAGAAAAGCATAAAGATGTATAGTTTATTAATGTTTAGTCCTCGTATATAATTTTAAGTTAAAATTATACTATGAACACATCGTTAGTCTATGTTCTTTCTTGAAGTTATTTATATTTAAATACACTATCTATCAATCTGTAACTACTTTAAATAAATTTGAATTACTAAATATTTAGCGGTAATTAGCATAGTTCAAATTTTTTATTAGCGGAGGTTCAAAGTATTTCACAATTCGTTTCCCTCCAACCTACACACGTTTATGCTGCATATTAGGGTAAGTTTACCGATTAGAAATAGGGTTTACATTTTCTGTAATCATCATCTCCGGCGGCTAATTGATCGAATTCTTTGTTCATTATACGTTTGTGCACTGACTTTGGCGAGATAGGTTGTCACTCATCTAAAGTTTATATTTATTTAATTTACTATTGTCGTGATGATCGATCTTTTTTTGTTCTCTGATCATCTTCATGTAAATTGGTTTTGATTGTATTCAATAGTTTGCATGCAAAGTAATGCCTTCATATATAATTTATTTTTATTGTTTTTGTCAGAAAGATGTCGACCTCGAAAGCAAAAGGAGCATCCGGTGTGAAGCCAACTAAATTTATATTTATTTAATTTACTGTTGTCGTGATGATCGATCTTTTTTTCTTCTCTGATCATCTTCATGTAAATTGGTTTTGATTGTATTCAATTGTTTGCATGCAAAGTAATGCCTTCATATATAATTTATTTTTATTGTTTTTGTCAGAAAGATGTCGACCTCGAAAGCAAAAGGAGCATCCGGTGTGAAGCCAACTAAATTCATTGCACCACAAGTTATGAAACGCAACATAAGTTTTGCTGCAAAATTCGTAAACATACAGTTACAAGATGAAGAAATCGACTTCCCAATACCAACAACCACATCCAAAGCACCTATAACATCTACCAACAAAACCCCTAAACCTATATCATTAACATCACCCATGACTACCACTTCCTCGACATCACTTACAACATCCACACCCTCCTTAGAAAAAACATTTAAAACTTCATAAACTGGAACAATACAATCGTCAACACGAACATCAATAACCAAAACTTCAGCACCTACATCATCGAAACCATCCTCAACACCAACACCCACCACCACATCATCAACACCAATATCTACTACCACAACCTCAAAACCTGCATCTACACTACCATCCTCCACAAGTACAATAACTACCACACCCTCCTTAAGTAGAGGAACTACCACATCCTCAACAAATACATCTATCCCAACACCTACCCCAGAATATACCCCATCAACAACACCTATCCCATAATCTACCCCATCACCAACACAACCAACCATGAATGGCTCTGTAGTGAAAAGTATAGAAGGTGAAAACAATTCCTCCGAAGATTGTGGACCAGATGGACGTTTAAATGTTCATGTTCGGAAAAATACGTGATTTACCAATTCAAATCTCAATTACAACTTTTTTATGTATTAAATTTTGGTTTACACCTACATATCAATTCATAACTTAACACATCACATGATTACTTGCACGCTAATGCCACCAGGCCCTTCTGCACACTTTATTAGTCAGTCCTTTAAACAAAGAGTTGATCCAGAAGGGTACACTTGGGCACAAGTAAGCAAAGAAATGCGCGAATTATATTGGGAGGAGTTTCAGGTAACTGTAAGTCATAAATTGTTGTTTGGTAAAAATTTACACTTCAACTTATGTTTATATTGTTAATCTGTATAAAAAATGTTGTTGGGATGAGACAATAGACTCGCTGGTGAGGCAAGCTTGGGCAAGGAAAGCGGCACAAAGTTATGGTCAATATCTCTTCAACATGAGGAGCCCAAAAAGAAACAAACATGGCTTTAAACCAGCTCATATTCCACAGGAACTCTGGAACTCCTGGAAATTAAAATGGAATACAGAAGAATAAAAGCTAAAATCTGAGCAGAACAAGAAAAATAGGGGTAACGGTGTGGCTGATGGAGTAGCTAAACCTACACATAACGCTGGATCCGCATGTCATTTGAAGATAACTTCTGATTTGGTAATTTTTTCAATGGTACATCGTATCAATGTTTTCATATGTTTATCTATATATTTGACTTTTTATATGGTATTTATGCAGAAGAGGAAATTAGGAAATGAGCCACCCCATAGTGAATTGGTCCTGTATACATACACTAAGAATCATGATGGAGTTACTTTCACAAATGAAAAAGATAGACAAATTCATATAATATTCATTTCAGTTTAAATTAACTTTTATATTGTAGCTACTCCATAATATCATTCCAAAATTTGATATCTTTTAACTTATTATATTTTTATTTTGTAGGCGGCCTATATAGAAAAACGGGAAGAGTTGGAAGCTAAAGGTGTTGAATTTGAGGAGGACAAGCTATTTTATGCTGTTGTTGGTGGTCATGATAAAAAAAGAAGACTTTATGGATTAGGCTCTTTTTCAAAGGCGGTTCCCAATAGGAATGGTAAAACAGATGTATCTTACATTCCGGAAAAAAATGATCAAATAGAAGAAATGAGGGAGCTTGTTGCTAAACAAAAACAGCAAAACGAAGAGCTTAAAGAAATGATGAACGCCCAACAAGAGGAAAACAAAGCAAGTGTCGGGCATCTTGAAAAACAACTTCAAACGGCATTGGATCTCATTAATGTCTTTACAAAACAAAAAGAGTAGTAGGTTGATATATGTTTATTGAAGATTATGTATTTTAGAGTAGCAACTTTCTTTTTTCCATGTAATAAATAATTATTTTGTTATTTTATGATATAATGGTTATGATTTTTTTGTTTTTTTTTTATTTTTCATATATTACTAAAAAATTATTTGGATATAATTTATAAATCAATTATCCATCGGTCCACATTGAATCTGGTATATAATATATACACCACTAAAATTGCTAGGGATTCATGACCACAGAATTTGCTAGGAAGTGATCAAACGGAATTTGCTAGGGATTCATGACCACGGAATTTGCTAGGAGATCATGAAATAGAATTTGCTAGGGATTCAGCATGACGGAATTTGCTACAGAATCACCACCACAGAATGTACTAGGGAATGACCACCGTGGAATTTACTAGGGAATAACCACCACGGAATTTACTAGGGAATCACCACCACAGAATTTGCTATGGATTCATCACCACAGAATTTGCTAGGGAATGACCATCACGGAATTTGCTAGGGAATCACCGCCACGGAATTTGCTAGGGAATCACCACTACAGAATTTGTGATGGAATAACTACCACGGATTGTGCGATGGAATCTTACTACGGAATACACGACGGAATACCACTTACCATGGATTTCATTCCGTTGTCACATTTGTGACGAAATTATCTTTTCCGTTGCAAACCCTCGCTACGGCGTTTTTAGGGACGGAAATAGGTTGTTGCAAATTCTGTCGCTAATCGTCATTTGCAACAAAATTTCATCTTTTAGCAACAGATTCCTTCCGTAACAAAATCGTGTTTTTCTTGTAGTGTAACCTTGCTTAATTCGAAGGACGCAACATGTTTAGCATCGTGTATTTGAAATGTATCTAGGAAGGCTTAAGTATTCATTACACACTAAGACTAATGCCTTTAATCAATAAACGATGAAGTTAAAACCCCTTGCGTAAGCATATGTTTTTCTAGGTTTTAAATTTTGAGTGAAAAACGTGCGTTTGAAAAAAAAAGTGTTGGAATGTTAGAAAGAATCTACAAGTATCAGACATGAAAACGAGCTACAAAGTATCAAAGATTCAAAGAAAAAGTTGTATTTTTATTTTATTGGTAATTTTCTTTTCTAGGGTGTTTTTCCATATGTACGCTTGGGGGTGTAACCAAATATTCCTTGAGGTTAAGAAAGTTTATGAGGATGGATTCGGAGGGATGCATAAAATGAGTGTTTTTCAGAAGAAGTGGGCGAGTATTTATGAAGACTGTGAGTATTTAGGGTTAGGGGATACTTAGGAAAAATTAGACACAAATGCATGCGTTGCGGTCTTGGCATAATGGGTGGGTTCAATTGGGATTGTCTTACGTGGTATTAGTGTGCTAAAATTCAATTTTGCTTGGGAGCAAGCAAAAGTCAAGTGTGGGGTATTTGGATATGGGCATATTTAGTTATAAAACTCATGCATTATCTTAATATTTTATGTTGTTTTTGTCTCAAATATTGAACAATAGGTACTTAATTAGTTTAAAATTTCATTTTCAGCAACAAAGACATGCTCGGAAGGAAAAGGAAGCGGATTTGGCAATTGGAAGCTTGGATTTTGAAGAAAGAAGATACTGAAGAAAAGCACAACGTGTTTATCCTAAAACACGACGTGTTGGTGTAGAAAATTCCGACAAAATAGTGCCTTTCCGTACACATGATTTGAATGAAGAACACGGCGTGGTTGGGTCCTCCAACACGATGTGTTGCACCTATTTTCAAAATCTATTTAAGGATCGTTTCTGTTCGATACAATAACATTGGTTGGGGGTATTTAGCGACTTTTGGAGGCCACAAACATTCTCAAGGAGCTTTGAAACTCAGAATTCGACTAGTGGCTATTTTTAAAGAGATCAAAGGCAATTAATCATTACTTTTCTTAATTCTTTTGTGTAAATCATGTTTACAACATTAGATTTCGAGTTTATGGTTTTAATTGTTGAAGTTATGGGCTAAAACACCATACTTTCGTTTAGAATAGATGATCTTATGACTATGTGTTAATTGAGTGGCTTTGGATTAAGTAGAATTGATTATTTATCATGATAAGCTTGTTAAAAGATCCTTATGTGTTAATGACAATTATTTTCTGTTAATTACTAAGTATATTGAGTTGTATGAACATCTGCTTGATTGCTTACCTCTTATGATTTTTGTGAAAACAAGATGATAAGCCTAGTGTTGTGAACATAACGTAGGGTTAATTAGAAGATAAGTAAATTAATGTGTGAGCATGTATGAGGACCAACCATATATGAGTTAATTGAACCAACCAATTTAACTCACTGCCATTACAAGTCTTTCCTGATTCAAATTGAACACTAGTAAATTCTTTGATTTAATCACTTGATCACTACTTGAATTGATTTCTTTGCTAAAGGATTAGTAACATTGAACATGAACCTAATCACATTAGAATTCGGTAATTGATGATATTTTAATCCATTGTACTTGCCATGAAATCAACCATAGGAATAAGTGAATCAAATCTAAACAGAAGTCTCTTTAATCTTATTGAATCTAGCTGTCTTTTGTTTCTTCTTTTAGTCATTAATTATTCTTAGCTAAGTGTTAAAGTAATTTCTTAAGTTTCTAGTCTTGTGAAACTAGAGAAAACCCCTTCTTTAATTAATTGTTTAAAATTAGATAAAATTAGTAATAACTTTGATTTTTTACCGTTCCCTGTGTTTGATACCCTACTTGCCTTCACTAACTGCTAATCGATAGGAACACTGCCTTCAGTATGTTTGTTTTTGTGTTTAAGTTAGTTAGGATTAAAACTATTACATTCTACACGTATCATGCACTTACTTTCAAAGATTATATGTTTGATGGTGTGTATGAGACTATTGTTTTTGTGAATGAATTTGGAAATATCTTTTATAGTATTGATTATTCTAATGGTATAGATAGTGCATGCTTATAGCATTGTCGTAGAGTAAGCTTAGGCTCAAGAATAATGTGTTGTGTGCAGATTACAAGTGTCAATTTATAGTCTAATCTAGCCAACAAGATGTCCGATATTTTTAGGATCCTCTATGACCAGCTTCATGAACGTTATTTGACCAAGTATTCCGGGTCTTTAGCATAGTTGAGATGATTCTTCGCTGAGAATTGGTCTTCCATTGACTACTTCTGCACACGTGTTAGTTATAGAAAAAATATGACTGTTATAAATATTAATAAAAATAATAACGGTAATTAGCCAGGATGCTGATGTAGCTGAGGATCCTGGATATTTGAGGATCCTGAATACCGTAAGGATCCTGGACCTAACAATTGCCCCCAAGTTATTCCTGAAAATATCGGGGTTAGTTTTGTCTATTTTGAAGGAATAACTTAAAGTAAATAGGTAAAAGGAATTTGAATTTAGTCTTTAAGGGATAAGTCTTATATTTATCGAGATAATCGAGAAATGTTCAAATCATCTCCGTTATCTTTTTCTAGCTATAAATGAGGGCTTTCAGTTACTCCTCTTTTTACTTTTCCAAGCCTTCATCATCTTGTTGTGAAGGTAATCCTTTTTTCCTTTCATTCGTTCTTCCGTTGTTTTGATTTTCCTTGTCATGGCTAAGAAAATTAGTCGTTCTCGAGGTGGCATTGTTATTTGTCACACCCCAAAACCAAGAACGGCGGAAACGTTCTGGGGCGGAGGACGTCATGTAAAGTATCACAACAATGCAAAGTAGTAAACAAGCAACAACATCATCCATTGCATTAATATTAGAATTTTAATACATGTGTGTTCTTTCATAATCTATGGCATGATAATAAGAAATTGAAATAAAAGACAAGTCTTGACCGCTCCGTCTTCTCAAAACCTGATCATCGTACCTGTCTACTGGTGACCTGAGAATACAAGTTATTTTGAAAGCGAGTATCAGCTTTAAAGCTGGTGAGAACATAAGTATTTTAGTGTCATTTCTTTGTAAAACTGTAAAGAGAAGATTTATAATTGTTTATGAAAACTTGGTATAAGTATGATAAACCCTAGAAAATCCCATGTTTCCTACTAGTATAAAAAGCAGTCTTCTACCAAGACCCGACTGTTTTGAATATTTGCACTTCTATAAAAAGTAGGTTTTTCCTCCTAATATAACTATTACTATTCAAAAGTAGCTATATTAAAATGTGTATGTGAATAAAATCACAAAGTAGCTATGAATAGGGAAAATACTATTTTGCCTCAGCAGTGACACTGCTGGCTATAAAGTGAATAAAAAAACATAGACTCCAGGTGGTATCGAATGGACAATACGCCTCGAAAAGTCTGAATGAAAGTAGGGTAGACACCAGGTGGTAGCGGTTGAACAATACGCCTCGAAAAGTCTGTTTTGACCTTTAATTCTTAATTGGATAAATAAAGGGTTGAATGTGAACTCGTAGGTAACCATGCTGATTGACAATTGAATATCTGATGACCCTCCAGGTCACACGTAGTATGGTGACGTTTTGTCACCCCTAGGCCTAGTCGGCTCGGATTGTAGCTAGCAGTCGGGATGTGGGAGTGTCTGTCCCGTATAGATCTATACACATAATGCCCGCTCTCCCTCCAGGAGACTCTGGTTACAAGGTAATACCACTAAGAAGTGTCGTATCGAGAAGTAGTATGTCACATTCTATTTAAAGTATTTAAAATAATTGTATAGACTCATGAATGAACTGACTCTGGTGCGATTCCTTGTACTAGAAATAGTAAATAGTATCTCCTAACTATACCCATAATAGTTACTAGTAATATATGTATATGAATAATGGAAGTATACTTTTGCTACCCAAAGGTACTGAACTGACTGATAGAACTTTTATGTCAATATATGTATACATAATATATAACTAATATTTAGACGACCTTCGGACAATAGCCGATGCCCTAAGGCCACATCCAAACAAGGAAAAGGAATTAAAGCGAGCTAGTAGTCCTAAGTCCTTTAAACATTAGTTATATAACTATACATATAGAGGCATGCATTTGATAATATAAAAGTTTAAAATAAGTTTTGTAAAACATTAGAAAATTTTAATAACAAGAATTGATGACTTGATGTCAATTTATAAAACGATTTAAAAGCAGTTGTTTGATATAAACAGTTTAAAGTATAAGAAATCCCTTATTGGGAACATAGTTTGAAGTTCATGAAAACCTTTGTTTGAAACATCGATATAACAGGATTTGAAAGGAAAAGTGTAGGTTGGAAAACAAGTTTGATAAAGAGTTTAACGTGTAAATACATTCGAGGAAATCATTTTGAAGTAGTTTACTTGATAAAACAGCTAAAAGTGTTGTAAATTCATAGCTTGATAGTTATTAATCACATGCGATTGATATGATAACTATCATGATTCAACTTGTATCCCCCCCATAAAAGCATTTAAAAACATTTAAAAGGTTAATTAAGGGGTATTAACTCACCTGAAGTGGGTGATTCGGATGAACGGATGGTATAGGATGCTAAGTGTCAAGTGAGGACTTGAACACACACGCGGATCCTATTTAACATGTAATGATACATTTAAGTATCTAATTAGTCATTTAATAACTAATTATGCAAGTAAAGACATCCTAATACATGAAAACACTTTGCTACAAGTGCTAGGAGTACTAAGGGTTGCATCTAAAGAGAGTATGACCTCATATTGGAGTTTACTCCCCATATGGTAGCACCATATGGGTTTACGGTTCTGGGACCATTTCCCCCATGAGTTTACGGTCGTAAACTCATGGTAATGGTACCATGGGGTGTTTTAAGGTCTTATACCACACAAGGAAGTAAGTTAGACTTGAATCAAAGGCTTAGGAAGTGGCTAGGGCTCGAAATGGTTCACCAATGGAGTTTAGGTTCCTTGGACCACTCTTGGGAGTTTACGGTCGCAAACACTAGGGTTTATGGTCGTAAACCCATGAGTTTACAACCGTAAACTCATGTATTCCTCAACATTTCGTGTTTTGGTGTTTCTAGCTCATGCATGCGAGGTTCAAGTCCTTTTTACAAGCATTAGAAGGTGTTAGGGGCACCAAAACACCATTTGAAGGTGTTTACGGTTCTGGGAGATCTTCTTGAACTGTAAACACATATGTTCTTGGGGATTTTGATGTTCTTTCCATGGATTAACAAGCACACTAAGCAAGTAACTAGTTAGGAAGAGTGTACTTACTTATAGGAGGCTTGTAAGAGTGTTTAGGACCCAAGAACACTAGTGTGTGTTCTTGGTGTTTTGAAGAACACTTGAAGATCTAAGTAAAACTCAAGAATCCATGGATGAAATGATATATAAACACTAGATTAAGTGTTGTATGAACGAATCTAGGAAGGAAAACACTTACATTTTGGCGGATTTGAAGAAGTGTGTGATGATACAGTAGAGAAAAGTGGTGGGTGTTCTTGAACTTGAAGGTGTAAAGTGAGGAAGTGAGGGAATAAGGGTAAACTCATGCCTTAAGCATGAGTTCATGGTCAAGAGGGAGTTTACGGCCCAAAGTCCCCAAGTTTGGCCGTAAACACCTAGCTAAGTTGTTAAATTGTTAAATTGCTACACTTCACTTATAACGATACTTCCTTTTAATTATTCGTTTGACGAAAATAAAATAAAACACCCAAACGGACTTTATACCGGCTAAAATTTAGCAGAAAAGTATTTGACTTTTATTTGAAGTGTTTGACTGTAGAGTTTACGCGAATGAAAATTTCAGGTTGTCACATCATCCCCCCGTTAGAGGGAATTTCGTCCCGAAATTAGTGTTCAAGCGGCTAAGTTATTACAAAATAACTAAGTAAGAAGATGGGGATATTCCAACTTAAACTAATCCTCGCGCTCCTAAGTGAATTCCGGTCCTCACTTGGCGTCCCAGCGAACCTTCGCTATCGGAACACGGCTTTGTTTCGTTCGTTTGACTTCTCGGTCCATGACCTCTACAGGTTCTTCCACGATGTTGAGGCTCTCGTTGATCTCGATTTCGTCGAGTGGGATTTACAAGAGTCTCGTCGGATAGGAACATTTTCAAGTTCGAGACGTGGGAGGCAAGATGTACGTTACTAATTTTGCGGGTAAGCTAAGTTTGTAAGCTACAGGGCCGATTCTTGCGAGAATCTCGAAACGTCTTGCGTCACTTTTCTGTCGGTCGCTAGAGGCTTTCAATCGTCCATTAATCTGAATGATCTTCTCTAATGATGCCCTCTAACTCTAGATCGTGAATTTCATAGGTAGCTTTGAGGGTTTCTAACTGATGGGAGGCTTAGGTAATGACCTTACCTCGTTACATCAAAATGCAACTGAGCCCTGGGTTTGGGAGTGTCTACTTGAATTCCCTCTTCACTATCAATGTGACACAGGAATTTGACCCTTCGAATCCAAACTCGCATTAAGAGATATTAGCGTAGAGCCCCTCTGATAGAAATGTTTCCAGGGTCTGTTAATGCTGTCGACTATGCTCCTCCTTACTACGAGAGTAGATAAGTAGGTCATCGATGGAGACGGTGACGAACTGATCCTAGTAAGGACGACACACCTTATCCATGAGTTCCATGAATATTGCGGGTGCGTTTTGTTAATCCGAACGGCATTAGTACGAATTCGTAGCGCCCACAACGAGTTCGGGAGGCTGTCTTCTGAACATCCTCCCCTAGTACTCGTAATCGGTGGTAACCGGATCTTGGATCGACTTTTGAAAGGAAGATCGCCCTTTTTCAGTCGATCAAATAATTTGTTTATGATAGGCAAAAGGGTAATGATTCTTGATGGTTAGCTTGTTGAGCTTCCTGTAATTGATGCATAAACGAAGTGATCAGTCTTTCCTTTTTAACGAACCAGACCGGAGTTTCCCCAGGGTGAGAAGGTTGGTCTTATAAAGCCCTTGCTAAGCGGTTCGTTAAGTTGATCAGACGGTTCTTGCCTCGATGCAGGTGCTAGGCGATATGGCGGTTTGGCTACTGGGTTAGTCCCTGGAACTAAGTCGATCCTAAGTTTGATTTGACGTTGCGAAGGTAAATCCCGGGAGTTTTCTGTTCTATCTGAATGTATTGTCTCGATCGGTGAGGAGGCATTTGATTGGATTCTAAGTTTACCCGCTTGGCAGTACGGTCACTCGTAAGCTTGGGCAGTCTCCGTCCTAAAGTTCCTATCGGAAGTCATATTTGGTTCATCAATCACTGCTTCGTGTATACGAGTCGTATATAATTAAGACTGAAAAGGTTGTCGAATAAATGATTCTTCCTTAAGCTCACATCTAAACAAGGAAAAGAAGTTAAAGTGGAATCATCAATTCTAAACCTTTAGAACCTTGATTATATACTACCCTTGTGTATACATTCTTCAGCGATAGATCAACCGTAAGGGTATTTGGATTGAACTTGACGTACTGTACGAGTGGTATTCTGTGGAGGTTTGCTGAGGTTTCTTTGGGAAGGATACGGAGCATAAGGTACCCTATGCATGAGTACCTCGGAGTTCTGGAATGACGGCCTTGCTAGAAAGGCGATTACGGAGAAAGAGATGCACGCACGAACTGGTATTCTGAGGGTCGAATTGACTCAAGTGATTTGATAGTATCGGACTCACTTGGTAAATAAAGGCATTAGATTAGATCATAAAGGTGTTACAGACAAAAGACAACAATGCAACTTTTAACAGAGTTTCAGTACTTCGGATTAACTACGAGACTACTGCTGCGAACAAGGTATACTACAAAAGACAAGTATACACAGCACGTGGGTCCCTTTGACTGACGGGATCTCGCAAAAGATAAGACTCGAGTTGCACTAGTTTTAAACAGTTTAAGAGTCTGTTACAACGAAACGCCTTAACTACTTTAATGTGGGTCCGGAGTAGCCTCTCCCGCGGCGGTGATCCTTAGTATATTCCCGTCTACGCCGGACAATCCTTCTTGAGGTGCCCTATCTCACCGCATTGGTGGCATATCTGGCTAGTACTAGCATCAGTGGTGGAAGTGATGTGTCGAGTCAGAGTTATGTGGACACGGGTGTGTTCTTTATTCATCCACTTTGAACATTTCCTTTTATAACGTCCGGTTTCACCACCACCATAGTAAGCCTGGTTGACTCCGATGTCAGGGGTTTGAGTGACGGGTCGTGCCGGTGCTCCACAACTACGAGCATGGTGCCCTATTTTGTGGCAATTGCAGCATTGCATTTCATGGCAAGCCCCATTATGATGAAAGCTACACTTGTCACACTTCGGGAGTTTGCCCTCGTACGGTCTGATCGGCGCTAAAATGGCAGGGGTTGCCACTTGTTGTTGTGGGGTGGCAAGTCTTTGGGATCGCTTGCGCTCCTTTTAGGCTTGGCGCTTTCGTTTCTTCTTCTCGGTTTTATGACTTTGCAAGTCCGTGACTGTTGTCATTGGTTGGTATCCCGGGTTGATACAACGATCGGAATGGTCAACCCCCTTGCTAGCCTTACTTGAGTTGTTAGCGTTGAGGTTTGCAAGGACAGCTGTCACTGTAGCTGTTACCGCGACTTGGAATGTAGCGGCGTCGATATGAAGGATAGGGGTTTCGTTGCTCGGCTGGTTATCTCTGGGTGACGACATGATTCTGTTATTACAAAAGAAAACGAGTTCGTGAGTGATGATGTTTGAACCTAGATGTATTTCGACCAATCATGAAAGAATAGGAGTAAGTTCTCGAGGCTTTGACCTACATCCCTATGATGCAATCCTATTAAAGAGTAGAAGTAAGTTCTTAGAATGGTTATAAGACAATTGCTATCCAAGCCTTTGACAAGGATTGGAAGGAATCCTTGAGCTAATTTACCGTAGCTCATTAATCCGACGAAGTGAGGGTTTAGATAGGATTCTAATGATAGCAAAACGAAAGTATTTGAACAAGGATCGGCACAGAATTTAGCCGACTGTCAATATGATTGACATTTAAGATGTAATACATTTGGGAAAAATGACCTTGGAGTAGGTCTTACATCATATCCGAAGTAGAAAAGTTTCGACAGCATAAAAGCCTAACTAAAAGTACTCATGGTACTGGGGTAGTTACATAGAAAAGTGCTACTCGTAGCATAGGTAGGAAGACTATTCTTTCAACTAAGGAAAGAAAGGTAGAATATCTCCTACTGGGGACGGTTATCCCTTGGGTGGACCCTTAGTTCAGCCAGCTGACGCTCCATATCCAGCAGGTACCTTTCGTACACCCTTTGGCGTACTCGGAACTCTATGACTTCAGCTCGAGTTTTAGCTAGCTCTTGAAGTAGGGTCTCATGGTCTACTCTGGATCTGTCACGAGCATCTTCCAGACGAATGGTGCGGAGGTTATGCATTCTCGCATTGGTGACAACTTCCGTGATTTGATGGAGAGTTGTCCTGTTTTGAATCTCATTTCGGGCCACTCTACGGACTAGGATTGGCAAGACTCTGTCTGCTGAGCCCCCTTCGCTCAGGTCATAAAAACTTCGGTCTCTGTTGAATGGCATGGGCTGATCTTGCCCTTGGCTCCATGTTTCTAAACTTTCCACCCACGGAGGCGTCGGGCCTTGAAAAGCCGGGGGTAGGTTCTCAACTTCAGGCTCGGAGTCAGAACCATCTGCAAAGTCTTCAGCCTGGTGATCACCCACAGGGATTGGGTGATCATTTTCTGGCTCTGCTTCAAACCCTCCTTCATTACCTTGGTTAGGGAAGTACAAATTGTCGTGGGGATGGAATCCAGCCATATTATCTACGCGAGAAAAGGGATATAAGAAATAAGCACATAAGTAATTTATAGTAACACAAAATACTCCTATAGTATTTTAGGTTTATGTTTTATTGTTCTCATTGTGATATTGTGGGTAAGTTTTTAGACTTGTTGCAACCTCACAACCATACTTAGGCACATGCTAGTCAACCCTCAGATAATATAGTTGATCAGGCTATATCTTCCCAGTTTTGACTATATGTCTCTAAGTCTACTTGTGCTGCCCAACAATCGTAATACTTTTGTTCTGTCCTAGTGACATGGATTTTAGTATGAATGCAGACATGTATACTTAATTAAATATTTTATTATTTAAAAGTATTAACTCTTGGTCAGAGTATTTTAATCCCAATGTATTTATAGACTGTATATCTTTTATGGGTTGATATACTCAATTCACTATAAATAATGCTCTGATACCAATCTGTCACACCCCAAAACCAAGAACGGCGGAAACGTTCTGGGGCGGAGGACGTCATCTAAAGTATCACAACAATGCAAAGTAGTAAACAAGCAACAACATCATCCATTACATTAATATTAGAATTTTAATACATATGTGTTCTTTCATAATCTATGGCATGATGATAAGAAATTGAAATAAAAGACAAGTCTTGACCGCTTCGTCTTCTCAAAACCTGATCATCGTACCTGTCTACTGGTGACCTGAGAATACAAGTTATTTTGAAAGCGAGTATCAGCTTTAAAGCTGGTGAGAACATAAGTATTTTAGTGTCATTGCTTTGTAAAACTGTAAAGAGAAGATTTATAAGTGTTTATGAAAACTTGGTATAAGTATGATAAACCCTAGAAAATCCCATGTTTCCTACTAGTATAAAAAGCAGTCTTCTACCAAGACCCGACTGTTTTGAATATTTGCACTTCTATAAAAAGTAGGTTTTTCCTCCTAATATAACTATTACTATTCAAAAGTAGCTATATTAAAACGTGTATGTGAATAAAATCACAAAGTAGCTGTAAATAGGGAAAATACTATTTTGCCTCAGCAGTGACACTGCTGGCTATAAAGTGAATAAAAAACATAGACTCCAGGTGGTATCGAATGGACAATACGCCTCGAAAAGTCTGAACGAAAGTAGGTTAGACTCCAGGTGGTATCGATTGAACAATACGCCTCGAAAAGTCTATTTTGACCTTTAATTCTTAATTGGATAAATAAAGGGTTGAATGTGAACTCGTAGGTAACCATGTTGATTGACGATCGAATATCTGATGACCCTCCAGCTCACACGTAGTATGGTGACATTTTGTCACCCCTGGGCCTAGTCGGCTCGGAATGTAGCTAGCAGTCGGGATGTGGGAGTGTCTGTCCCGTATAGATCTATACACATAATGCCCGCT
The DNA here is from genome assembly GCF_052849685.1 of Lactuca virosa. Classification (NCBI taxonomy): domain Eukaryota; kingdom Viridiplantae; phylum Streptophyta; class Magnoliopsida; order Asterales; family Asteraceae; genus Lactuca; species Lactuca virosa. The sequence goes on from NC_136432.1 coordinate 248,280,807, forward strand.
CTCCCTCCAGGAGACTCTGGTTACGAGGTGATACCACTAAGAAGTGTCGTATCGAGAAGTAGTATGTCACATTCTATTTAAAGTATTTAAAATAATTATATAGACTCATGAATGAACTGACGCTGGTGCAATTCCTTGTACTAGAAATAGTAAATAGTATCTCCTAACTATACCCATAATAGTTACTAGTAATATATGTATATGAATAATGGAAGTATACTTTTGCTACCCAAAGGTACTGAACTAACTGATAGAAGTTTTATGTCTATATATGTATACATAATATATAACTAAGATTTAGACGACCTTCGGACAAAGAGTCGATGCCCTAAGGCCACATCCAAACAAGGAAAAGGAATTAAAGCGAGCTAGTAGTCCTAAGTCCTTTAAACATTACTTATATAACTATACATATAGAGGCATGCATTTGATAATATAAAAGTTTAAAAGAAGTTTTGTAAAACATTAGAAAAGTTTAATAACAAGAATTTATGACTTGATGTCAATTTATAAAACAATTTAAAAGCAGTTGTTTGATATAAACAGTTTAAAGTATAAGTAATCCCTTATTGGGAACATAGTTTGAAGTTCATGAAAACCTTTGTTTGAAACATCGATATAACATGATTTGAAAGGAAAAGTGTAGTTTGGAAAACAAGTTTGATAAAGATTTTAACGTGTAAATACATTCGAGGAAATCATTTTGAAGTAGTTTACATGATAAAACAGCTAAAAGTGTAGTAAATTCATAGCTTGATAGTTATTAATCACATGCGATTGATATGATAACTATCATGATTCAACTTGTATCCCCCCCCCCCATAAAAGCATTTAAAAACATTTAAAAGGTTAATTAAGGGGTATGAACTCACCTGAAGTGGGTGATTTGGATGAACGGATGGTATAGGATGCTAAGTGTCAAGTGAAGACTTGAACACACACGCGGATCCTATTTAACATGTAATGATACATTTAAGTATCTAATTAGTCATTTAATAACTAATTATGCAAGTAAAGACGTCCTAATACATGAAAACACTTTGCTACAAGTGGTAGGAGTACTAAGGGTTGCATCTAAAGAGAGTATGACCTCACATTGGAGTTTACTCCCCATATGGTAGCACCATGTGGGTTTACGGTTCTGGGACCATTTCCCCCATGAGTTTATGGCCGTAAACTCATGGTAATGGTACCATGGGGTGTTTTAAGGTCTTATACGACAGAAGGAAGTAAGTTAGACTTGAATCAAAGGCTTAGGAAGTGGCTAGGGCTCGAAATGGTTAACCAATGGAGTTTACGGTCCTTGGACCACTCTTAGGAGTTTACGGTCGTAAACACTAGGGCTTACGGTTGTAAAACCATGAGTTTACGATCGTAAACTCATGTATTCCTCAACATTTCGTGTTTTGGTGTTTCTAGCTCATGCATGCGAGGTTCAAGTCCTTTTTACAAGCATTAGAAGGTGTTAGGGGCACCAAAACACCATTTGAAGGTGTTTACGGTTCTGGGAGATCTCCTTGAACCGTAAACACATATGTTCTTGGGGATTTTGATGTTCTTTCCATGGATTAACAAGCACACTAAGCAAGTAACTAGTTCGGAAGAGTGTACTTACTTATAGGAGGCTTGTAAGAGTGTTTAGGACCCAAGAACACTAGTGTGTGTTCTTGGTGTTCTTGGTGTTTTGAAGAACACTTGAAGATCTAAGTAAAAATCAAGAATCCATGGATGAAATGATGTATAAACACTAGATTAAGTGTTGTATGAACGAATCTAGGAAGGAAAACACTTACATTTTGGCGGATTTGAAGAAGTGTGTGATGATACTTGAGAGAAAAGTGGTGGGTGTTCTTGAACTTGAAGGTGTAAAGTGAGGAAGTGAGGGAATAAGGGTAAACTCATGCCTTAACCATGAGTTCATGGTCAAGAGGGAGTTTACGGCCCAAACTCCCCAAGTTTAGCCGTAAACACCTAGCTAAGGTGTTAAAATGTTAAATTGCTACACTTCACTTATAACGATACTTCCTTTTATTTATTCGTTTGACGACAATAAAATAAAACACCCAAACGGACTCTATACCAGCTAAAATTTAGCAGAAAAGTATTTGACTTTTATTTGAAGTGTTTGACTGTAGAGTTTACGCGAATGAAAATTTCGGGTTGTCACATTATTCCTTCCGAGAACGATTTTAATGATCAAGGAATCTTAACCTATGACGAGGTTTGTTCTTTTGACAATGAAGACATGGAATCATTGAAAGCCATCGGGGATTTCCCTTCTAATGTGGTTTTTCGTCCTTTCGAGGCTACCGTTCAACCTGATTTTGTGTCTCCAATGTGGGTTTGTTTTCCTGAATATCCATTCATTCTACGTTTAACTTATCCTTTTACTAGTATTGTTCGTGATTTCTTTTTGTGTACCCAAATCTCCTATATCCAAATTATGCATGTGGTTTGGAGGATCCTCTTTTGGATTGATCGCCTGAATCAGTCCAAAAATATGGACATTGGATTACCTGAGTTGGCCTCTATCTATAATCTTTCTACTTTTGGTTCTTCTCGTTTCCTGTTAAGAGTTAAGAAAAATAAACCCCACCTCATTCTGAAATCTAAACAAAACGATGGCTCTTGGAAAGAAAAATATTTCTTCGTGAGACGTGATTCGATTCCTGAGGGGGATTCCCTGCCAAGATCATAGATTAAAAAGGGTAGGCAACAAATTTAGATATCAAGGATCCTGAAATTTACTTCTCTTATTTTGTTTATTTTGATGCAACATTTAGGTTTGACGAGCTTATTCCTGCCGCTGGTGATTCTGAGGACAAGATTTCCAAATTTCTCACACCTCCTGAAAGTGAGAGCTCGTTCAAGCTCGGATATTCTAGCCTTCAAGAGGGTTATTCCACTACTGCTTTTATGGCCACTAGTAACAGTATCTTTCTCGGATACGTCTTTTTAGATGATCCTAACTTGATAGGGATCTCTAGCAAGTTCTAAGACTACCCGGTCCAAGGCCCTCCTTGGTTTGGCAGATCTTGAAGATGATATGACCACTGGTTCAATCAAAGATAAACAGGAAAAAGGTGTCATTCTTCCTATTCCCAAGAGGCCTCATATAGATCTTACGGTTAAGGCTTCAGGATCCTGAAAACGAATGACTTCTGAGGCTGTAGATTTCATCCTAGAGAACCTCAACATCGAGGATGCTCTTAGGAAGTTGTCTTCATTTTCCCAAGCTGTAAGAATTCTACATAGACGTTATTCATATTAATCTATCATACCTGTCATTTTTCATACTGATGTTTATGTTTCTTCTAGGTCTTCTCTCACCTTTCCCATGTTACCAACGACCTCAGGGTCTGTGTCGATAAAGTCGAGTTTGTTCTAAAAGAGCATGAGAAGATATAGAGGGTCACCAACGAGGATCTTCTCCAAAGGGTGGAGTTATTGAGCAAGCAGAAAGTCGAAAAGGAAGAAGAGCATCTTGCGGATCTCGATGAGGTGATTGTTGATGCCAAGACGAGCGCTGCAATAGCTATTCGTAGGGGAAATTTCTACGTAGGATAACCTGTTTAGATTATAGACTTAGATAACATGTTAATGTTATATTCCGGGGAGGATCCCCACTTGTGATATAATTCATTAGATTGGTAACATGAAAATGTTACAATTTGATCGTATTCTCTGGGGAACATTCCCAACGTGTGACAACATGAAGATGTTATAGACCTTATGTAATTTCCGGGGCAAAATCCTAATCTTTGATAACATGAAAATGTTATAAGCCTTAAGTAGTTACTGGGGTAAAATCCCGATAACATGAAAATGTTATAAACCTGGAGTAATCATTGGGGTAGGATCCCGATTTCTGGATAACATGAATATGTTATAAACCTTAAGGATCTCAACTTGTGTTCAAAGATAGGAGGGCTTCCAAGCCACTGAATCGTGAAATGATCCCCTTACCTGTATCCCACAGTTAGATATCAAGCATCCAAGCGAGGTGTATAAACCTTAGTTCGTGTGAAAGAGGTAATTAGCTCTTTAAACCTTAGAGGGGATTAAGTACGCTTAGGCGTGGGAGAGATGATCAGTCTCTAGCTTATATACATGATAGTTTAGAGATTACATTGTTAAATATAATGGAGTTTACCAAGTATTGAGATCTTTATGTGTCAAGATCCTTGTGCTTCAGGGTGTTCAAACCTTAGGATCCAGACGTTCCAGGATCTTCGATTGTGAGGATCCCGATGTTTCAGGATCTTCACTCTTGAAGATCCTTAACTATACGTTGTTCTGCATAGAAAACATTAGCTAAGGTTGGATGTTAGTCTAGCTAATGCACCTCCGATGCTTAAGTTAGTAATGTATTCGACGAGAAAATCAGTAATAATAAAAGTTTAAGGTAAAGAACATGTGTACCTTGGTTTTGTTATGGATCATTCGATCCTACTTACATATAGTATGCTTTGAGGTGTATGGCATTCTAGGATCTTGGCATAACGTCTCCTTCGAGTGTTGGTAGCTAATATGCTCCTTTTCCTGCTTCAGCATCTACAAGATATGGTCCTTCCCATTTGGGAGCCAATTTTCCTACACTAGGATCCTTGGTGTTTTGGAATGATTTCCTTAATACCAAGTCTCCTATTTGAAACCTTCTGACCCTTATATTCCTATTGTAAGCCTTGGTGATTCTTTGTTGCTGAGCAGCAATTCATATTTTGGCGAGATCCCTAAGCTCGTCAATAGTGTTAAGATCCAGTGCTAGGATCCTGTCATTATTCTCTTGGTCTTGCAGCAAGTATCTTGCCGTCGGGATCACTACTTCAGTAGGGATTACTGCTTTGGTCCCAAATACTAGGGAATAGGGGGTCTGACCTGTGGCCACTTTGGAAGTGGTTCTATCTGCCCATAAAACGAAAGGAAGTTCTTCTGTCCATCTTCCATTATTTTTGTCCAGCCTTTTCTTCAAATTGTTAACTATGATTTTGTTGCTGGACTCCGCTTGACCATTAGCTTGGGGATGAATAGGAGTGTACATTATCATTTTGATCCCCCATCTTGTGCAAAAGTCTCTTGTCCCTTTTCTAATAAATTGGGAACCATTGTCGCATATGATTTCAGCCGGGATCCCAAACCTGGTCAAGATATTACGTTTAATAAATGATACTACCTCTTTGTCTCTTACCTGGACGAAAGCTTCAGCTTTGATCCATTTGCAGAAGTAATCAGTAATCACCAACATGAAGACTTTTCCTCCTGGGTCTACTGGCATTTTTCCTACAATATCCATCCTCCATTTCATGAATGGCCATAGGGAGATAATAGGATGTAGATGTTCTGCCGGTTGATGCATGATGTTGCTGTGTCATTGGAAAGCACCACCCTTTTGAGCATGTAGAAAGGAGTCTTTCTTCATGGTTGGCCAGTAGTATCATGTTCTTAGTATTTTGGAGCATAAGGATCTTCCCCTGGTGAGATTGCCATAATCTCCTTTGTGTATATCCTTGAAGACTTCTGCAGCTTCAGGATCTTCCAAGCATCTTAGGTATAGACCTACCATAGAGTTTTTGTAAAGTTTACCTTGGATTAACACGAATCTCGAGACTCTCCTCCTGAATGCCCTTTTACTTTTTTCTCCTGTCAGGATTGTGCTATTTCGGAGATAATCCATAACGGGTTGGGTCCATGATCGCAGACTTCTTTGAGGATCCTGTTCGTCGGGATCCCTTTGATGAAGGATCATAGGGTCAGGATCTTCAATAGTTTCTACGCTTTTCGGATGCTTAGGATCTTCTGATTTTTCGGAGAAGGTTTCTATGGCTGGGGCTATTATGTGAGTTATAGGAATCTTCGTCTCTGGTGGGATCCTAAGGGAGGATCCTAAATTGACTAATGCATCTACTTCTGTGTTTTCCTCTCCGGGAACTTGGGTTAGGCTAAAGTTTTCGAAATCAGAAGCTAATTTTCTGAGGATCTCTAGGTATAATGCTAGTTTTTCACCTTTCACTGCATAAGATCCATTGTAGTGATTGGTTAATATACAAAATCTACAAATACCTGAAGATCCTTGATTAGAAGTGTAAGTCCCAAATTTTTCTTGATGTATCAATCAAATCTACTTGATGGTGCGGAATCCCAATCAAGTGGATGATGCAAGATCAAATATGGAAGAAGGAGAAGAAGATGAATCTATGATGTATTGATGATAAGATTGATGCTCCAACACAAAATTCACACACACACACACTCTCTTCTTCTCTCTAACTTTCTCTCACTACAATATGATTATGAATGAATGCTCCTCTAGACTCCTCACCCTTATATATATATATATATATATATATATATATATATATATATATATATATATATATATATATATATATATATATATATATATATATATATATATATAGACCGCAAACTCAAGGCCCAAACCCAATGCTAGACCGAAAACACATGGGCTTTTGGTCCAAGCTACAAATAAACTAAATATTATTTTCGGCCCAAGACTAAAAATAATAAATGCTTAGAAAAGCGAAGTATAAACCATATTTTTGACCCAACAATCTCCCCTTGGTTTATAGCTTTCTTTTCTTTGACCCAACGAACTCCCCCTAAAAATGTAGCTGGCTTTTCTTGTCAATCTTCATTCGGAGCTTGGCTTCAGGTTTTTGCCTTCTATTTCTTCACAACTTCAAGATAAACAAATGAATCTTCTAGGTGAATGACTTCATCTTGAACACTTGGGATTTTCTTCAAAATTTGGCTTTGAACGAAAGTTGGGTGAGGAGGCTTCATGTAGAGATTCTTGAAAATTGGTGCTTTCAGCTTGAGAATCTTCAGAGGGAATAACAGAGAAAGAATCTTCTAGATCACTTCATCAGGTACTTAGATAGCAACAAATTGATTGAGGAGGCTTCAATGCAATCTGTCACATAATCTTCAAATACATCTTCACCATTCTTCTGAGGTTGAAAGATTGAATGTTGAAAGAATAATCTTCATTTCTAGTTCCTTCGAATGAATGTTCTTGAATGATCACCGTTGCGCCTTGGAAGTAACAAAAAAACTAAAAAGTCCATGTGGATCACAGAAAGAATTATAAAGACCCTTCTCACCATAATTGTTCAAGGATGAATCGTTGGCTCAGAAAGAGACTTCTTGCAGTATCTGTGTGAACTCGGAGGAACGCACTGCGATTTGTTGAGTATCAGAGAACTACTCTTGGCTAGTTTTGATGTTAGCCCCTGTATATCCTTGATCATAGATCTCAATACAGTTATCAAGTTAACGAGTTAACTTGGCCCTTGGCGAGACGTTCAGCGATACCTGTTTCCCTGTTAGGTGAATCGCCCTGGTGTCGTGACAGTTCTTAGGTAAAGAAATCTGACAAGACCAATCTTACAATTTGTACCATTTCAGACTTTCAATTCCTTAGATACGACAGTTCTTAAAAAAATAAACTGCCTGACTGGCATTTTGTACAATGTCACACCAAGTATGAGCCATTATCAATCTATTCATGGGTGAAATCAAGAACATTAAAAATGTTCACCGTCAATTCAAAATTAAACGGTTTTGGATTTTGGGTTTCACTTAGAGTCATGGTGACAACGACATGTAAGATCATAAACATAGACTTTTTGGCAATCGCCAGCCGAGTTGTTTTATACTCGAACCTCAAGGGGTACCGGTACGTGGAAATGATTTGATGGAGAAAATTTTAGATATGGGTGAAGAATGGTTGGGTATTTGACATTGGTTATGGTGAAAATAACCTTTGATCATTAACATTTGATGAGAAGACTCCTATTAAGACTGATATATGTTTCAATATGAAAGAGTCTATCATTCGCATATGAAACGTTCGTTAATTCCTTGTGAAAGTAGTGTGAAGTGTAATGACCGTCAATTCCTTTCTACTTTCAGGTTTCTTCTCCTTGCTCAGAATATCTCGATACAGTCTCCTTGAGTGTCATCTTCTTCTGAATTCACTTTCCAAGACAAATGAAATTTTGAGATAAACATAGAAAATAAAAGTAAACTTAGCACACTAAGAAATAAAAATAAAAGTAAAATACGTTCAAAAACAATATTTTTTGGATTTTTTTTTATTTTTCTGAAAAAGAAATAACAAATATTTTTGAAAATTTCTGATTTTTGTTTGATTTTTTTTTAATTCTCCCCCTAAATTTGTGCATATAATAAAATATGAACAAATTTAATCAAAAACAAAAGAAAAATACAAAATGTATAAGACTTTTTCGGATCAAAGTTGTCAGACAGTTTAAGTTGCCCTTTATCACTAAATCTCATATCATTTCCCAAATAATACCTAACAAAGAAAGACACAACAATTTTTTTTTTTTTTGATTTTTCTAATTTTTTGTATTTTGATTTCTCCCCCTTAAATTGAGCACGGAGAAGAAATAAAATAAATGCGCAAAACGAATCATTTTAAGAAAAACTCAGGAGCATCGAAAGAATTCAAAACCGAAAGAGAGCAATTGAGGACGCAAGCATCAACGAATTCATCCTTAGTCGTGTTTCAATCTCGGAACAGATCCGAAAATTCTTCACATCGTTAAGCACAACTCCCATTTGTGATCCTGTCCTTTCTTCCTTTCCCGCAAAGGACACATACTCTCAATTGAAGTTCTGAGTGTTGTACAGTTGAGAGATGTCTCCTATCATGTGCTTGGAACAGCCACTATCAGCAAACCGGAGTCTGATGATATTCCTCCATAGCTGCTCCAATACAGAGTGTGGGATTAGTTGTTCTTTGGAACCTAGTCCATTTTGAAACTGGGTTGAACTTTGCCATCTGTGCAAGGTACTCTCTCCCATGACATATCCTGCTTATCACAAACAGAAGATGAAGAAATATTAGAATCATTAGAAGATTTGGGAGATTGAACCTTTGGTACCCATCTGTAATTGGGTTTAACCCATTCTTGTTCGATCGGATGGGTGGCTCAGTACTTGCTTTTGAACTTGAAGCTGGCCATCGAGATGGCTTTGACCTAACCGGTCTTGGTTTCACTGGAGCATCTCTTGAATTCGAATTCTTGGCCGACATTCCCTTCTTGTTGTTGGGATTTTGATTCTTGGCCTTTTTCGCATTCCAATAACTATTTCTTGGTGCGTTCTGCCATCCTTGTTCATAGTAGGTAACATATGCGCGATTAGGACAATTTCTGGCAATGTGTCCAGGTGTTCCACAGTGAAAGCATGTATTTTTCTTTACGTGGGATTTGTTTCTTCCTGCCCCTGGTGGCGTGCCCTTGCCTTGTCTCTGATTGTTCCCACAAGCACACTTGCAGCAAGTAGTCTGCTTCACTTGGTTTGGTGGCCTGTATTTACCAACATCAGGTTGATTAGAAGCAACAAATTCAGAGTTCAAGGAGTCATTGGTTTGACAGTCAACAAAATGTGTAGAACTAGAATTAGTTATGTTCTCCTTGTCCTCATCCTCCACTACTTTACCTGCACATGAAGTAGAATTATTAGTAACTTTCATCTCAACACCCTCAGTTGACCCAGATTGTTCAGTCTTAACTTTAAGCTGGTACAGGGATTTGGCCACACTGAGTAGGTGTCTCTTCCTCGTTGGTCTCTAGGGTGGGTTATAGTTGTCATTGAAAGGAGGTGGCACACTATGATACCCTAGACCCTTGTTTTGATTATCTTTGAAAGTTAACTGTTTTTCAATCATGGATGCAACTACCTCACTTGAAACATCAAATTTCTTAAAGTTGAATTCAGCATCTTTATATTTAGCTTTTAATGCATCAAGTTGGATAGTCAAGTTAGCAAGTTGTTTCTTAACATAGGTATAATTCGCACATTTGTTGCTATATTCTTCTTGAAATGTTCTAAAGTCCTTGATTTTGGTGTCTAGTTGTGCTTTTAAGGGTTTTTGACCTTTCCTTAGAGTATAGCCTTCATATATAAGGTCCTCATTTTCTCTTTTTAATATATCGATTTGTTCACGAAGAAACTTATTAGTAGTTTCACAAGATTGAGAGCATGAAACTTCATTGACCGGGATGTTTGCGGAACTCATTGTTTACCAAAAATGCCATTTGACTATAAACCTCAAAAGTCAACCTTAAAAGTCAAGTTTAAAAAGTAAAACTTAAAAGTCAAACTTGAAAAATCAAACTTAAAAGTCAAACCGAAAAGCTAAAAGTGAAAATTTGAAGGTTAAACGAGAAAGTCAAAGTTTAAAGTCAAAGGTCAAACTTGAAAGTCAATGTCATTTTAAAGGTCAAAAGTCAAAAATGATAGTCAAAAACTAAAAGTCAAAACTTTGGGTTGAAAATGGAATTTTAAAATTCGAAAAATTGATTTTTGGGCTAAAATTGTTAAAAATCCGAAAATAGGAGCGAAATTACAAAGCTATTTGATTTAATTAGGGAAGATGTTTAACATGTGGCTTGCTAGACCAAGTGATAGGGGTGTGGGTTGTGTATGCAAGAGACCCACGTTCGATCCTTGCTACACGCAGAATTTTTGAATATTTGCTGTTGGCCGCGAATGCGAAGGCTGGATCCGAAGTGCTGGGCCGATAATCCGTGGATCGCAAAAGAGTTGGGCCAAGAACTCTTCGGAAACCGAAAATGCCGAGGAACCCTAATCTGAGATTTCGGCCGCCGCCGTGAGGACCGAGGTCTGACCGAAAACGTGAAACCCTAGCCGTAAAAGAGCGAGAAACCCTAGACGTAAACGACTTTCCGGCTGCAAACTCTAGCCGCAAACGTGTTTCCGGCCGAAAACCGCCACCAGACGTTCGCAAATTATGTCAAAAAAACGCGATTTTCAACCTTTCTAGCTCCAAAACTCGATCAAAAACTCATTTTTATGAAAAACTCGAAGAATAAACACCTAATACTTTTTCAAAAGCTATCCAAAAACGTAAAATCCTTCAAGAAAAAGTGCAAAAACGCTCCATATCATGCCAATATGATTGATACAATCCAAGCTCTGATACCAACTGTAAGTCCCAAATTTTGCTTGATGTATCAATCAGATTCACTTGATGGTGCGGAATCCTAATCAAGTGGTTGATGCAAGATCAAATATGGAAGAAAGAGAAGAAGAAGAAGATGAATCTATGATGTATTGATGATAAGATTGATCCTCCAACACAAGATTCACACACACACACTCTTCTTCTCTCTAACTTTCTCTCTCTACAATATGATTATGAATGAATGTTCCTCTACACTCCTCACCCTTATATATATATATATATATATATATATATATATATATATATATATATATGGACCGCAAACTCAAGGCCCAAACCCAATGCTAGACGGAAAACACATGGGTTTTCGGTCCAAGCTACAAATAAACTAAATATTATTTTCGGCCCAAGACTAAAAATAATAAATTCTTAGAAAAGCAAAGTATAAACCATATTTTTTGAGCCAACATGAAGGTCCTTAGCTAATTGTAGTCCCATGATGAGTGCTTCGTATTCTGCTTCGTTGTTGGTAGTGTTGAATTCACAACTAACTGCTTGGGGTATGATGTCCCCCTGTGGCGACTTTAGTATGATCCCTAGGCTTGTTCCTTTCTTATTTGAAGCTCCATCTGTGAACAACGTCCATCTTCCCAGGTTTTCATTTTCTAGGAGTTGCTTGGCTTCCATGTCTACTTTGTTTTGTAGATCATCACCAAAGTCAGCCACAAAGTCTACTAATGCTTGTGATTTTATGGCAGATCTTGGTTCGTATTTGATGTCAAATGTGCTTAACTTCACCGACCATTTTGCCATCCTTCCTGACATTTCTGGTTTTCACATGACATTCTTGATAGGATAGTTAGTTTTTACATGTATAATGTGTGTTTCAAAGTAGTGTCTTAATTTGGTAGAAGCAGTTACTAAGGCAAGAATTAATTTTTCGAGGTGAGAGTACATGGTTTCAGGATCCAGGAGACTTTTGCTTACATAATAGATAGGATGTTGATCCCCGTTAATATCCTTGACCAGAACGGCACCTACCGCGTTTGAGGATACCGAGAGGTAGAGAATAAGTGGTTCTCCATCTATAGGTTTCACTAGTAGTAGGGCAGAGCTTAGATATTTTTTGAGTTCCTGCAAGGATTTCTCGAGTTCAACCTTCCACTCAAATTTCTTGTTCTTTTTCAAGATATCGTAAAAGGGCTTGCACCTTTCTGAGGATCTTGAAATGAACCTGTTGATTGCTGCTACTCTTCCGGTTAGCCTTTGGATGTCCTTTGATGAAGATGGGGATCTTAGTTCCATGATTCCTTTTATTTGTTCTCGGCTTGCTTCTATCCCTCTCTTGGTTACCATGTATCCAAGGAACTTGCCTGACTTCATTCCAAAGTGACATTTGAGTGGGTTCAGCTTCATATTGTACTCGTCCAGGATATAAAACGCTTCCTTGAGGTCTCTAAGGTGATCTTCGGCTTTCATTGACTTCATTACCATGTCGTCAATATAAACTTCCATTGTGTCCCCCAGCTTGTCTTTGAACATCCGATTCACCAATCTTTGATATGTCACACCTGCATTTTTAAGACCAAAAGGCATTGCAGTGTAACAATATATACATGTTAGTGTTATGAATGCAGTGTCTTCTTGGTCTGATGGTTCCATTTGGATTTGTTGGAATCCTGCTGAAGAATCCATGAAGGTCAGAAGTTCATGGCCAGTCGTCGCATATATCATAGAGTCAATATGTGGTAGAGGGAAAGGATCCTTAGGACAAGCCTTGTTAAGATCCGTGTAATCTACACACACTCTCTATTTTCCGTTTTTCTTTTGTACTACAACCACATTAGCTAGTCTTCTTGGGAACTTTACTTCCTTGATCATCCCTGTTTTGAGGAGCTTCTCTACTTCCTCTTGGATGATTTGATTCCTTTCGTGTGCAAACTTCGTTCTCTTTTGGTGTAGTGGTCTGAAAGAAGGATCAACATTAATTTTATGAGTAATAATACTTTACCTTTCATATCTTCGTCTTTCATGCCAATGTCTTGCTTCTGGTTCTTAAGAAATTCAATAGATCCTGCTCGATCTGCTCAAGTATTGAGGATCCTATGAGGACTTTAGCTTTAGGATCCTCGATACCCAGGGGCACTTCCTTTACGTATTGTTCCTTTGTCTCTAGAAGATGGCGTGCCCCCTGCCTTAATTGCTATGAGTGTTGGGTTTGGTCGTAGATTTCATAGAGGTTTTGTAGCATTCTTTCGATTCTTGTTGATCTCCCATGATCTTCACTGTCCACCATGGAGTGGGCAACTTCACACATTGATGGTATATTGACCCGCTTTCATCGTGTCGATCCATGATCTACCTAGTATCACATTATAAGAAGACATGGTGTCAATAACACAAAGTTTTTGTATGGAGTTTACCCCTTCTATGTATATTGGTAGCTTGATTTCTCCAACTGTGTGTTTTGTTTCCCCGATAAATCCTATGAGGACTGAGGATCTTCTGACTATGTCTAATTCTGGGATGTTCATTCTTTTCAGCGCGTCTAGGAGTACGATATTAACCGAGGATCCTCCGTCAAACCAAAGCCTTTGCATAGGCAAGCTTCCTTCAAGTGCCCTGGGATGGGAATGATCTCCATCCTTTCTCTGTATTGGGCTATAGTTGAGATGATTCTTCGATGAGAATTGGTCTACATACTAAATCACCTTTCACTAGTACTTGTGAAAGAGGTGAAGATTTGTTAGACGTCATCCATACTGATCTATGTGGTCCCTTCAGATCTGCCACTAGGGATGCTAATCGCTACCACATGATTTTTACTTATGATTATAGTAGACATCGGTATATCTACATAATCAAGAATAAATCAAAAACTTTTGAAAATTTCAAAGAGTTTAACCACGAAGTAGAGAATCAATTAGGCAAGAAGATAAAGATACTTCATGTTGATAGAGGTTGAGAGTATCCCCTAATCAAGTTTAACGACTATCTAAAGGAATGTGGAATTATTTCAAAATTGACACCTCTTAGGACACCATAACTTAAAGTTGTGGCTGAGAGGCATAATCGAACCTTTATAGACATGATTAGTTTAATGATCAGCTGAGCTTCCCTCCTAATATCGTTTTGGGGATATGCTTTAGAAACAACAACCCATATTATAAATCTTGTTACTACCAAGAAGGTTGCCAAAACACCTCATGAGATGTGGACACTGAAACCTCCATCACTCGCAAACATCAATGGTTAGGGTTGTCAGGTTCTCGTTAGGCATGAGACCCAAGATAAAATGGAACCTAGAGACGAGAGAGGTATTTTTATTGGCTATCCATCAAGTCCTTTGGATACTTGTTCTACAGACCTAAGGAGAACATTGTTTTCGTAGCTCGAAGGAGAGTCTTTTGTGAGAGAGAGCTCATATCCAAAGAAGATAGTGGGAGTGTGGTTGATCTTGAAGAAATTATAGACTCATCCAATAAAGGAACCTTTGATGATCCTAACTCTCAACATGAGGATGAACCTGTTAAGCCCATTGACAATTTGGTACCTCTTCGTAGGTTCAGTAGACTTATTTCACCACCTCAGTTTCATGGTTTCCATATAAATGCAGACGGGGCTACGTTTATAAGTGATAACACATTGGTAAATTTAGATGATCCGGCTAACTACAAGGAAGCGATGGTATGCCCTGAGTCTGCTAAATAGATAAAGGCAATGGAAAGCGAGATCCAATCTGTTATGGTTGAAAATTGATCAATTATTCAACCAAATTATATGAGTGGCTGTGGTGTTTAAGGTAATGTAAATGTGAAATAGTAATCAAAATGTGAAAAGTGAGTTACAAGGAAATCCCTTGATCCTTTATAGGATCTCTGGCATAAAACCTTGGTAGGTGATAATAATCACCTTCCTTGTTGTTTTTATTGCTTCAAATATGATATTACAGAAATATTGAAGATAAAAACGAGTACAAGTTTAATACTAGAGCTAATCATATGTGTAGTGTATGTAATACAGGTGCATTTATAGTCTATACTAAGTAACAATAAGTCTGATATTTCTGGGATCGCCTTGAATGAGCTTTATGCACGTTGTTTGACTTGGTATTCCCAAGTCTTAAGCCTGGTTGAAATGATTCTTTCTTGAGAATAATTTTCATATTGATCATTTCTACACATGTGAGAAAAAGAAATAGAAATACGACCGTTAGGAGTGTTAGGAAATAAAAATATTAATGATCAGGATCCTAAGAATGGGTCGGGATTCTGAAAGATCTTAAAGATCTGGGATCCTGAATAGGGTTGAGGATCTTGGCCCTAACAATTGCCCCCAAATTATACTTGCAGGATATTTAGGTTATTTTAAGTAGAGAAATATCAAAGGTATAATTTTAAATTAAGTAAATAAATAAAAGGGTTTTGAATTTCAAACCCTAACGGATAAAATTTATCCATTCCATAAGCACCATTACAATTAAAATCATCTTCTCTCTCCTCTACCACCAGAATAAATAGGGGAAATCGGTTCAAGATTTTATATACCTTCCCTGGCTTTACTTTTGATCATCTCCAGTTCTTTTCAAAGGTAATTTCTTTCTTCTTTTTTCCTTTTGTTTTCCATCTTTTCCGATCATGGGAAAGAAAATTATTCGCTCTCGTGCTGGCATAATTCCTCTTTCCAATGATGACTTCACTGATAGCGTTGTCTTACTTGCTTACGATGAGTCATGTTCTCTCAACGAAGAGGATATTCAATCCTTGGAGAATAAGGGTGCTTTTCCTAATGGCGTTGTCTTCGAACCCTTCAATGCCTCTGTCTAGTCGGATTTCCTTTCACCCACCTAGGTTTGCTTCCCGGAATACCCTTTCACTTTAGGTCTAACTTATCCTTTCTCTAGTATCATCTCTGATTTCTTTGAGGTTACCCAACTATCCTATGTTTAGGCTATTGCCAATAGTTTGGAGGATCCTTTATTGGGTTGATCACCTAAATCAGTCCGATCATTTGGGTATTTGTTTATCCGAGTTGGCTTCTATTTATGATCTTTCTACCCTTGTCTCTTCTTGTTTCTTGTTCAAGGTCAAACTAGATAGACCAGTTCTAGTTCTAAAATCCAAGCATAACGACGACTCTTGGAAAGAGATGTTTTTCTTTGTGACTTTCAATTCCACTCCTAATAGATGTTCTTTGCTAGTGAGATAGGCTTAAAAGGGTAGGATTTTTTGTTATTTATTAGGGATCTTGGGTTTTGCTTTCTTATTTTATTTGTCGTGATGCAACATTCAAGTTTGAGGATCTTGCTCCTGCCGCTGAAGATACGAAATATAAAATTAAAAACTTTCTTGCTTTATCAGAGAGCGCAAGATCTTTTCTACTCGAACCACATAGTCTTCAGGAATGTTATTCTGCTACTGCCCCCATGTCGACAGGTAAGGATCCTTAACTCATATTGCTTTTCTAATGTGAAGGATCCTAAACTTATAGGGCTTTTCTTTATGTTTAGGATCCAAGGTCACACGCTATGGCGCCCTCTTTACCCTTGCTGATCTTGACACGAGCATGTCTAGTGGCCAATTGGTAGGGAACAAGGAGAAGACCTCATATTCTTTCCCTCCCAAGAGAATCTCCATAGATTTGTCGGCGAAGACTCTGGGATCCCGGAAGACAAAAACTAGTGAGGTTACAAATTTAAGCTTGAAAAATCTCTAAGCTGAGGACGCACTCCTGAAGTTGGTTTCTTTTTCTCAGGTTGTAAGTATCAGTTTAACTTTGCTTTTCGTATTTTACCTTTCATTTTCCTTAATTTTAATCCTATTTTAGGTCTCCGATCATGTCTCCACTAACCTAAAGATTCGGTAGGAGAAGGCTGAATTAGCCTTAAAGGAGTAGGAGAAAATGTGGAGGGCAACTAATAAAGATCTCTTAGGTGGGTGGAGCTACTGAGCATGGAGAAAGTTGGGAAGGAGGAGGAGCACACGACCGAGATGGATGATGTGATTGTTGAGGTAAAGGTTAGTGCAGCTGTGGCTGTCTGGGAGGCTAAGCTAAGTTGGCAGAAGAGGTGGAGAATGCAGGATCCAGGTGATGGGTTTTGAACATTCTAACACTCCTATGGTGTGCATGCAACCCTAGAAACCTTGGATCTATGTTTTCTCTATTATACATGCAAACTTTCATTTTTCCAAGGTTTCATCCTAACTAGCATATCATGGGGTATATGTAATATAAAAACTAGTAGAATAACATACCTTTCTTGTTTCTTGGATTCCTTAAGACTTTGCGATCCTAGCACCCCAAATGTGATGCCTCAAATGCTTCACAGAACACCACCAACAACATGGAATAACTTGAGAGAATATTGATATGCACCAAAATCGGCTAGCCCTCGCTTGTGTATGTCTTAGTGCCGATTTTGCTTGGATGAGGCTTCTTTATATATTGTGCACATTAGGGTTACACCATGTAACTCATGTCTTTCCATATTGCTCATGATCCATGGGTTTTAGACTCCATGGAGTATCCATGAGTCACCACATGAGTTTTGCCCAACATGAGGAACTATGGATCATAAGCCCACTACACAAGAATGAATGATTTACTAAATCAATCCCCATTTATTTAATTAGTCTCTTTTGATCACAAAATTAATTCCAAACTAATTCTTGATCAATACTAATTAAATAATTCATATTAATATATTAGAACTTATAATATATTAATAAACCATAAATATCCTCTTCTCACAAAAGTCTATCCAAATTGTTCCGATGCCATGCAACCCAAATGGACCATGCCAAGTCGGGTCAATTACATACCAAATATAGTTATGGACTTAGACACCTTATTCAACAGTCTCCCACTTGGATAAGTCTAATAACTATAGCTGCAAGTATGACTTCAAAATCCGACCATCAATCATAACTCTTTCAAAGTCTCGCGGAACTGAGTTGTGCCATTTTAGATAAGTGATCATATAATCCTCTGTTCTCAAGATATCAGCCAGACAAATACATGGAACAACGTCGTACTTATTGTCCAACAGTTTGTTTCTCGATTTACGATTTGTTTGACATAGAACTTAATCAAACACATCAATTCAGTTCTGACTGGGCCTGGCACATAAGTCAAAAAAAAATCATCGAGGGGCCCAAGATATCGCTTCTAATCCTCCAAGGACTAAAAGGAACAGATAAACTTCGACTCATACGCTTGTATTGACTAATCATCAAATTGTACACAACAGCACATTTTATAACATCATGTTACTGATGCGTTTTCGTACTATCAATGCATAACCAACTCATAGTCAACAACTCATATCTCTTGGTTTGAAGACTTATATGATATTACTGTCTCACGATCACTCGAGATAAATTCCATGAAGTGATACTATTGAGCGTGGGTTGATTCCAATACTCAGAACTTATGAGAACTCATGAATGTTGCAGCAACAATTGCTATGTCTAATACAATTCAGACAAATCTACAAACCAATTCATGACAGTCTTATTTCAATACCTACTTCCAAAGTATGATTGACAGTGGATAGTTCAAATAATATGATATACCATAACATAATTATTCTGGAAGTTAAAACATGCAAAATGAAACAATAGTAAATGATCGACATAAGACAGTGCCATACTAGTAAATAAAAAACACATTTTATTTAAACATAAAATGTCAATTACATTTCAACTATTACAAGTTTCGAAATCTATCTAATTACTAAAACTAATATCATCCTTCAGCCCAATGCACCTCGTATCCGATGATACCCTCTTTGCCACGAGGAGTCCTTCTTTTATTCGATGTCTAATGAAGTGGTATTTTCTGTCAATGTACCTAGATCTGGTGTGATCCCTTGGTTCATTGGCTAAGGCAACTGCACTCTTGTTATCACTGAAAATCTCCATAGGCTCCTTTATAGCTGGTACAACTCCAAGGTGTCCAATGAAGTTCTTCAGCCGTATTGCCACCTTCGCCGCCTCGCTTGCTGCTATATACTCTGATTCGCAAGTTTAATCAGCTACTGTCTGCTGCTTGGAACTTTTCCAAGTAATTGCTCCTCCATTTAGGGTAAAGACCCAGCCCGACTGAGAGCGGAAATTACCCATGTCTGTATGAAAGCTAGCATCAATATACCCCATTACTCTCAAGTCATCACTCCCACCAAGGGTAAGGACCCAATCCTGAGTCCTCCGCAGGCACTTGAGAATGTTCTTCACCGCAGTCCAGTGAGCCTTGCCAGGATTCCCTTGATATATGCTGACCATGCTTCAAGCAAAGGCCACATCAGGGCGAGTACAAGTCCTATCATACATGATCGAGCCTACAACGCAAGCATATGGTACTCGACTCATCTCAGCTATCTCAGCCTCTGTACTCGGGCTCTGAGTCTTACTCAGTTTGGCGTTACTCTGGATCGGTAAGTCACCTTTCTTGGAATCCTGCATGCTGAATCTTTTCAGAACCTTATCCAAGTAGGTACTCTGACTAAGTCCAATTAGTCTCTTACTCCTGTCTCTCAATATCCTTATCCCTAGGATATAGGCAGCTTCTCCAAGGTCCTTCATAGCGAAACACTTCCCAAGCCAAGACTTAACCTCCTACAAGGTTGGGATGTCATTTCCTATGAGTAGTATGTCATCCGCATACATTACCAAAAAGCTAACTATACTCCCACTAGCCTTAACATATACACAGGACTCATCCTCGCTCCTCGAAAAGCCAAACTCTTTGACTTTCTCATCGAAACAAAGATTCCATCTGCGAGATGCTTGTTTAAATCCATAAATGGATTTCTCAAGCTTACACACTCTATTAGGGTACTTTGCATCAACAAAACCCTCTGGCTGACTCATGTAAACATCCTCAGCCAACTTTCCATTAAGGAAAGTGGTTTTGACATCCATTTTCCATATTTCATAATCATGAAATGCAGCAATGGCTAGCATAACCCTAATAGACCGAATCTTCGCTACTGGCGAGAAGGTTTCATCATAGTCAACTCCCGGAGTTTGAGTAAAACCCTTCTCAACCAGTCGCGCCTTATAAGTGTGTACATTCCCATCCATGTCGGGCTTCTTCTTAAAGATCCATTTGCACCCGACTGTCTTACAACCCGGTACATTGTCAACCAAGTTCCAAACTTGATTGTCATACATGGACTGAATCTTGCTGTCCATAGCCTCCTTCCATTTGGCAGACTCAGGGCCCGCCATGGCTTCCTTAAAGTTGTTAGGTTCATCCAAATTTATCAGTGTACTAACACTCATAAATGCATCACCTTCGGTAGTAATATGGAAACCATAATAAAAATCAGGTGTGCTCCTAACTCTTGTGGAACACCTCAGTGGTACGAACTCATCAATCGGCTCAACAGGAGTTTCCTCCTCAGGTTGATTGCTAGTGTTTGAGGTTCCTTCACCGCTTGACTCTTAAATTTCTTCAAGGTCAATTTGCCTCCCACTATTTCCTTGGCTTATGAATTCTCTCTCACGAAAGACTCCTCTCCTCGCCACGAAGACAACATTGTCACTCGGTCTGTAGAAGAGATAACCAAAAGATTTTTGTGGGTAGCCGATTAAAATACACCGCTCACTTCGCGGTTCGAGCTTGTCGTGAGTCTCGCGCCTCACAAAAGCCTCGCAACCCCAAATCTTGATGTGGTCTAAAGTAGGAACTTTCCCAGTCCACATCTCGTGAGGTCTTTTGGCGACCTTCTTGGTAGGGACTAGATTAAGGATATGGGCGGCAGTCTCTAAGGAATACCCCCAAAATGAGATTGGTAACGAAGCTCGACTCATCATGGAACGAACCATGTCTAACAAGGTTCGATTGCGCCTCTCAGCCACACCATTCAGCTGTGGTGTCCTAGGAGGTGTCAATTGTGAAACAATTACACATTCCTTAAGATAGTCAAGGAACTCAATACTAAGATACTCACCACTTCGATCGGATCGGAGCATCTTTATCGTCCTACCCAACTGATTCTCCACTTCTTTTTTAAACTCTTTGAATTTCTCAAAGGTTTCTGACTTATGCTTGATTAAGCAGACATAGCCATATCTACTATAATCATCAGTAAAAGTCACATAGAAGCGGTTAGCATCCCTTTCGGCGGTTCTGAAGGGTCCACACACATCTGTGTGTATAAGATCCAACAAACCTTCACCCCTAGCACAAGTACCAGTGAAGGGTGACTTTGTTATTTTTCCAAGTAAACAAGATTCGCATTCATCATCCGACTTTAAGTCAAATGACTCCAAGACTCCAGCCTTCTGGAGTTGGCCTATGCGCTTCTTGTTGACATGTCCAAGACGACAATGCCACAAGGATGCCTTATCCAAACTAGTGGAAGAATCAATATGCAATACATTATTTCCTAAGTTGTCTACAACCGACACAGTTTCATATACACCATTACAAGGTAATGCTTTAAAATAAAGAACACCATTATAAAAAGCATTAATACCACCACATTGATTATCAAATGAAAAAGTGAATCCTTGTTTGTACAAACCATGAAAAGAAATAATATTTCTCGCCATTTCAGACGAGTAACAACATTTATTCAAATCTAACATCAACCCACTACTAAGCAATAAAGTATAAACTCCAATCTTGGTGACAGGTGAAACTTTCCTATTCCCCATGATCAAATTTATCTTCCCGTGCTCCACATCCTCACTTCTTTTTAGGCCCTGCAAATTAGAACAAATGTGAATTCCACACCCTGTATCAAGGACCCAAGATTTTGTATGTGGTGAGCTATTAGACAATATAGTGTAAATACCTGCATGGGTGGGTTTCATTTTCCCATCCTTAAGATCCTGCAAGTACTTGGGGCAGCTTCGCTTCCAGTGCCCTTTTTCCTGACACTAGAAGCATTGTGCATCCTTCGGGTTGGAAGAGGGAGTGGCAGGACCTCCTTTGGTTCCACTCGAAGAGGTGCCATCAAGAGACATTCCCTTGGTACCCTTTAAAGAGGTCTTCCACTTTTTCCCTTTACCTTGCCCGATTTCCAGAACAAGGGCAGTGGTAGGAGTGGTAACAACATTCTTACCTTTGAGACTACTTTCAACAGTCCTGAAAAGTCCTTGAAGTTTGCTAAGTGTGACCTCCTCCTTGTTCATATGATAGGTCATGTAGAACTGATCATAATAGGAGGGTAAGGAGTGTAGAATGATATCTATTGCTAACTCCTCATCAAAGTTCACATTTAACTTAAGCAAACGGTCCACGAATCTTTGCATTTTCTTCAGGTGGCCCGTGATGGATTCTCCATCCTTCATTTTTGTTATTATCATGTAGGTAATGATTTCATACCTTTCCTGACGAGGACTCTGATGGTATCTTTCCATCAGGTACTGGTGCATCTCATAAGGGTAGAAATCTTCATAGGATTTCTGGAGTTCTGCTGTCATGGTAGCCAACATGATACAAGATACCTTAGTGGCATCCTTCTCATGGGTAGTGTACTTAGCAATCTCCTCTGGAGTAGCAGAAGACACATCGATGACCTTAAGCTCCTTGTCAAGGATATATTCCTTTTCCTCACAACGAGTGACCATCCTTATGTTCCTAATCCAATCATTGAAATTAATTCCATCAAAGATGACTCTCCCACAAAGGTTCATGAGAGAGAAGGAGCCGGTAGGGTTTGAGCCAGAAGCATTGTTGGAAGACATCTCAAAAGGAAGAAAGACAAATTTAGATTAGATAAAGAGTCCTTAATAAGACACCCAAATGAAATATTAAGGCTAGGACCCAACACAATATTTTATAACTTGGAAGAGGGATGCCGTAATCCAAGCTACAAAGTATTTGAAGGTAGGTAAATGACGATTTACCAATTTCCACCATGAAAAATGAAACAAATTATTAGGTTTTAATTGGATTGAAAATCCTAGATCTTTTGAGATTCATTGAACAATTCAATGGCATGTTTATGTGCTACAAGTTTGTGACTGGGATACCGAGGATCACAAACAAGGTGTGAATAACCATGCAAATTAACTCGGTACTCTTAATTTTGTCACCTAACCGATGTGTCGGTTAACCACACACGCTCCACCGATCTATGATAAACCTTAAGCAACCCTTTGCCACCCTTGTTAAGTCCAAGTTAGTGTGCCTGTGAACCACACACGCTCCACTAATGACTTTAACAAGGTGCAAAGTGTAATTTCGTGGGTTAGCATCAATTTCACATTTTCCTAAAGTAACTAAGATTGAGAATTTATAAAAGGTTTAGATACTTTATATTTATCATTATACTTTTAATGAGAATTATAGTCCTTTTCCTACCCATTCGGCTATCGACCCTCCACCAGTCAAGGAAGCGGTGGGTGAGAGTGGACACCCATTAAGCTGCCATTTTATAGGCAACAACCTTATACCCCCTTATAGACCGGCTTCGTGAATGAGGCCTACTAACGGTAAGACTGACTTGTTCTTATATATATATATATATATATATATATATATATATATATATATATATATATATATATATATATATATATATATATATATTATTAAATTATAATACTATAAAGTATAAGGGTTGAATTTTAAACTTTTAAAAATCTAGGGTTTGGAATTAAAGTATTAATGTGTGACTTTACAAATTCCAAAACTTGAGGGCAAGTTTTGAAACTATTCAAAACCTTTCATTTCTATAACTTATGAGTTTTAATGATTTTAATGAAAAAACTCTTGGAATTCCATAACTTGAGGACAAGTTATGGAGTCCATTAAAATGCATTTAGATCAACAATTAAACTAACAAGCATGTCAAATAATTTCTAGGATCTAACAAAACTCATAAGAATGTATAATTCATATCAACAATTTTCAAGAATCATATGAACTTAATATAAAACTTGAAACTTTGACAATTATCTTTCAATTGGATAAGCGAGAACATTACCCTCTTGGAAAACAGATTTCTAGGTTCAAAAACAGTTTAGGGTAGTGATCCTCATCCAATAGCAAGCAAAAGCCCGAAATTCTGCACACAGGTACATCACCACGTCGTGGTAAAGACTGCCACATCGTGGTGAGCAGTCAGATGCAAAAATGGCAGAATTTCAACTTTGGAAAAACATGTAGCATCAAGTATAATTGAAAACAAGCCTAGGCTCTGATACCACTTATGGGTTTTGAGCATTCTAACACTCCTATGGTGTGCATGCAACCTTAGAAACCTTGGATCTATGTTTTCTCTATTATACATGCAAACTTTCATTTTTCCAAGGTTTCATCCTAACTAGCATATCATGAGGTATATGTAATATAAAAACTAGTAGAATGACATACGTTTCTTGTTGCTTGGATTCCTTAAGACTTTGTGAACCTAGCACCCCAAATGTGATGCCTCAAATGCTTCACACAATACCACCAACAACATGGAATAACTTGAGAGAAGATTGATATGCACCAAAATCGGCTAGCCCTCACTTGTGTATGTCTTAGTGCGGATTTTGCTTGGATGAGGCTTCTTTATATAGTGTGCACATTAGGGTTACACCATGTAACTCATGTCTTTCCATATTCCTCATGATCCATGGGTTTTAGACTCCATGGAATATCCATGGGTCACCACATGGGTTTAGCCCAACATGAGGAACTATGGATCATAAGCCCACTACACAAGAATGAATGATTCACTAAATCAATCCCTATTTATTTAATTAGTCTCTTTTGATCACAAAATTAATTCCAAACTAATTCTTGATCAATACTAATTAAATAATTCATATTAATATATTATAACTTATAATATATTAATAAACCATAAATATTCTCTTCTCACAAAAGTATATCCAAATTGTTCCAATGCCATGCAACCCAAATGGACCATGCCAAGTCGGGTAAAGTACATACCAAATATAGTTATGGACTTAGACACCTAATCCAACACCAGGAACGTATCCGGGTGGCGTGAAGCCCTGGCTAAGTTGACTGGCAAGCCTATTGATCTTGGTCAAGGTCCTGCAGAGAATAAGAAGGGAGAAGAAGGAGGGAAAGAGATTACCCCATCTAAGGTTGTCAAACCAAAGTGTAGGTTTGATGTTCTTTTTTTTAAAAATGATTTTAAAATATTTTGGTTTGTGGACAATATTTCACTCTTTTGGGGGTTGGTGGGCAACCCATTTTTATTCAATGCACTATGGTTGTTTATATTGTATTTTCTTGTGTGGTTGATGTGCTTGATATGATTGTAGCAGTAGGATTTCTGAGGATCTTCCAGTTGTTAGGATCCTTAATGACATGTAATAGTTAATTTACCGCTAAGGATCTTTATGAAATTAGGATCCCAAAGAGTTCAGGTTTTATAAGAACTCTTAAAATCCGAATAACCTAAAATAATTATTTATTGATTTGGGATCTTGAAATAGTTAAGATGTATAGGAGAATAAACCCTTCATTATTACATAGGAAAAATAGTATTTAAAGATAGATAGAACCTGGTGATCTTTAGGTTTCGCAACCTTCTGATTTAGTAGAAGTCTTGAGTTATGATCCCATATGATCTTTAGAGTTTACATAGAGAAGGATCCCTATTAAGGGATCATTGAGGATCCTTACTTTTCTTTTCAACTGAGAGAAATATCTACTGTGGAAAATCCCACTTTAACTAGGGAAAATTCCACTTTAACTGGGGAAAATTCCACTTCGAATAATAATTGAGGAAAATCAGATAATAACTAGGGAAAATTTCACTTCGAATAATAACTATGGAAATCCCATAATAACTGGGGAAAATCCCACTTCGAATAATAACTGAGAAAAATCCTATAATAACTGGGGAAAATCCCATTTCGAATAATAACTGGGGAAATTCCAACTCGTAAGATAACATGATAATGTTATATATGTTAGAATTTTACTGGGGATGATCCCAACTTAGTATAACATGATAATGTTATAAACCTTAGATTTTTACTTTAGGATCTTAACATATGTTCATAAATAAGAGGGTTTCCAAGTGACTAGAGCGTGAAATGATCCCCTTATTCACATCCCAAACTTAGATATTGTACATCCAAGCAAGGTATAGAAACCCCATCTCATGTGAAAGAGGTCTTTAACTCTTCAAAACTTAGAGGGTATTAAGTACCCTTAATCGTAGGAGAGATGATCAGTCTCTATTCGTGGTTATTAAGATCCTTATGTTCCTGCACATTTCAAACATTATCTTGGGGTAGGCATTAGCTTTGCTAACGTCCCTCTGATGCTTAAGTCAGTGATGGCTTTTGAAAATTTAAATAAAAGAATCAAATAAAAGCAATGTTTAGAGAGTGTGTACCTTGAGTTTATTGGAAAATGATTAAAACAACTTACATGAAGTATGCTTTTAGACGTGTAGTATTCCAGTATCTTTGCAATACATTTCCTTCAAGTGTAGCGAGCTAATATTCCCTTTTTACTGCTTTTGAATCAATGATACGGTCCTTCCTATTTAGGTGCCAATTTTCCTGCATTGGGATCCTTGGTATTTTGGAACGTCTTCCTAAAGTCCAAGTCACCTATTTGGAATCTTCCTACTGTTATTATTGTATGCTTTAGTGATCCTTTGTTGATGAGCAGCAATGCGGATCAGAGCAAGATCCCTGATTTCGAGAAGTAGTATGTCATTACTAACATGAATACTTTTCCACTAGGAGCTTTAGGTAGCTTGCCAATGATATCGATTCCCCATATCATTAATGGCCAAGGAGAAATGATAGGGTGCAATGGTTCTATAGGTTGATGAAGGATGTTATTATGCCTTTGACGAGCATCACATCTTTGTACATAGAGGAAGTCATGCTTCTTCATCGTTGGCCAGTAGTACCCCGTTCTTAACACTTTAGAGCATAAGGATCTGCCCCCAACATGATTACCACAATCTATTTCACGTATGTCTTTTAGTACTTTGGTAACTTCATGACTTTCCAAGCATCTCAAGTAAGGACCAACCATGGATTTCTTGTATAGCTTCCCTTGGATCATCACAAAGCGTGAGACCCTCATCCGGAATGCTCTATCACATTTCTCTTCTCTTGGAATCGTGCCATTTTGGAGATATTCCACAATGGGCTAGATCCAAGATCTTAAGTTTTGTAGAGGATCCTGGATGCTGGGATCCTGACAATTAGGATCTTGAGGAAGTAATTGGGGATCAGGATCTTTGATTGTTGCTATGTTAGTTGTTTAGTCATGGTCATTAGGATTGTTTGGTTTGTTCGAGGGATCTTCTATCGTTGGGATCAATATATGGGTTATAGGGATCCTGATTTCTGGCGGGATCCTGAGGGAAGATCGTAGGTTGCCCAATAGGTCTGCCTCAGCGTTTTCTTCTTTGGGAACTTCACATAGGTTAAAAGATTCGAATTTAGAGGATTGTTTTTTGAGGATTTGGAGGTATAGTGCTAGTCTTTTGCTTTTTACTATATAGGATCCATTAAAATTATTAATAAATGATAAGGAATAAACAAATACCTGAATATCCTTAATCTGAAGATCCTTGGCCAACTATAATCCTACAATCAATGACTCGTATTCAACCTTGTTGTTGGTTCCTTGAATTCATAGCTGACTGCTTAGGGTATGATGTCCCATGTGGTCATTTTAGTATGATCCCTAGGACTGTTCCTCTAAAATTGGAAGATGCATTTGTGAAGAGTGTCCATCTTCCCGTTCTTTCTTCTTTATGGAGTTCCTTTCTTTCCAATTTTGCTTCATGTTGCATATCATCACTGAAATTAGCCACAAAGTCTACTAGTGCTTGTGATTTTATTGATGATCTATGTTTATATTTAATTTCATATGCTCTTAGCTCACGTACGACTTTGCCATCCTATCTGACATCTCAGGTTTTCGGAAAACATTCTTAATGGGGTAATTAGTTCTTACATGTATAGTATATGTTTCAAAATAATGTCT
Organism: Lactuca virosa; assembly: GCF_052849685.1. Classification (NCBI taxonomy): domain Eukaryota; kingdom Viridiplantae; phylum Streptophyta; class Magnoliopsida; order Asterales; family Asteraceae; genus Lactuca; species Lactuca virosa. Next base: position 248,308,732 of record NC_136432.1, read on the forward strand.
TAATTTTGTGGAAACAGTTACTAATGCAAGTATTAGTTTTTCAAGATGGGAGTACCTTGTGTCAAGATCCAACAGAATTTTACTTACATAGTAGATAGGATGTTGATCCCCGTTAAGATCCTTCGCTAAACTTGTGCTTATAGCATTAGAGGATACTGAAAGAAGTAGTAGGAGCGGTTCCCCATCTAGTGGTTGCACCAGCAGGAGTGCAGGACTTAAAATAATTTTTAAGTTCCTGAAAAGAATCTTTTTGATCTTTAGTCCATTCAAACCTTTTGTTCTTCTTCAAGATGTCGTAGAAAGCTTTACACCTCTATGAGGATCTAGATATGAACCTGTTTAGGGCTGCCACTCTTCCTATTAGTCTTTGAATATCCTTTGATGAGGATGGGGATCCTAAATCACTTATGGCCTTTATTTGCTCCCAACTTGCTTCTATTCCTCTTTTAGTCTCCATGTATCCAAAGAACGTACCAGATCTCATTCCAAAATGGCATTTGGAAGTGATGAATCAATGAATCGAGTAATGAATTAATCAGAGTAAGATTTCAAGTAAGAATATGAGATTTGAACACAGGATGTAAATATGATCTTGTTATGCTCTATTATGCTTTTGAATTCTTTTACAGAGTACAATAGACAAGTCTGTAAAAGTTCTTATCTAACTCTAGTAAATAACCCTATTTATAGGGAACAGAAAGCATACAAAAAATATACTAAGGCATTGACTCTAAAGCTTCGAATAAAAGCGCCTTAGTAAAATACATTACAAAATATTCGAAGAGTCCAAAACATACTTCGACTAATTACAACAATTCGACCCTTACAATCTCCCCCTTTGTAATCATAATCGAAGACTTCAATTTGTAAGAAGTGTGATGGAATACAGTAATACTCTTCGAATCTCCGTGTACCAGGAGATAATCTTCTTCAGCTCTTTCTTGTCACCTTCATTGTTCTTCTTGCAATGATTCATACGAACAATCAAGTTTGTATATTGAGATGTTGAATATCTCTCGACTTCACTTGCTTGGAATAAGAACCGCTTAGACTTTCCAGCTTTGTCTTTTCCTGCGAAGACAATTCCAAAAGGCTTCAGGCAAATTTCACCATCAACATACTTCTTCAATTCAGCCTGAGTCTTCGTAGGACCCATCGGAGCTTTAATTTCCATTCATTTGGCAGTAGCTAATTCAACATCTGTTAGTGCCAAGCACTCATAATAGTTTTCGATTAAAATCTTGATGTGAGCTACTCCAAGCTTGAATTCATCCGGTTCTGTGTTTTGAAGGTATGAGAATGATTTGCCTTTCAAAAGTAATGCAACTTGTATAAGATCATACAAGTTCATTAATGGAAAATCTGCAACAGTGAATTCGCAAATATTTCCATTTGCCCTAGCAACCACATACTTAACATTTTGGACTGTGTTTTCGAAAACCACATCCTTTTTCATACTTATGACCTTCTTGATTTTTATTGAAGACCAAACTTCCTCAGGGGCTTTTCCAAGAACAGCATGAAAACGAATTTTCATGTGTGTACCTTCATCTTTATTTTTAAAATTCCCTTCTGCTTTGAACTGAGGCATGATAAACATCATTTCGTTTATGGGAAAATCCAGCTGGCCTGCATCAGTATTTGTGACCAAATAACTCTGCTTTGGTTTCTTCTCAAATGAATACATGTGATTGAATGCAACCTTGGCCTCGATTGTTTCGTAGTTATAGTGTTTAGTTGGATCCCCTTTATCCATTCCCTTCGGATCATTTGCTCGCTGAGCCATAATGCTTTGAAGTATTCTGAGCTTTTCGATTTCAGCATCAACTTCAGCCTTCTTTTCTTCTTTTGATTTTTCCACAACAATCGATTTCTCTTTATCTTTCAATACTTTATTGTCAGTTGTCTCTTTTGGTTTTGAACCACTCCCACCAGTCTCCGAAGATTTACCAATCACAATTCCTTTCGAAATTGGTCTTGCAATTGGCATTGTTATTACGACTGTTGAAGTCACCTGTTCAGCAAAAACAATTATTGGTTTTGTTCTAGGGATTTTCGAAGAAAATACTTTTCCCACAACTTTCGCATCTTCTCCACTAGTCTTCGACTCACTAGTTTTTCTTTCTCCCCCTTGCACCCCTGTGAAAACAGGTGGGGCATTTGTGGTTGGAAGAAGACTTGATACGCGAAAGAGAGGAGCAAGTTGGTTGTTGAGAATGGCTTCGAATTGGATAAACTTCTGAGATAAAAATTCAGGTGTAATCAATGGAGAAGAAACCGGCCTATCAGAAATCTCTTTTAACTCCTTGAGCAACTTAATCACTTCTTCAAAGCTTGCACTTTCGGATGTTGAAAGTTGAGTAATTTGAGGACTCAAATTTTCATACAACTTAACAAATCGAGTGACTGCGTCACAAATGATATCAACCTTTTGATGCAATGATGCATAGTCATGTTGAACAGTTGCTATTTCTCTTTTCATATCTTCACGAAGTTCGTGAATTTGCAAGTTGACATCCTCTCGAACTTTATTCACATATTGAATAAAAAGAACATGTCTTTCCTTTGCAACATTCTTCAACTCTCTCAGATCACCAACAAATTTCGAATTTTGAGAACTGATTCGAATTTCATTATTTTGATCATTGAGATCAACTTTCTCCAAGACTCGAGATTCAGAACCTTTAATCATCCCCGATACTTTACTTATGATTCTGGATTCAAACACCTTCAGCAATGAATCAACTTCAACACTTGAAACAGACGAACCAACCCCTAGATCTGCTTGAGATTAAATGACAGAATTCAACTTTTGATTTAAAATCTTAAACTGCTTCATGGTCATCAACATGTGATCTGGAAACTGCTCTTCTTCTTCATGAAACTCCAAGTCGTCAAACATACCGCCAAACCCCTCATTATCAGTCTCTGTCTCCATACAAACAGTTTCTTGAAAAGGTGAAGTTGTTTTGGGTGGCTCAGTAGATTGAGAAGAAAAAATAGATATAAAGGGTTGATCAAGAATGTGTTCGAATGTTGGGGAATCAGTTGTTGAAGTAAGAGGAGTAGAAGATAACGGTAAAGAACCAATACTTTCAAACGGAGCAGAAGTAGATGGACCTGTAGCTTCATTTTTCGAACCTCCTTCACCCATATTGACATTTGCATCCGTATCAGAACGTGTGCAGGGATGCCTGAAGTTCGAACCTCCTCAGGAACTGATTTGGCAATCGAATCTTCGTGTGGTATGACAACTGTCTTCTCAGGAGTGAAACTTTCTGTGATAAGAGTAAACTCTGAAGTTTCGGGAATTCTTTCACTATCATCATCTGTTGACTCAGTAGAGATTACAAGTTTTCGAGTCTTCTTCTTCTTTTTCTTTGACAAATGCTTTGCCATGTCTTCAGCCCTTCGTTTCTTGGACACCAATGAAACAGGTGCGGGCACTTCCCTAATTAAAACACCTTGATGAATGATTTGAGGTTTTCGAATCACTTGTTGTGTGGGAGACTTGCGTTTATGGGTTGACTTCATTTTAATTCTTCGAAACATTCCAGGCTTCGAAGGAATGATAACATTTTATTGGGTTTCTTCAAGAATAGGCTCATTCACTTGAGTCTCAGCAACAGACACTACATCAGTTTCAGGCTTCTGCTTTGGAGATTTCGAAGATTTTGACTCAGTTTCATTCTTCTTCGTCTTCTTGGATTTCGTATCATCTCTATCCAAGAGTATGCCATTTTTGATTGAAAAATCAATAGTCTTCAAATATGCCACCAATACAGAGTTCGAAGGATCAACTCTTTTAAGCATAGCATCTGGAATACGAGCAACTGATGGAAAAACTTCAGCACTATCTGTGACATCCTTCGGATAGTGGTATGATTGAAAAACTGCTTTGTCTTCATCATTGGGTACCAAAATCCCTTCCATATTGTAAAAGTGTTGCAAAATCAAACTCCAGTATCTTGCACACGAAATACCATGAATAGCATTCGTGTGTTCTACACCCTTTTGGAATTCCTTCCACAACTGTGTAGAATAATCTACTTGAAGATCATAGTAGATGCCAGCAACCATGGCATAAACCTCCATTCTTCCTTTATCAAGGCCAGCTTTTTGTCATTCACCAGATGAAAAGTATTCGTATCAGATGCTTTGTTGTATGTCGCAGTTGATCCTGCTTGAGAAAGCCATGACAATGGAACAGAGAAAGAGTTGAACATCGCTTTAGCCAAAACCGAGTTCTTCAAAGCAACTATGACCATCTTTAATTCTTCTGGGTACTGAGAAACTTCACCCTCCAAGTAGTAGTTTGTTGCTTGAATCTTCATTATTGGTAATGAAGAGGCGTCTTCAGTGGTATGAGAATCAACATGAGCAGAAGTCGCCATTGTTAGGGTTTGAAGATGATGATGAACAGAGAATTTTGGGAAATTTGCTTTTTGATCGCATAAACTGACAATGAACCCCTGGAATTCCCTTTTATATGTAACCCTTGAATTTGAATTTGAAGCGGGATATGTATTTAATGATATCCAACGTGGCACCTTGAAAATCGGACCATTACTGCGTAAAAGTAGCCATGCGTCAAAAAGTAGCTGTCACATCGCCTTGGGAAACGGACAGAATACCATACGTCACTTAAAAACAGTCTGTCTTGTAATCCCCAATAAAATTGTAACCGTCAGAACCCTTCGAATGGAAGCAAGGCTCTTTCACTTTTGGGATGAAAAGCGAAGTCATACGCCAGAAGTTCGAAACCATCAGCCTAAGTTGGTATTACTCAGATCCTCAAGGATTTTGTGAGTGTTGTGTTCCAAAGAATAGAGACGTGAAACAAATATAAGAAAAATATGGGATATTGTGATGTCAAACCATTGACACAAAAGCAGATGAAATCCCGGGCAAAGATTACTTCATTAATCATTAAGAAAAATGATCAATAGCTTGTGTGGGTTCCCGTGAATTACAATCGAATACTTGTTGATAAGTATCAAAGGGCTTCTTTTATAATGCTTCGTGGATAGTTCAAAATTTCATTACATGTCGTCCTAAACATAAGGTGAAAAATTGTAACAGAAATTACTTGTTTGACCAGTGTAGTCAGTGACAAGTTGGCGTTGAAAAATTTTGAAATGACTAGGACATTCGAATGAAACTCACACGGAAATCATATTCAAGAAAAAAAAATTTGTGTTCTGGATCTTGTTGGGTAACAAACATCATGGGTTTCGAATGTTTGATCAAGACCACTCATTCGAAATGAATATGATTTGGAGTTTCGAATTTTGGTACAGAAACAAAAGTTTTGTGAAAATATGGAACTTAGTTCCCCGTCAATTCCTTAAAAGATAATGAAAAGTGGGTTTCACTTTCATCACGGTCTCATGATGTCAGATCATAAACACAGAGTTTTGATATATCTAAGTCTCGATGGGTTTGATCAGAGACCTCTCGGACATATGTCTTCGTGTGTGATCGTGTAAGAACTTTATGGATGAGAAAGATTGATGTAAGACACGAAAAGTACCTCTGTTATGTTTGGACCAAACAGTAAACTCTTAACTCATTTTGAGAAGAGTAAGGTAGCTCAGAGACTAATGTCAATATAAGCCTGATTGGGAAGAAATCTTATTTCATTAAGGCTTTCGTACAGACACATTGAGTCATGGAGGCTTTGGTCAACATATAGCAGCATGCTTCTAGGGACATCCTAATTAGTTCGTCTGATAAAAAATTTATCGATTCATACGAAAAATGTACCTTACCCGAGTACTGCAAGCATAATCTCCTCTGTATCTTCATGAGAATCTGCAACAAAATACTAAAAAGAAATAAGAATCAAAATATTTTTGATGTTTTGATTTTTCGAAAATAAAGACAGAACAAACGAAAATCTTTTTGAATTTTTAAAATTTTTCGAAAATTAAATGACAAAATAAACGAAAATCTTTTTGGATTTTTAATTTTTTCGAAAATTAAATGACAAAACAAACGAAAATCTTTTTGGATTTTTGAATTTTCTGAAAATTAAATGACAAAATAAACGAAAATCTTTTTGGATTTTTGAATTTTTGAAAATTGAAATAGTACTTGATGCAAATATGCAAAATTTTATCATCCCCTTATAAGTAACAAATGTACGAATTCGAAGAGGTCGAAGCGTTGACTATGTATAGTAACAGCTGAATCAACCCTTAAAATAAGTAACAAATGTGTGAATTCGAAGGGGTCGAAGCGTTGACTATGAACAGTAACAGCTGAATCAACCCTTAACAAATGTGCGAATTCGAAGGGGTCGAAGCGTTGACTATGAACAGTAATCTCTGAATGCTGAATGACTGTGCCTTGTCTTTTATTAAGCGCCTCTGATTCATTCCATATCGTGCATCATTCTTCTTTTTCGCATGGAACAGAATTTCCATCGATCATTCCAAGTCCCTCTATAATTCTCACAAAAGATTTTTCATCTAACGGTTTCGTGAAAATATCAGCTAACTGATCAGTTGTTTTCACGAAATGTACTTCAATATTTCCATCCTCCACGTGATCTTTGATAAAATGATAACGAAGAGCTACATGTTTAGTCTTCAAATGCTGCACAGGATTATGACAAATTCTTATTGCACTTTGAGAATCACAATATAATGGAATCTTTTTCATATTTATTGCATAATCACACAATTGACTTTGGATCCATATTATTTGTGAAGTGCAAGCAGCAGCAGCCACATGTTCTGCTTCAGCTGTTGAAATTGATACGCATGTTTGCTTTTTCGACTGCCAGCTTACCAATTTGCCATCAAGAAATTGACATCCACCACTTGTGCTTTTTCGATCAATATTACAACCACCCAAGTCTGCATCCGAATACGCTTGTACATAGAACCCAGTTTTCGAAGGATACCACAATCCTAACGAAATTGTTCCTTTAAGATAACGAAAGATATTCTTTACAGCAGTGAGATGTGGTTCTCGTGGATTAGACTAATACCTAGCACAATTACACACAGAAAACATGATATCAGGTCTACTAGCTGTAAGATAAAGTAATGAACCAATCATGCTCCTATATAAAGTTATGTCAACGACAGGTTTATCTAACGAAGATGTAAGCTTTATGTCCGTTGCCATTGGAACTCGTAACTTCGTGCTATTCGTCAATCCAAACTTTTCCAACAGATTCTTCGTATATTTGTCTTGATTAATAAAAATTCCTTTTCTGTTTTGACGAATATTCAAACCAAGAAAATTATTGATTTTTCCCATCATGCTCATTTCGAACTTACTCTTCATCAAATCTTCGAATTCTCTAGACAAAGCAGGTTCAGTTGAGCCAAAAATAATATCATCAACATAAATTTGAACAAGCATTAGATGATTCCCCACTTTCTTTCGAAATAATGTGGGATCAACTGATCCTTGTTTAAATTTAGATTGTTTCAAAAATGAGGTAAGAGTTGCATAACATGCTCGTGGTGCTTGTTTCAAACCATAAACTGCCTTATCTAAAATATAAACATGATTTGGAAATTCTTCGTTAATAAAACCTGGGGGTTGTTCCACGCAAACAGTTTCTTCAAGATCTCCATTTAGAAATGCACACTTCACGTCCATTTGATAAACATCAAAATCTTTGTGAGCTGCATAAGCTAGAAATATACGAACCGCCTCGAGTCTTGCGACAGGGGCAAAAGTTTCTTCATAGTCGATTCCTTCTTGTTGTGAATATCCTTTAACAACAAGTCTGGCTTTGTTTCGAACAATATTTCCATCTTTGTCAGTTTTATTTTTGAAAATCCATTTTAACCCAACAATCGAAACATTTTCAGGTTTAGGTATTAACCTCCAAACCTTGTTTCGTTCAAATTCAGACAATTCAGATTGCATTGCAACAACCCAATCTGAGTGTTCCATTGCAATCTTAACTGTTTTTGGTTCAATTTTAGAGATGAAAACATTGAACATGAAAAATTCTTGATGAGTATTCAATACCTCATTCTTTGCACGAATTTGAGCTCTTGTTAAAACTCCCTCTTGTGGATTCTCAATTACTTGATTCTTCGGATGATCTTTTGTCTATTTTTCCATTGGTGGATATGCTGGATCAAATTCCAAAGGTGCATCTTCGTATATATCATCGTTTTCTGAGCCTACAATCGAACAAGCATCATCAAAATCATTATTATCTTCAATATTTTCTGAATGCTCCCCCTCAACATCATCATTCAAACTTTCTTTCTCCCCCTCGAAAGAATGCATGTTGTCATCTAATGTATTCGAATCCAAGTGCTCCCCTCCACTGGATTGTTTTGCATACTTTCGCCTTTATCTGGAGAATTTGATGTTGAAGCATCATTAAGCGTTGTTAGTTCAGAGATATGATTATCACTTGCATTTATTTCAGCATCAACAGCATGATCTGAAATTTCAAAAATTAAATCATAATCAATATCTAATGGTTGTGAGGATTCAGATTCATCTTGTATGTTTTTCAGAATTGAATGATTTTCAAACTGAGTTGTTGTTTGTTTAATGTAGTAATCATCAAATGTAAGATTAAAAGTTTCTTCAACTTTTCGTGTTCTTTTACTCAACAGACGATATGCAACTGAATTATACGAATATCCCAAGAAAATCCCTTCATATGCTTTTGCTTGAAATTTCGTAAGATTATCCTTGAGATTCATAATGAAGCACCTGCATCTGAAAACATGGAAAAATTTGACATTAGGTTTTCGATTGTTGAGAATTTCATATGGAGTAATGTTAAAACCTAGGGGTTGTTCCACGCAAACAGTTTCTTCAAGATCTCCATTTAGAAATGCACACTTCACGTCCATTTGATAAACATCAAAATCTTTGTGAGCTGCATAAGCTAGAAATATACGAACCGCCTCGAGTCTTGCGACAGGGGCAAAAGTTTCTTCATAGTCGATTCCTTCTTGTTGTGAATATCCTTTAACAACAAGTCTGGCTTTGTTTCGAACAATATTTCCATCTTTGTCGGTTTTATTTTTGAAAATCCATTTTAACCCAACAATCGAAACATTTTCAGGTTTAGGTATTAACCTCCAAACCTTGTTTCGTTCAAATTCAGAAAATTCAGATTGCATTGCAACAACCCAATCTGAGTGTTCCATTGCAATCTTAACTGTTTTTGGTTCAATTTTAGAGATGAAAACATTGAACATGAAAAATTCTTGATGAGTATTCAATACCTAATTCTTTGCACGAATTTGAGCTCTTGTTAAAACTCCCTCTTGTGGATTCTCAATATCTAATGGTTGTGAGAATTTCATATGTGGTTGATACGGCTTCAGCCCAAAGATATTGTGGAAGATTCGCATATGCCAACATAGTCCTTGCCGCTTCGCATAGAGACCTATTTCTTCGTTCAACGACACCGTTTTGTTGTGGTGTGTATGGAGATGAAAAATTATGCAAAATCCCTTTGTCCACCAAAAATGAATCAAGAACATTGTTCTTAAATTCAGTTCCATGACCACTCTTAATTTTTCGAAAAATCTTCTTCAATGTTGTTTCCATCTTTTTGATAAAGTCAATCATGATTTGTGCAACTTCAGATTTCAGCCTGAGAAAATAAACCCATGTAAATCTGGGAAAATCATCAACAATCACTAAAATGTACCGTTTCTTGTTGAGAGTTGAAACAGTCGAAGGACCACACAAATCAATATGTAAGAGCTGCATAGGTGCAACTATTTTCGAATCAATCGTAATTGGATGACCTTGTTTATGTTGCTTGCCAACTTCACAAGCTGCACATAAAGAATCATTGTCAAATTTAAGTACAGGTAAACCTCTTATCAGATCTTGTACCACAAGTTTATTGATGTTTCGAAAATTGAGATGAGAAAGTCTTCGATGCCAAAGCCAACTTAAGTCTGATGTTGCCTTCGAAAGAAGACATATAGCAGGTTTCCCTACTATCGGATTGATGTCCAAAGTGAACATGTCACCTTTCCTTTTGGATTTCAGTAACACCTCTTTTGTTGTGACATTCGAAATAATACTACCTTCTTCGTTAAAAAGAACTTGATTGCCAGTGCCCACAACAAGTTGAGAAACACTTATCAAGTTATGTTGAAAACCTTCAACATATGCCACCCGATTCACTGTGAATTGACCATTCGTGATCTTCCCATATCCTTTGACTTTACATTTTTGATTGTTCCCAAACTTCACTACTCCAGCATTTTTGAGACTTCGAAAATCACGTAAATTCTCCTTCTTCCCAGTCATGTGACGAGAGCAACCACTATTGATGTACCATTTGTTATCATATTTCTCATCACATAGTACCTACATTCAATGGAAAAATTTAGGTACCCATGGCTTTTTGGGTCCTTGAAAATTAGATTTCAATTTCGAATGTAATGAAGAACTTTTAACCTAATCACAAACTTTTGTTTTGAGACTATCAATTAAGTTTATATCTTCATTTAAAGGAACCGAAACATAAATTTTTGATGGTTTCGAATGTTCACTGACATTACCCTTCGAATTGTGAGTTTGTGAATGAACATTCTTTGCTTTTATTACCGGTTTCCATGCTTTGACTGAAATGTTCGAATCCTTAGACGATGAACTGCCATTTGATGAATTATTCACATACTTTTCATATGCCTCGTGAATTTGCTCCTTTGAAAATGTATTTGACTGATACATCTTTCCTTTTCCTTCAAGCCAATGATCAATGTTCTTCCTTGACGTTATTCCTTTTTCTTGTGAAGTTTTCATATTTTCTTTCTTCGTTTGATTTGGAAAATTTGGCTTTTTAGGAACAAAATCAGCTTTTGGATTTGTTATAAAAGATTTAGCATATGATGTATCAACTGTTGATTTAAAATGTTGATGTTGAAAGAATTTTTGATTTGGTTTTGAGTTATTTGAAAATTTTCTTGGAATATTAGTTTCTGAAACTTTCGAAAACCATGGTTGTTTATTCACTTCAGACTTTGAATGATTTGATTGAGATGAGTGTTGAGGTTTTGTTGAAAAAGATGAATTTTTAGCTTTGAAAACTTTTTTGGGTGATTTTGATTCAAACAACTTTTGAGACTCAACATTTTGCCAAAATATTTTCTTTCTTGCTTGTCTTTTTGAAATGTTGTTTTCCTTCGAAAATTTGTCAATTTGATCTTTGAATTCCTTGGAGTTTAATTTGACAACTTTTTCACATTCCTTTTCAACTTGTATTGAATTCTCTTTTTCAATTTCTGATTTTTCAACCCATTTTCTTTGTGGTTTTTTATGTTGGAAAACATACGAATTCTTTGTTAAGTTGTTTTCAACTGTGCTTTGATTTGCGAAAAAACCTTCATCAGTTGTTTTTGAATTATCCTCTTCAACTAACTTCTTTAATTCTGGTTTGATTTTCTCAACATTTCTAGTAGTTACAAAAACTTGATTTGGAAAAATGACATTATTTGTACATTTGAAATTTGGATAAACCACTGAATTCGTTTCAAGATAGTGTTCACCTTTTTCATTCATCACTTTTTTGAACTTTTGTGTATCACCATACACCTGATCAACCACAATTCGAGGAGTTTCTTCTTCCTTTGAAGATTTCTTTTCCTTCGAAATGTTCACTTCATCTTCATCATTACTATCATCAGTTTGGCTGTCTTTGAGATCCACGAAGTTCATATCATAAACTTTCGAAGTTGAGGGTATATCAGTTTCATTTTCAACCATCAAATCCTTAACTTTTTTCTTTTCCTTTAGATGTTGAAGCAACATTAACAATAGACAACTAAGAACAATCAACATCTTCAAGTTCACTAATTTCACTAATATTGTCAGAATTATCTTCAATATCAGCAAAATTAGATTGAGAATCAGATGTTGAATTCTCAGTCTTTTTCAAAATTTGAATTTGTTCAGATTTAGTCAAAGTATCATTCACTATGTTAACTAATTCATTCGCATCAAGACATTCATCAATTTTGACAATTCCATATTTATATCTATCATCAGGAACTCTGTCAAAATCAGCTATTATTTGCTCACAATCATACGAAATATTATCTACCATGGCTCTTTCGTATGCTAGGAAAGGTAGTAATTTTCTATGTTGCTCTTTACTTATATCACATGAATGATGTAAATCAGTTAATTTGCTATAAAGTCGTTTAGCAGAATTACAATAGATATTTCTTTGTGCTAGCAAAAGTTTAACATCACTCGATAACCTATCCCTATCACACATTATATTTGTCATTTGTAATTCCAAATATTCAATTTTGCTTATTTTCATGTCTAATCTATTTTTCACCTCTAACAACTCCATTGATAATTTGTTGGCCTCATTGCTAGCAGATACAACAATTGAATCAAAATAAGTAACCGTCTCATCAAAAGAAATTAGTTCAGAGTCATAAGCATGTGTAGGAATATTAAAAGATTCGAGAATTTTACGTACCTTTGTTGTCATTGGAGATTTGTCAGCTGCTTTGGATATGAAGCATCATCCCCTCACTTCGAATTCCTCATCATCTGAATCCTCCTCCATTTTCGCATACAACGCACCATGCGTTGGATTCCTCATTTCTTCATCATCTGACCCGGATGACCAGATTTGATAAGTTCCATCTTCATCCTCATGCTCACCCTTTGCAACCAATGACAAATTCTTTGCTTTAGCACGAACCACCTCAAGCTTCTCTGCATAGTATGCCTCATCTTTGACTTTATTCTTCCTTTCATCCTTCTTTCGAAGCATACAGTCATTTGCAAGATGTTTCGCACCGTTGCAATAATGACAATATATTCCAGCATCACCTTTCAGCTTCTTCTCACCCTTTCCATCAGCTATCTTCGAATCTTGCTTCTCAACTTTCTTTTTCTCCTCAACAACATTTTTACTCACAGAATTTCCTTTCACCTCAGCAAGCTTAGTCTTCGAATTGAACGGCGTTTTGAAAAATTTCTTGACACGATTATTCGAGTAAAATGCTATTGCTTCATCATCCGAATTCATGATGAATCCTTCTTCTTCCTCAGAATCACCATTTTCAGCTTCTTTCTCAGAAATCTTTGACACAAGAGCTAATGGACCTCCCAAATTCAACTTCGATTCCTCAGCAATTTCATTTACCTCAATTTCGTGTGCTTTCAACTGATTGTACAAATCATTGAGAGTTGATGTATCAAAACTTTGCTGATTCTTCACCATCATACTCACACTTCTCCATTCTTTTCGAAGTCCCGTTACAAAGATGAGATTGAATTCCATTGAAGTCCTGGTAATTCCATAGCGATTGCACCGATAGATTAACTCGTTCAGACGTTCATAGTAAACTTCAATTGTTTCTCCTTCTTTTTGTTTGAAATCTTTCAACTCAACCAAACACTGTTTAACTGAATTGATTTTTGTCTTCTCACTTCCTTGAAATTTATCTTTCAGATTGTTCCAGACTTCCTTTGCAGTTGTACAACTCCTAACGTAATTGTACACAACTGGAGGTAACGCACCTCGCAGTTCCCTCATACACATCTTCTCCAGTTTCTTCAGACGATCAGTTTGATTATCAATTCCAGAATTTGAAGAAGATGATCCAATTGGTTGAACATTCACTGGAACATTGACATTTCTAGTGATATATGACCATAATTCTTCATCCAGACCATTCAGATAATCCTGCATACGATCAGCCCACTGATCATAGTATTCAGGGATTAGCATTGGAATTTTGGTTGATGAACCTAGCAAATGAGAAAACGAGGTCATCGAATTGAGATTGAAACTCGCCATTGTTGTACGGAAGAATATTTTGAGAAGTTTGAAAAGATTTGAGAATTTGAAAACAAACTAGATGAATCAAATCGAATTGATGAGAATAACACTCGATTCAACAATTCAAATGCAAAATCGAATCACAGACTAAGATCTTGACAATTTTTCACTTTCAAAAAGTAAGGAAACTTTTGAATCAAAAAGTTGATTCAAAAACTTTTTGAACAACGTGAAAATCAGATCAAAGATATGATTCCTGCTCTGATACCAATTGATGAATCAATGAATCGAGTAATGAATTAATCAGAGTATGAATTCAAGTAAGAATATGAGATTTGAACACAGGATGTAAATATGATCTTGTTATGCTCTATTATGCTTTCGAATTCTTTACAGAGTACAGTAGACAAGTTTGTAAAAGTTCTTATCTAACTCTAGTAAATAACCCTATTTATAGGGAACTGAAAGCATACAAAAAATATACTAAGGCATTGACTCTAAAGCTTCGAATAAAAGCGCCTTAGTAAAATACATTACAAAATATTCGAAGAGTCCAAAACATACTTCGACTAATTACAACAATTCGACCCTTACAGGAAGGATTCAGCTTCATGTTGTATCCGTCTAGTATGTTGAAGGCTCCTTCAAGATCCTTGAGGTGATCTTCAACTTTCTTTGACTTGACCACCATATCGTCGATGTAGACTTCCATGGTGTCCCTAGTTTGTCGTGGAACATCCGGTTAACTAGCATTTGGTATGTTGCAATTAAATTTTTATGACCAAAGGGCATAGAAATATAGCAATATCTACATGTTGGGGTTATGAATATGGTATCCTCTTGGTCAGAGTGTTCCATTTGAATTTGTTGGAACCCTGCTGATGCATCCATGAATGTTAATAGTTCATGGCCAGTCGTAGCATCTATCATGGAATCTTTTTGTGGTAGGGGAAAGGATCCTTAGGTAAAGCCGTGTTGATATGTGTATAGTCTACACATAGTCTCCATCTGATAGTGAGGATCCTATTAGTATTTTCATATCAGTATCGTTAAGCTCAAGGGGCACTTCTTTTGTATCTTCGTCTCTGGATTGTAGTACATTTTCTGCCCTTTGGTTTAATTGTTATGCTTGTCATGGGGCTGTGGAAGTCTTCATCAAGGTCTTGTAGCACTCCTTGGATTCTTGTTGGTTACCCATGGGGTGGGCGTCTTCACACATTGATGGTATGTTGATTGGACAGCCTTCATGTCATGGTTCCACGATCTTCCTAATATAACATTATAGGAGGATAAATTATCAATTACACAAAATCGTTGCATAGAATTTACCCCCATTATTTAGATAGGCAGCTTTATTCCGCCGACCGTTTTCTTTGTTTCGTTACTGAATCCTGTTAACATCGAGGATCTTTTGACTATTTCGGGCTCTGTGACATTCACTCTTTTTAAAGCATCCAGGAGTATAATTTTAACTGAGGATCCTCCGTCGACAAGGATCCTTCTGAAAAAGTGGTTGGTGATGTAAAGAGTGAGCACCAGTCTATCGTGGTGGGGATCCTGAATGTCCGCCCTATCTGTTTCGTCAAAGGTGATCTCTTTCTTGTCTGTGATTGACGTATTCTTCTGAGGGCTTTCTTCTTTCGCCATTTTTAACACTTTGGCATGCCTTTTTGCTGCAGAATAAGAGGTACCACAAATGTTCGATCCTCCAGAGATAAATTTGATTACCTTGGCATTCGTAGGAGGGGATCGTTG
Source organism: Lactuca virosa (assembly GCF_052849685.1). Classification (NCBI taxonomy): domain Eukaryota; kingdom Viridiplantae; phylum Streptophyta; class Magnoliopsida; order Asterales; family Asteraceae; genus Lactuca; species Lactuca virosa. Next base: position 248,324,255 of record NC_136432.1, read on the forward strand.
TTTCTCTAAGATCTTATGAGGATCCTGATCCTTTTCTTTGAATATTACTTTCCTTTTTCCAAGGATCTCTTTGAGATATCCCTTTCTGAGTAGGTAACTGATCTCCTTCCTGAGAGTTATGCAACCTTTAGTAATATGACCAAAGTCCTCATGGTATGCACACCATTCAGACTTGTCTTTTCAGGTGGTGGACTTTTCTCCCTTTCTTGGCCATCTCGCTTTGTCGCCAAGATCTTGCATGGCAAATATTAAACCTGAAACATCCACAAAAAAGCAACCGTGAGTGATCTTAGGATTCAGTGACGAAACAAAGCAAACGGTCTAAAATGTATCTATGTATAAGTAAAACCACATCATAACTTTGTTGCAATAAATCCTTGAAAGCCAAAAGACATCATGTGTATAAGTATATATATATATATATATATATATATATATATATATATATATATATACACTTTGAAGACTATGTTCGTAATGAACCTTTGAAAGTCAACAAGTTAGAACAAAAATCATAAATTAAACCTTACTTTAGAGTTTTCAGCCTAGGACCCCAACAATCTAGTGATTTCGGTTTGCACTAGGACCAAAATCACAAGTGATCTCGATTGGAACATAGACCGAAATCACACGTGATTTTGGTTGATGCATAGACCGAAGTCACATAAGATTTTGATGGTTTCTATGGGGTTTTCGGTGGGAATAAAGAGAAAAAGAAAGGTTGACTTCTTGACTTGATGTTTCATCCTTTCCAACGTTTTACCCAGCATGTATCAAAGCAAATACCCAATAGATAACAAATTAAATATCCCATCACGTTTCATTCCTTATTTTCCTTTCTGTTTACTCTAAACTCTCTCAAGAATCAAGTCCAGACCTTCCAAGTTCAAAATCTCCAAGTTTGTTCTTAGAGTTTTGGTAAGTTCTTCTTGATTATCTAGTGTTTTTACACACTTTTACACTAGTTTCATCTTATTTACACACATTATTATGTGTTAAAATTCTTAGGATAATATCATTTCCAAGGAAGTTCATCAACTCCATTCAAGTGTTTAGGCTTGAAGACCTCCACAATCATATGTACTGGAAAATCAATCTAGAGAGAGAAACAAGAAAGAACGTGTTTGTGTGTGTGTGTGTGTGAATCTTATGTACTGGAAAATCAATCAATTCATTGTGTGCATCGAAGATTCAACTTGTTTTTCTTCTTCTTCTTCTTCTCATTCTATCTTGCATCATCTACTTGATTGGGATTCTGCACCATCAAGTGGATCTGATTGAAATATCAAAGCGATTTGGGGACTTAGAAGTGGTATCAGAGCTTGGATCGTATCAATCAATTTTGCAAGATATTGAACGTTTTTGGACTTTTTCTTGAACGTTTTGGCGTTTTTTTTATTTGTTTTGGAAGAAATATTGGCTGTTTGTTCTTCATGATCTTCATATTTTTCACTTTTTCATCGAGTTTCGCGTTAAAAAGTTGAAAAAATCATGTTTTTGGAAGTAATCTGCAAGACCCCGGCGGCTAATCTCGTCCTCGGTGTAGGGTTTCAGAGGAGTTTTTGGCCGAAAGCGATTTTGCGGTCAGCAGTTTGCGGTGGAGCGTGTCTGAGATTTCGGTGAGAGGGTTTGCGGTGGAGCGTCTGCGAGGGATTTCAGTTCGGATATTTGCGGTGTGAGGTTCTCGGCCTCGGAGCTCTCGGCTCGCACGTGTTCGGTTCCGATTTCGGTCTCACATTTTCGGTCAGAAGTTGTTTTCCATGCGAGACTTCTCGGTGTGGATGAGAAGCCTCGCGATTTCAATTTTTGAAGTTTCGTTTTCGGCCTAAAGTTTTGACTTTCGACTTTTGACTTCCAAGTTTGAATTTTGACTGTCAACTTTGACCTTTAACTTTCCAAGTTGACTTTTGACTCTCAAGATTAATCTTTGACTTTTAACTTTGACTTTCTCGTTTAACTTTCAAGTTTTAACGTTTGACTTTCTCGTTTGATTTTTAATTTTCAAGTTTGACTTTTTAAGTTTGACTTTTAAGGTTGACTTTTGAGGTTTCAAGTCAAAGGGTATTTTTGGTAAACAATGAGTTCATCAATCACAAAAGAGGTCAATGAAACTTCCTATTCTCAAGGATGTAGTGACACAATTAAATTTCTTCGTGATCAAATTGATATACTACGTAGAGACAATGAGGACCTTAAATATGAAGGATACACTCTCAGAAAGGCCCAAAAGCCCTTAAAAGAACAACTAGAGTCCAAGACAAAGGACTTTAGAAAGCTTCAGGAAGACTATAGTAACAAATGTGATAACTATAACCATGTTAAGAGACAGATTGCTAGCTTAACTACCGAACTTGATGCACTAAAAGATAAATATAATGATGTTGAATTTAACTTTAAGAAATTTGATGCGTCAAGTGAGGTAGTTGTGTCCATGATTGAGAAACAATTAAAATTTAAAGATAATCAGAATAAGGGTCTAGGGTATCACAGTGTTCCACCTCCCTTCAATGATAACTATACCTCACCCCTTGATACCAATGAGGTAGAGATATCTACTCAGTATGGCCCTCCCCCTGTACCAGTTTTAGCAAAGACTAAACAATCTGATCCAACTAAGAGTATTAAGGTGAGCAATACGAATGTCTCTACTTCATGTCCAGGTAAAGTAGTGGAAAATGAGAACAAGGAGAACATAAACAATTTTGTTAATTCTGTTGATTGTCCAACAAATGTCTTTTTGAACTCTGAATCTGTTGCTTCTAATTTAGTTACTTCTAGTAAACGTGTTTTTGGTAAATACAGGCCACCAAAACAAGCGAAACAGACTGCTTGCTGTAAGTGTGCTTGTGGGAATAATCAAAGACAATGCATGGGCACGTTAACCAGGACAGGCAGAAACAACTTCTACATAAAGAAACAGACTTGTTTCCACTGTGGAACACCTGGACACATTGCCAGAAATTGTCCAAATCGTGCATATGTTCCTTACTATTCACAAGGTTGGCAGAACGTGCCAAGAGGGGATTTTTTCAAAAGAAACCCTTCGAGGTCACAATCAAACAATGGCAATTGTAATGCTAAGAAGGACAAGAATCAAACTCCCAAAAACAAGAGAGGAATGCCGGACAAGAAGCCAAATTCAAGAGATGGCTCGGTTAAATGAAGATCAGTTAATTCAAAGTCATCTCGGCACTCGGTTTCAAGTTTTAAAGCAAGTGCTAAGGGATCCATCCGATCAAACAAGAAATGGGTTAAACCCGACTCCAAATGGGTACTGAAGGTTCACACTCCTACATTATCTAATGATTCTTACATTACTTCATCTTTTGTGTGTGATAAACAGGGTATGTCATGGGAGAGAGTACCTTGCATAGATGATAAAGTTCAACCCAGATTCAAAATGGACTGGGTTCCAAAGACCAACTAATCCTAGACTCTGTCCTGGAGCAGCTATGGAGGAATATCATCAGACTTCGGTTTGTTGATAGTGGTTGTTCCAGGCACATGATAAGAGACATCTCTCAACTGTACAACATTCCGAATTTTAAGTGAAGGTATGTGTCCTTTACAGGAAAGGAACAAGGAAGAGATCACAAATGAGGATTGTACTTAACGGTGTGAAGAATTTTTTGATCTGGATGCAACTTCCGTTGGTGAATTACGATTTGAGTTTTCTTCCCGATACTCCTGAGTTTTTCTTAAAATGATTCGTTTTGAAGACAATTTTTTTTATTATTCTTTCTTCCCCATGCAAAAATTAAGGGAGAGAAATCAAAATTTAAAAAATTTAAAAAAAAAATTACAAAAACAAAAATTACAAAAATATGTCTTTCTTTGGTCAGTTTTTCAAGGAAGTGATATTAAGTATGAGTGATAACGGGCAGTTTAAACATGTGTAAGGTACTAAAGATGAATTATTTAGACTCTGTTCTCAATGTGTTGGTAGGCACAAAGGATTCAAAAGGACTAGACATAGATTGACAATGAAAGGACTTGACAGTATGGACTTAGATAGTTTCATTTGGTCTGACCATACGACGCTCGGATAGATTGAGCGGTGAGATAAACAAGGGAGCCTCCGAGATACATTAAAGTCCTATGTATCTAGAATTGTGGCTCAACATTTCTTCGATGTACGGACTTATGTCCTTAATTTCGGTACTGATAGGGTGACTGGGGGGTTCTGATAAACTACGTCTGTAGGAAATTATTTTCTTGCTTTCTATCTGTCAGTCATATGTTGCCTCCTTTGCGCGATTGGAACATATCCGACCTGGAATGCAACATATGCAACTCTATCTCTATGAATCTCCTTATCTATGCAATTCTTTCTATCTGTTAGCCATATGTTGTCTCCGCTGCGTGATTGGAAAATATCCGACCTGGAACACAACATATGCACCCTACTATCTCTCTAACCGTCTATCTATGTTAGTCATATGTTGTTCCCTCTACGTCATTGTAAGACATCCGACCTGTGATACAACATATGCATCTCTATATTTATCTTCTCTCTCAAATAATTAAGCACTCACCTAAAGTAACGAGTTCTTTGGAAGTTCTTGATTGTCGGGGTATGTCGTGAAATGGGGAACACATTCTAGTGAATTTAAAATTGAATTAACTAAAGGTTGGTTGTAGATCTCACTGCTGAATATAAGTGGACAACAATATCCTTGGTCATCGTCAGCTAAATAGTCCATTTAGGAATATAGGTGCAATGACTTGTCATTTATAATCTGTCCAACTTGTCAATATCCTTTGTGTTTAAGTGAATCACAATATCGGAGATTGACCAGATCTAAACATGTAGGTGTGTGCTGATATACGATATTAAATTGCTTGACAACTTTGATCCTAAAAGTCTTAAATTTAGTTATTATTTTTGTTTTTGTTAAATTTGTTCATATTTTCCCTCTATGCATAAATTTAAGGGGGGGGGGGGGGGAATTTAAAAAAAAAATCCAACAAAAATCACAAAATTAAAAAAAAATCCAACAAAAATAAAAAAAAATCCAAAAATATTGTTTTTGAGCGAATTTTACCTATTATTTTTATTTTATTTTTAAGTCTTCTTGAGCATATTTTACCTTTTATTTGTATTTCTTTCTTAGTCATTTTTATTTGTGTGCTAAGTTTACTTTTAGTTTTGTTTTTATCTCAAAATTTCATTTGTGTTAAAACGAGAACTTAAAGGAAGAAGAGACTCATGGAGAATTCAATGTAAGAAGAGACTCAAGGAGACTGCACTTTCACACAGATTCTGCGAGTATTCTCTTTCTGAGACAAGGTTACATCCTTGAACAACTGTGGTGAGAAGGGTCTTTATGATTCTATGATCCAAAGGGACTTTTTAGTCATTTGTTACTTTACAAAGTGCAACAGTGATCTTTGAAGAATTCTCATTCGAAGGAACAAGAAGTGAAGATTATTTTTCAACATTTAATCTTTCAATCGCAGAAGCAAGGTGAAGCTGTATTTGAAGATTATTTGACAGATTGCATTGAAGCCTCCTCAATCAATTTGCTGCTATCTATGAACCTGCTGAAGTGATCCAGAAAAATCGGTCTCTCTGTTATTTTCTTTGAAGATTCTCAAAGCTGCAAGTGCTAATTTTCAAGAATCCTTACAAGAAGCCTCCACACCCAATGTGCGTTCAAAGTAAAATTTTTGAAGAAAGCCCAACCGTTCAAGACGATGTCATTCATGCAGAAACTCATATGTTCATCTTGAAGTTGTGAAGAAATCGAAGATAAACGCTGAAGCCAAGCTCAATGCGAAGATTGAAAAGAAAACCAAGCTACAAACCCAGGGGGAGTTTGTTAGGTCATAATAAAAGAAAGCTATAAACCAAGGGGGAGATTTTTGGGTCTAAATTTATGGTTTATACTTTGCTTTTCTAGGCATTTATATTTTTCGGTCTAGGGCCAAAAAGAGTCTTGGGTTTTAGGTTGGTTGGACCGAAATCACATGTGATTTCGGTCTAGCTATTGGGTTTTGGGCATGGGTTTTGTCCAATATATATATATATATATATATATATATATATATATATATATATATATATATATATATATATATATATATATATATATATATATATATATATTGTATAATTATAGGCATGAAAAAGCAAGTAAGAGAGGAGGGATGTTCAAGGGGCTGCCATTGTTGAAGAGCGTGTTCTAGAGAGAGAAACCAGAGAGAAGGTGTGTGTGAATCTTGTGTACTGGAAAATCAATCAATCCAGTGTGTGCATTGAAGATTCAACATCTTTTTCTTCTTCTTCTTCTCATTATATCTTGCATCATCCACTTGATTGGGATTCCTCACCGTCAAGTGTATCTGATTGAAACATCAAAGCGATTTGGGGACTTACAGTTATCACTAGCTTTTATACAATTATTTGTTATATATTAGTTTTTAAATCCAAAACTAACTAAAACAAAACATAATCTATGTCATAAAATCATAAGAAAAATTATGGTTTGCAAAAATACATGGTTTTTGAAAAACTATTTACCAAAATATATTTTTTATAACAAAAAGGGGTACATTCTAGTTATTTGACCATTTTATGGGTTACAACCCAAAAATATGTTGTTTGACCTTACATTTTGAAACTAGACAAGATAACTACTACATATTTATATAAACGATTATATAAATAATCTTGACAAACACACATGACAAACTATAATTGGTATAGTTTGGGTGTCACAAACACTACACTAAAATTTCTTAAGAAACATATAATTATTTAAAGGTATAATTATTTCATCTACAAAAAAAGGGGTTTTCAGTTCACGTAAACCAGTTGATACAATTTTGTGAGACATTTGGCTTCACCGTACCTACCAGAGTACACACCCAGCCCTGCATTGTAACGAGAGTCTCTTGTAGGGAGAGCGTGACACTTGTTTATAGATCTATATGGGATTGACAACCCTGCACCTAAACTGTTAGCTACAGTTAGACCAGCAGGTCTGGGTGACAAATGTCTAACAGTTCCGACGCCTGAAGAATGTTATAGCAGGCCCCTAGTCGCATTAGTATGGTTATAATAACTCACATGGAGTATTTACAAAACATTTGGTTTACGGGGTTAACATACATTCAAGTAGTTTTATATAAAGATAAAACTTCATAACACCATTTTTAAGTACAACATTACTTACATTTTTAGTCTTGGGATTTAAGACTTACAGTTCATTTTTAAAGAAAATATTGGATTTTCTGAAAGTATACACTATCATTTTTCACGAAGCAGTTACAAATCCTTCTCATACAAAATGCTTATGAACTCACCAACTTAATTTTTGACACTTTTCAAAATCACTTGTATTCTCAGGACACTAGTAAACATGTAATCACAAGAGTTTTAGTGGATGGGGCGTCGTCGCATCACGTTATTTATTTTTGTCATATAATGTAGACAATGTTTTTAGCACAATGTAAACTTATTAAATATTCAATACAATAGTTGTAATGCTTTGATCGTTACTATTCAATTGTTATGATACTTACATGAAAGTCATTTGCCCCCAGACGTTTCCACAGTTCCGGTTTGGGGGTGTGACAGATGATCAGGTTTGGAATATGGTCTGGTGTTCTAGGATCTTTGGACCGAGGAGTTGACCTTCCTATAGGGGTTATCATGTGAGTTAGGTGGGTTGCTTCTCTTTTATATCTCCTTGTCTTCTTTGAGCCTTATAAATCTTAGTGCTATGTTTCTCACTTCGTTCATCCTTTTGCATGGAGTCATTACAAGGTCTTCGTAGAACGGAGAGTCTTTCTTTAAGCCCATTTTGAAAGCTTTTATGGCAGTTGCCATGTCGATGTTAGGGATACTCAACGCTGTCCTACCAAATCTATTCACAAAATACCTAAGGGATTCCTTACGGTCCTGAACTACTCGGTGAAGATCACTAGTGATCTTTTCGAATATTCTGCTACATGAAAATTGATTTTTAAAAAAGATTAACTAAGTGAGCAAATGAAGTAATGGAGTAAGGAGGAATGTTAATAGGCCATTTTAAGGCTGATCCTGTGAGGATTGAACTGAAACCCTTGTATAGACAAGCTTCCTTCAAATGTGTGGGAATATGGATGATCCGTGGTTCCATCGTAACGCTTCATGCTGGGAGTTTGGAAGCGCTTCGGGATTTAAATACCAGGTATCGCAGAGCAAATCTCGAGATCATGTGGTTTGTGGGAGATACTTATTGTATTGGTTGGACCACACCCAGCACACTTGAGATCATCTGCCTTAATTGGTGAAGTTCTTTGGCCATGACCGAGCTCATTCTTACATAAAGGTCCATAGAGTTAGTATTGAAAGTATTATTATTCATAAAGTTACAAGAATACTTGTTTTTGGGAGTAACAAAGGTTTTGTTGGGATCCGGAATCACATGGGCTCGCTCGTTTGGAGTAGCGCCCAAGTGGGAGTCGGTGTTGGTGCTGAAGATCGTATGTCCCGGCGGTTTGCTGAGAATCATGTATTGTCAAAGTTCGGGATCTTGGGCTGCAATATCGAGGGTGCTGCTCTTGGGGTTTATGTATCTCCGTCCTCATTCTCTCTATTTCATTTAACACCATCCTGTTGTCCTCCTATTCCTGCGTAACTTTTTGTTCTAGTCTCTTCATCATAGCAAAGAGCTCGATGTTGGAAATCATTTCAGGAGGATCCTGGAATCCTTTGGTAGTAACCGGACAGGCGTTTTTCTTCGGTGCTCAGAAGTCTTCTTAGGGGCTCCGCTTGGACGTTGTGGAAGGTTTTTAGAGGAAGTAGGAGGAATATAAGAAGAGAATAAGATTTTTTGGGTAGACACGATTCTTGAATGATTGTGAACACCACGACCCCATGGTGGGCGCCAAATTGTTTTTGTCGAAAATTTATCAAGTGTAATTCAACCAAATTGTATGAGAGGCTGTGGTGTTTAATGTAATGTAAATGTTGAATAGTAATCAAAATGGGACAAGTGAGTTACAAGGAAAGCCCTTGATCCTTTATAGGATCTCTTCCATAAAACCTTGGAAGGTGATAATGATCACATACCTTGTTTTTATTGATTCTAATATGAGATTACAGAAATGTTGAAGATAAAACTAGTAGTGACTTAATAGTAGAGCTAATCGTGTGTGTAGTGTGTGTAATACATGTGTATTTATAGTCTACACTAAGTAACAATAAGTCGGATATTTCTGGGATCATCTTGAATGAGTTTATGCACATTGTTTGACTTGGTATCCCGGAGTCTTAAGCCCGGTTGAAACGATTCTCCGTTAAGATTAAGTCTTATATTGACCATCTCTACACATGCGAGAAAAAGAAATAGAAATACGACCAATAAGACTTCTAGGAAATAAAAATAATAATGTTTAGGATCATGACAACGGGTCGGGATCCTGAAAGATTTTGAAGATCCAGAATCCTAAATAGGGTTGAGGATCTTGGCCGTAACACAATCCATGTACGATAATCAAGTATGGATCGGCGTTCATCAAGAACCTAGTCGAAATATTGTAGGCTACAAATAGATCTTCAAGAAGAAGACCGACATGGATGGTAATGTATAGACATTCAAGTCAAGATTAGTTGCAAAGGGCTTTCCTCAAACCCAAGGGATTGATTATAATGTGACATTTTCACTAGTTTCTAAGATTAAGTCAATTAGGGTAATGCTTTCCATAGTTGCTCATTACGGCTAGGAAGTAAGGCAAATGAATGTTAGAAATGTAGTCCTTAACGAAAACTGGCTGAGCATGTTTACATGGATCAAAAAATAGGTTTTGAACATGCCAAATTCCCTCATAAGTTGTGCAAATTTGAGAAGTCCATCTATGGACTGAAACAAGCATCTCATAGCTGGAATCTTTGCTTCCGTGGAGAGGTCAAAGAGTTTGGATGTTCTAGAAATACGACCATTAAGAGTTTTAGGAAATAAAAATAATAATGGTTAGGATCCTGACAATGGGTCAGGATCCTGAAAGATTTCGAAGATCCTAAATCCTTAATAGGGTTGAGGATCTTGGTCGTAACACAATCCATGTACGGTAATCAAGTATGGATCGTCGTTGATCAAGCACCTAGTCGAAATATTGTAGACTACAAATAGATCTTCAAGAAGAAGACTGACATGGATGGTAATGTATAGACATTCAAGTCAAGATTAGTTGCAAATGTCTTTTCTCAAACCCAAGGGATTGATTATAATGTGACATTTTCACCAGTTTCTAAGATTAAGTCAATTAGGGTAATTCTTTCCATAGCTTCTCATTACGGTTAGGAAGTAAGGAAAATGAATTTTAAAACTGTAGTCCTTAACGAAAACTGGTTGAGCATGTTTACATGGATCAAACAAATGGTTTTGAACGTGCCAAATTCCCTCATGAGTTATGCAAATTTGAGAAGTCCATCTATGGACTGAAACAAGCATCTCATAGCTGGAATCTTTGCTTCCGTGAAGATGTCAAAAAGGATGGATGTTCTAGAAGTGAACATGAGTCTTGTATATCTGTGAAACCTAGTGATATTGTAGTGACCTTTCTAATCTTATATGTCGATGCTATAATCTGAATAGGAAATGATGTTCTAACTTTCCAAGAAGTTAAGTCTTGGCTTGGAAAATGTTTCGCTATGAAGGATTTGGGAGAAGCTACATGGATTTGGGAGAAGCTACTTGTATTCTTGGAATAAGGATTTTACAAAAATAGGTAGAAATGTTTACTAGGATTTACCCATAGTACATACTTGGATAAAATATTGAAACGTTTTAGTATAGATAATTCTATGAAATGGGATTTACCCATGAATCATACTATTACGTTGAGCAAGGCTCAAAATCCTAGTAGTGATAAGGAGATAGATATAATGAGTCAAGTATCATATACTTCTACTATAGGATCGATCATGTATGTTATGACATGTACTTTAGTTGAAGTGGCTTATGCTTTGAGCATGGTTAGCAGATATTAGGGAAGTCCTGCTTTAGCACATTGGACAACCTTGAAAAACATTCTTATGTATTTCCAGAAAAATGAAAGATACGACCTTATTTTTTGATGGAAAAGATGAACTTAAGGTGAGTGCCTATAGTTATTTGCAATATGGTTGGGTATTTATGTTGATTGGTGGGGCGGGCTCTTGGAAGAGTTCCAAGCATCATATGGTGGCTAATTCTAGTTGTGAGTCTGAGTACATTCCAACGAGTGAGGCAACAAATGAAGCAATGTGGTTAAAGAATTTTATTAGAGATCTTGGAGTTGTTCAATCAGTCCAAGAGCCAATGGTGATACTCTGTGACAAAGAGGGTGTGGTCGCTTTAACTAAAGAAGCAAAGGATCATGGGAGATCCAAGCACATCGAAAGGAAATACCACTACATCAAACATAAAGCATGTATCGTCAGAGGAAAATCCTGATGATCCTCTTCCAAATGGATTAGGCAAGGTCAAGCACTTCGAGCATGCTTAGAGATGATATTAGATTCTAGATTTTAGTAATTAGTTGAGATTTTAGAAACAATGTAATAATAATAAATTATAATTGAATGGTGATTAATTAAATATAGATTTACTTTTATTCAAAGTGTGTGATACCATTTATCGATTAATTTATTCAAAATGCCACAGTCGTTCGTACTTTGGGAGTAGTATTGATTTCAAACTGTCATATTCATGAGTACTTAGAAATGAGGATTTTGAGTATTGGTTAAACACTCTCGTAGATATTACTTCATCGGTTCAATCATGAGTTATTCTAAGATGATAATATCTATTACTCTTAAAAAAGAGAAATATAAGTCCTATCCCTTGGGCTCAGATGTACCTGAAAAAAATCCACAAATTGTAAGCTAATGATTAGTGAGTCCCCCAGAGCATACCCCACACACAATCCACATAACACATATCAAGTTAGATATAAAAGCTACATATATCACATAAGCCATGCGTACAACTTATAAGGAATCCATGGAAACCCTCCAGGGTCTTACACCTAGCTCCACTGGAACCCCCACGTGGTCTTAACTGCCTGCCATGGGAACCCCCACATGGTCTTCACTACCAAACAAGACATAATGCAAACTACACGTGCAAATATACTAGGATGCCATGGAGACCCTCCAAGGTCTTATACCAAATGCCACGGGAACCCCCACGTGGTCTCAGACTATTGTCACGGGAACCCCCTATGGTCTTCTATGCAAATGTCATACTAACATAACGCATAATCAATCAACAATCCACATATCATAAAATGGGCCGACCTTGGTGCCTTAGACCCATTGGTACGATGAGAAGACTCACCTCTCGAATGCTGAACTGACAAAATAAGTTCGGATGTATTCCACGCACTGCTCCTCCTCAACTGCCTATAACCAACATGTGATTAACTTGTCACAATCTATAATAACGCTCAAAGTCAACCCTGGTCAAAGTCAAGGTCAACATTCCATGTTGACCTCAACTCGTCGAGCGCATCCTAGCAACTCGTCGAGTTCCTCCCGAGTCCATTCCACTGAATCGCGCATCAACTCTACGAGTCATCCTAGTGACTCGTCGAGTTCATCAAAAGTCCAGAAAACTACAGTCCGCTTATATCAAAACCCTAATCCTTCACTGCACTCATCCAGAAACTTAGAAACGAGCAAAACCTACCCCGACTCGTCGAGTCAGCTAAGAGACTTGACGAGTTCCTTCAGTCCTTTCCATGTTCAGCCCTTTTCAGTGGGATCTAAGGTCCCAAACTCCATATCCAAAGTCCCTTAGTGCAGATACCATGTAAAGTTGCAAACTTTACGTGCATGCAAGTCCCTTCAAGGCCATAACATCAAAAATAGGCTTCTTACAAGGTTTTTGTGCATGGAAGGGGGCTAGGCTGCATAAAGTGAGCAAATTTATGTCATTGGGGACCTAGAGAGGTCCCGATCTAGAACCATATCCTTGTGATAAGTCCAGATCCGAGTTTGGCTCCATTTTGCACGAAAATGGTCATTTACTTCCAAGAAAAGGAATCTAATCAACTAGAGATAAAGGTGACGACTTTATACCTCAAGATGATGGCCATAACAGAGTATATTCCGGATCTACTGCTTTTCTCCTTGCTCTTTCATCTTCAAGCTCTACAATCCTTCACAAATACCCCAAAATTTCTCACAAAAGCTCTTTCTCTCACTCAAGAAGGTTCAAGGTCGATCTAGGGTTTTCTTTGGCTATTAGAGTGATAAAGGAGGCCACAAGAGGTGCATTAAGTTCTTTAAATAGGTTTGATACCCTAAAAATTAGGGTATCTCTTTACAGCTGCTACTCGTCGAGTCGGGACCTTCCGACTCGTCGAGTAGAACCCAAACCCCACGTCCTCATAATAGTCTGTACTAGACGAGTTGGAGCACCACAACTCGCCGATTCCATCCACAAAACCCTAAAAATTATATAAATTAATCAATACCTGGAACATGTGTTACAAGTCTCCCCCACTTGAACTAGACTTCGTCCTTGAAGTCTGTTGGCCCAAACAAATCCGGGTAGTGGTCCCACATCTCATCCTCCAGCTCCCAAGTCCACTCAGAGCCCCTGCTGTGCTGCCATTGCACCTTTACCAGCTTCACTTCCTTGTTCCGAAGAACCTTGGTCTTCCTATATAATATTGCAACCGGTCTCTTAATGTATTTCAAGCTTTCATCCACCTGAATTGTTGGATATAGTGTCTAAGTCCATAACTATATGTGGTATGTACTTGACCCGACCGGCATGGTCCATTTGGGTTGCACTTCACCCGAACAATTTATGGATAATCGTTTGAGAATAGTATAAGTTATGATTTATTAATATATTATAAGTCCTAATATATTAATATAAAATCATATTATTTAATTAGTATTGATCTATAATTAATCTAGAATTAATTTAGAGATCAAAAGTATGACTAATTAAATATGGGCTCTTGTATTTATATAGTGTGGGCTAATGCTTATTTGGAATGGGCTAGGCTTGCATGGAAAGTCCATGGATACTCCATGGAGCTTTAACCCATGTATCTCATGGAAATGAAAAGACATGGGTATTAGTGTTTACATGAATGTAACCCTAATCCACCACACTATATAAAGGAGGCTTTGGTTCTTGAAATCACACGAGTTGTGGTGAGTAAAGTAAGAGGGCCGATTTCAAGAAGGTGATTACTATTCTCTCAAAGTTCCAAGTTTGTGGTGATTTGTGATTTCCATTTGAGGCATCCACACTATTGGTGCTAGGCTCTAAAACTCAAAGCAATCAACTACAACTACAAGGTAAGTAATTCTACTAGCTTTATTTGATTCAAGTTCCCCATGCCATGCTAGATAGGATAAGAACCTTGGAAAAATAATTATTTGCATGTATCATAGTCAAACATAGATCCAAGGTTTCTAGGGTTGCATGTACACCATAGGAGTGTTAGAATGCTCAAAACCCATCAGTGGTATCAGAGCCTGGTTTGTTTATTTGATACTTGATGCAAAAAAAAAAAACTTGAAAATCGAAGTTTTGTTCAAAAGCTCGTATCAAAATTTCAAGTTTTGTATATGTCTTACGATTCTTGGAATTTTTGATATGAACATTCATAAACATATGAGTTTAGAAGATCATAGAAATTATGTGCTAATAATTGATTAGATTAATTCTTGATCTTTATGTGTTTTAATGGAGTCCATAACTAGTTCTTAAGTTATGGATAACCAAAAGTCACATTTATAAATAACCATTAAAAGAACACATAGGTTACAAAAAATGAAGAGTCTTCATTTTTAATAACCATTAACTCATAAGTTATGAGAAATGAAAAGTTTTGAAAGTTTACAAAACTTGCCCTCAAGTTTTGGAACATGTAAAGTCATATTAAAAACTTTTGTTCCAACCCCTAGAATTTTAAAAGTTAAAATTCAACCCTTATACTTTATAATATTATAAGTTTAATAATATTTATATATGTATAAGATCAATTCGTCTTACCGCTAGTACGCCTCATTCACAAAGCCGGTCTATAAGGGGGGTATAAGGTTGTTGCCTATAAAATGGCAACTTAATGGGTGTCCACTCTCACCCACCGCTTCCTTGATCGGTGGAGGGTCGTTAGCCGAACGGGTAGGACAAGGACTTATAAATTCTCATTAAAAGTATAATGATAATACTAAAGTAACTAAACTTTATTGAATTCCCAATCTTAGTTATTTTAGGAAAATGTGAATAAGGTGCTAATCCATGAAATTACACTTTACACTTTGTTTAAGTCGTTAGTGGAGCGTGTGTGGTTAACCTGCACACTAACTTGAACTTAACAAGGTAGGTAAAGGGTGACTTAATGTTTATCATAGTATCGATGGAGCGTGTGTGGTTAACCGGCACATCGATTGAGGGGTAATACATTAAGGGTACCAAGTAATTTGCATGGTTACTTCACACCTTGTTTTGTGATCCTCGGCATCCCACTCACAAAACTTGAAGGGCACACTCGAGATTGAAACATGCCATTGAAGAAAGTTCAATGAATCTCAAAGAATGTAGGAGTTTCTAAACCAATTAAAACCTAATTAAATATTTCG
The DNA here is from genome assembly GCF_052849685.1 of Lactuca virosa. Taxonomy (NCBI): domain Eukaryota; kingdom Viridiplantae; phylum Streptophyta; class Magnoliopsida; order Asterales; family Asteraceae; genus Lactuca; species Lactuca virosa. Next base: position 248,339,838 of record NC_136432.1, read on the forward strand.
TTTTTCATGGTGGAAATTGGTGAATCGTCATTCACCTACCTTCAAATATCTTATAGCTTAGATTACGGCATCCCTCTTCTAAGTTATAAAATATTATGTTGGGTCCTAGCCTTAATATTACATTTAGGTGTTTTGTTAAGGACTATCTCTATATCTAATCTAATCTATTCCCTCTTCTTTTCAGATGTCTTCCAACAACAATGCTTCTGGCTCAAACCCTACTAGCTCCTTCTCTCTCATGAATCTTTGTGGGAGAGTCATCTTTGATGGGTCCAACTTTACAGATTGGATCAGAAACATCAGGATGGTCACTCGGTATGAGAACAAAGAATATGTTCTCGACAAGGAGCTGAAGGTACCTGAGCCAACTGCTACTCCTGAAGAGCTTGCTGAATATGAGGTACATGAAAGAGATGCTACAAAAGTGGCATGCATCATGATGGCCACCATGACAGCCGAGCTCCAAAAGTCCTATGAGGACTATTATCCTTTTGAGATGCACCAGGACTTGATGGACCGCTACCATCAAAGTGCTCGTCAAGAGCGATATGAAATAATCTCCTCCATGATAACAACTCGAATGAAGGATGGTGAACCCATAACGGGCCACATGCAAAAAATGCAAAGGTATGTGGACCGTTTACTGAAGCTAAATGTGAACTTCCCTGAGGAGTTAGCAATAGACATCATTTTGCACTCCTTGCCATCGTGTTATGATCAATTCCGCATGACATATCACATGAACAAGGAAGAAGTCACCCTCAGCAAACTTCAAGGACTCTTGAAGACCGCCGAAAGTGGTCTAAAGGCTAAGTCGGTTGTTACTACTCCTACTCCTACTCCAACTGCGGCCAATGTCTTGGCAATCGGGCATGGCAAAGGGAAGAAGAGAAAGAACCCTTCTAAGGGTACCAAGGGTAAGACCCTTGAAGGCTCTTCTTCAAGCAAACCCAAGAAAGGTTTTGTCACTCCTTCTACTAACCCTAATGAGGCTGAATGCTTCTATTGCCATGAAAAGTCGCACTGGAAGCGAAACTGCCCAAAGTACCAGCAAGATTTGAAGGATGGGAAAGTAAAACCCAACCATGCAGGTATATACACTATATTGTCTAATAACTCACCTCATTCTAAGTCTTGGGTCCTTGATACAGGTTGTGGTATTCACATATGTTGTGATTTGCAGGGACTAAAAAGAAGTGAGAATGTGGAGCAGGGAAAGATAAACTTGATCATGGGAAACAGGAAAGCTTCACCTGTCACCAAGATAGGAGTTTATTCCTTAGTGCTAAATAGTGGGTTTACATTAGATATGAATAAATGTTATTATTCGCCAGAAATGGCAAGAAATGTTATTTCCTTTCATGCATTGTATAAACAAGGTTTTACCTTTTATTTTGATAATAATAATGGTAGTATTGATGCTTTCTTTAATAATGTTCTTTATTTTAAAGCATTACCTTGTGATAGCGTGTATGAAACTGTATCTGTTGTAGATAATCTAGGAAATAATGTATTGTGTATTAACTCTTCCACTAGCTTAGATAAAGCATCCTTATGGCATTGTCGTCTTGGACATGTAAGCAAGAAATACATAGGCCAACTCCAAAAGGATGGAGTCTTGGAGTCATTTGACCTAAAGTCAGATGATAGTTGTGAATCTTGTTTGCTTGGTAAAATGACAAAGTCACCTTTTACTGGCACTTGTGCTAGGGGTGAAGGTTTGTTGGACCTCATACACACGGATGTCTGTGCACCCTTCAGAACCGCCACAAGAGATGCTAATCGGTTCTATGTGACTTTTACTGATGATTTTAGTAGATATGGATATGTCTACCTAATCAAGCATAAGTCAGAAACCTTTGAGAAATTCAAAGAGTTTAAGCAAGAAGTTGAGAATCAGTTGGGCAGGAACATTAAGATGCTTCGATCTGATCGTGGTGGTGAGTATCTTAGTACTGAGTTCCTTGACTATCTTAAGGAATGTGGGATTGTCTCACAATTGACACCTCCTAGGACACCACAGTTGAATGGTGTAGCTAAGAGGCGCAATCGGACCTTGTTGGACATGGTTCGTTCCATGATGAGTCGAGCTTCGCTACCAATCTCATTTTGGGGGTATGCCTTAGAGACTGCCGCCCATATCCTTAATCTAGTTCCTACAAAGAATGTTGCCAAAACACCTCACAAGGTGTGGACTGGAAAAGTTCCCAATCTAGACCACATCAAGATTTGGGGTTGCGAGGCTTTCGTGAGACGCGAGACTCACGATAAGCTCGAACCCCAAAGCGAAAGGTGTATTTTCATCGGCTACCCACAGAAATCCTTTGGTTACATCTTCTACAGACCCAGTGATAATGTGGTCTTTGTAGCAAGAAGAGGATTCTTTCGAGAGAGAGAATTCATGAGCCAAGGAGACAGTGGGAGGCAAATTGACCATGCGGAAATTCAAGAGTCAAGTGGTGAAGGAACCTCAAACCCTAGCCCTCAACCTGAGGAGGAAACTCCTGTTGAGCCGACTGAAGAATCTATACCTCTGAGGCGTTCCACCAGAGTTAGGAATGCACCTGAGCATTATTATGGTTTTCATATTACTGCAGAAGGTGAGACACTTATCAGTGATAACACACTGGTAAATCTGGATGAGCCTAACAGCTACACGGAAGCCATGGCAGGCCCTGAGGCTGCTAAATGGAAAGAGGCTATGGATAGCGAGATACAGTCCATGTATGACAATCAAGTTTTGAACTTGGTTGATAATGTACCTGATCGTAAGATAGTTGGGTGCAAATGGATCTTCAAGAAGAAGACCGACATGGATGGTAATGTACACACTTATAAGGCATGACTAGTTGCAAAGGTTTATTCTCAAACTCCGGGAGTTGATTATGATGAGACCTTTTCACCAGTGGCCAAGATTAAGTCTTTTAGGGTTCTGTTAGCCATTGCTGCATTTAATGATTATGAAATATGGCAAATGGATGTCAAAACCGCTTTCCTTAATGGAAAGTCGGCTGAAGATGTTTACATGGTTCAGCCAGAGGGTTTTGTCAGTACAGAGTACCCCAGTAGAGTGTGTAAGCTCGAGAAATCCATTTATGGATTAAAACAGGCACCTCGCAGATGGAATCTTTGCTTTGATGAGAAAGTCAAAGAATTTGGCTTTTCAAGGAGTGAAGATGAATCTTGTGTCTATATCAAGTCTAGTGGGAGTATAGTCAGCTTTTTGGTACTGTATGTGGATGACATACTACTCATAGGAAATGACATCCCAACCCTGCAGGAAGAAAAGTCCTGGCTTGGGAAGTGTTTCGCTATGAAGGACCTTGGAGAAGTTGCCTATATCCTAGGGATAAGGATTTTGAGAAACAGCAGTAAAAGACTAATTGGACTTAATCAAAGCACCTATGTGGACAAAGTGTTGAAAAGGTTCAACATGCATAACTCCAAGAAAGGAGAGTTAGCCATCCAGAGTAACGCCAGATTGAGTAAGACACAAAGCCCTAGTACTGAGACTGAGATAGCAGAAATTAGTCGAATACCTTATGCTTCAGCTGTAGGATCGATCATGTATGCTATGACGTGTACTCGACCTGATGTAGCCTTTGCTTTGAGCATGGTTAGCAGGTATCAGGGGAACCCTGGCAAGGCACACTGGACTGCGGTAAAGAATATCCTCAAGTACCTATGGAGGACTAAGGAATGGGTCCTTACCCTTGGTGGCAGTGAGGACTTGAGAGTTGTAGGGTACAGTGATGCTAGCTTTCAGACTGACAGGGATAATTTCCGCTCTCAGTCGGGCTGGGTCTTTACTCTAAACGGAGGGGCAATTACTTGGAAAAGTTCCAAGCAGGAGACAGTGGCTGATTCCACTTGTGAATCGGAGTATATAGCAGCAAGCGAGGCAGCAAAGGAGGCTATATGGCTAAAGAACTTCATCGGAGACCTTGGAGTTGTACCAGCTATAAAGGAGCCAATGGAGATTTTCTGTGACAGCAATAGTGCGGTTGCCTTAGCCAAGGAACCAAGAGATCATGGGAGATCCAGACACATTGACAGAAAATATCACTTCATTAGACATCGAATAGAAGAAGGAATCCTCGTGGCAAAGAGGGTATCATCGGATGAGAACCCAGCAGATCCCCTCACGAAGGGACTGACTCGGGCTAAGCATCTCCAACATGCTCGGAGCATAGGGTTGAAGGATGATATTAGTTTTAGTAGTTAGATAATCTTGAAATTTGTAAAATGTAATTGACATTTGATGATAAATAAAAGCTGTTATTTATGAGTAAAGTGTTGCTATCTCTTGTCAATCGTTTACTATTATTTCTTTTTTCATGTTTTGACTTCCAGAATAATTATGTTATGGCTTATATCATATTATTCAAACTCTCCACAGTCGGTCATATGTTGGAAGTAGATATGAATCAAGACTGTCATGGGTTGGCTTGTAGGGGTCTAAGATGTTAGACAAAGCGGGGCTACAACACTCATGAGTGCTCATAAGTTCTCAGTATTGGATTCAACCCACGCTCACTTGTATCACTTCATGGAATTTATCTCGAGTGATCGTGAGACGGTAATATCATATAAGTCTTCAAACCTAGAGATATGATTTGTTGCCTATGATTTGGTTATGCATTGATTGAACAAAAACGCATTGGTAACTCGATGTTATAAACCGTGCTTTTGTGTGTAATTCAACAAGTAGTAGAGCAAACATATGAGTCGAAGTTTATCTGTTCCTTCTAGGATTAGAAGCGATATCTGGGCCCCTCGATGATTTTGTTTTGATCTATGTACCGGGCCCGGTCAAAACTAAATTGATGTGTTCAGTTAAGTTCTATGTTAAACAAATCGGAAATCGGGAAACAAATGTTGGACAATAAGCAAGACCATGTTCCATGTATTTGTCCGGCTGATATCTAGAACAGAGGATTATATGATCACTTATCTAAAATGGCGCTTCATAGTTCAACAGAGTTTAAAGAGCTATGATTGCTGATCGGTTCCTGAAGTCATACTTGCAACTATAGTTATTAGACTTATCCAAGTGGGAGACTGTTGGATATAGTGTCTAAGTCCATAACTATATTTGGTATGTACTTGACCCGACCCGGCATGGTCCATTTGGGTTGCACTTCACCCGAACAATTTATGGATAATCGTTTGAGAATAGTATAAGTTATGATTTATTAATATATTATAAGTCCTAATATATTAATATAAAATCATATTATTTAATTAGTATTGATCTATAATTAATCTAGAATTAATTTAGAGATCAAAAGTATGACTAATTAAATATGGGCTCTTGTATTTATATAGTGTGGGCTAATGCTTATTTGGAATGGGCTAGGCTTGCATGGAAAGTCCATGGATACTCCATGCAGCTTTAACCCATGGATCTCATGGAAATGAAAAGACATGGGTATTAGGGTTTACATGAATGTAACCCTAATCCACCACACTATATAAAGGAGGCTTTGGTTCTTGAAATCACACGAGTTGTGGTGAGTAAAGTAAGAGGGCCGATTTCAAGAAGGTGATTACTATTCTCTCAAAGTTCCAAGTTTGTGGTGATTTGTGATTTCCATTTGAGGCATCCACACTATTGGTGCTAGGCTCTAAAACTCCAAGCAATCAACTACAACTACAAGGTAAGTAATTCTACTAGCTTTATTTGATTCAAGTTCCCCATGCCATGCTAGATAGGATAAGAACCTTGGAAAAGTAATTATTTGCATGTATCATAGTCAAACATAGATCCAAGGTTTCTAGGGTTGCATGTACACCATAGGAGTGTTAGAATGCTCAAAACCCATCCTGAATATCATCCAGCGAAACGACTGCGGCCTCGTCTGTGACACACTTCTGAAGCTGTGACACATGGAAGGTGTAGTGAATCTGACTAAGCTCATCCGACAAATCCAACCGATAGGCCACCTTTTCCACTCGGGCCGAAATCCTGAACGGTCCTACATATCAGGGTCCTAGCTTGCCTCTTTTTCGAAACCTGATGATTCCCTTCCATGGTGACACTTTTAGTAGCACAAAGTCCCCCACCTGGAACTCGATATCCGATCGTCGCCGATCAGCATAACTTTTCCGATCGTCGCATGTTGAGGTTCTGTTGATCCATCAAATACTTCAAATTCTTTCGATCAGTATAGATTGTGCATCGCACTCCATACAAGTAGTGCCTCCAAATCTTGAGGGCAAACACCACTGCCCCCAATTCCAGGTTGTGAGTGGGGTAATTCGCCTCATGAGGCTTTAACTGCCTCGAGGTGTAAGCTATCACATGCCCCCTCTGCATCAATACCGCAACTAACCCTGAAATCGATGCGTCACAGTACACCACAAATCATCTAACCCCTCAGGTAGTACTAGAATCGGAGCCTCGCATAACCTCCGTCTCAGTGTCTCAAAAGCCAACTGCTGATCGGTACCCCACCGAAATGTCACATTCTTCTTGGTCAAGCGAGTCAAAGGCACAACAATCTTGGAGAAATCCTGAATGAATCTCTTATAATAGCCCACTACACCCAAGAAGCTACGGATCTCGAAAGCATTCTTCAGTACTTCCCACCACATCACTGCCTCAACATTGGCTGGATCAACTGAAATACCTTCCAGGTTGATGATGTGCCCCAAAAACAGTAACTATCGCAGCTAGAAATCACACTTAGAGAACTTGGCATACAGCCTCTCAGACCTCAGGGTCTCCAACACCTCTCTCAGATGCTGCTCATGCTGCTCCTTTGTCTTAGAATAGACCAGGATATCATCAATAAAAACGATCATTGACCGATCCAGCATCGGTCTACACACCATGTTCATGAGATCCATGAACATTGTTGGGGCATTGGTGAGCCCAAATGGCATCAGCACAAACTCATAGTGCCCATACCGTGTCCTGAAAGTTGTCTTCGGTATACCCTCATCTCGAATCCTCATCTGATGGTATCCCGACCGTAGATCAATCTTGGAAAACCAAGACGCGCCCTGCAGCTGATCAAACAAATCATCGATCCTAGGTAACAGATAACGGTTCTTCATCGTTAGTTTGTTCAGTTGTTGATAATCAATGCAAATCTTGTGTGATATATGCTTCTTTTTCACGAACAGGATCGGAGCTCCCCACGGGGAACTGCTCGGTCGGATAAACCCCCGATCTAGCAGCTCCTGAAGCTGTTTAGATAGCTCCTGCATCTCGGGCGATGCTAGCTGGTACGGTGCCCTCGTTATCCAACCGGCACCTGACACCAAATCAATGTGAAACTCCACCTGCCTCTCTGGAGGCACTCCTGGTAAATCTTCGGGAAAGACGTCCCGAAATTGCTGTACAACCGGCACACTGCCCATATCTGTCGTGGTCTCAACCCTCGTATCCGAGATCTAAGCCAGAAATCCCGTACATCCCTTCTGCAGAAGTCTCCTAGCCCTCCCAGCCGAAGAGAGGGTTGGCCCCTGCGAGGCCCTCTCACCATGTATAACCAGTTCTCCCCCACTTGGGGTCCGAACCCTCACTAACTGGCGCTCGTAATCGATCATGGCCCCATTGGCCCCCAACCAATCCATCCCTACAATCACCTTCATCCATCGCAATGGTATCGGGACTAGATCAACATGAAATCTATCTCCAAGAACATTCAGGACACAGTCCCGATACTCCCTCGCAGCACTCATAGTGCGGTCATCTGCAATCTCCACCACGAGCGGGGAATCCAAAGTACTCAGCGCATCCCGAAACTTCTTACTAAGCGCAAGAGACACAAATGATCGGGTAGCTCCCGAATCGCACAAAACATGAGCCGACATGCCATTGACCAAAAAGGTCCCTATACGAGCATAATTTACACATAAGCAATACATGAGATCTCCCACACTTGGCACACCAGCCACGACCCTGCTGGCCCTTACTGGATGAATCCGAAGTCTTAGGCTTTTTAGCCTGACCTGGTTCTGTCTGTGCCTGCTCAGGCTTCCGCTTGGTGCAGAAGTCCAACTCTATTTCCCGCTCACTGGCCTTCTACAACATCTCATTCAAGGTCTTGCACCCTCTGAAGCTCACAAACTCCTGGATATCATCCCTCAACATGGAATGATATCTCGTCCTCCGCATATCCTCGTCGGTAGCATATTGTGGGATCAACAGTGCTCGCTCCTGAAACTTGGTGGTGATATCCGCCACAGTCTCGGTGGTCTGCTGGAGCTCCTGAAACTCCCTCACCATCTGTTGCACCTCAATAGCTGGTGTGAACTCCAAATCAAATCATCGAACAAACTCGGCCCATGTCATCTCAGCCACACCGGCTGCTCCCACCTGACTAGTCACTTCGCCCCACTAGTCGCGGGCTCTGTCTCTCAGCATACATAAACCAAAACCCACCTTTGCCGCATCCTGGCAAGAACTCGTGCACTAGGCATTCTCGATATCCGCCACCCAACGTCGGCTCACAATGGGGTCCCTGACCCCGAAAAACTTTGGCGCTCTACACGTCTTGAACTCCCGAAATGAGGGAGTTCGGGCCCCGATCTGGCCCGCAGCAATCTCGGCTCTAAATGACCTGAGCCTCTCCTCTATAATCTCCATCATCCCCTCCTTGACCATCCCACAGATTACTGGGGTACCGTCAACGATGCCCTTCGTAACCACGACTGCAATGATCTCACGCAGCCTCTCATTAATGGGCTCAGTACCGCTGCCCGATCTGGATCCAGAACACGATCCTGATCCTGATCCCCCTGTCCCAAATCATGTCACTACCATGCTGAACTGAAATGTCATAAATCATAATGATCAAGATATCTATATAGGGGATCTTCCTATACCAGTCCTCCTTAGAGCTGTCAGATCTAACATTGGTTCGGGTACAGGTCCTATGCTATCAGTAGTACGGGCCCAAAACTACCTTCCACACCTACCTGTACCTTTCCCAAGGCTCTACCCGATAACTCCAATTCATCCCAAAACAAATCATATCCCACAGACTACCGCATATCTCAAATCCCAGGCTGTCCTAAGATTTGCTCTACTCACATCAACCGCATATCTCAAATCCCAGGTTGTCCTAAGATTTCCTCTACTCACATCAATCAGACCAATCATAACAGGTTTCCTTTATGCATGCAAATTATACACAGAAAGGATCAAATAGACTTTCAAACAAAAGCTTCTACCCTAGGACCACAACAAGACAAGGAACAGGAAATAAGGCCAAACCAATCATTCTAAGGTTATAAGCTCCTAACCATATATAATTTTAAAATCATACACATAGCAAGTTCCATACGATTATCAAATCTCAAATATCAGCATAACATGGCTAACATATTGGGGAACTACTTACTTGGCTCGGCCAATCACGCGCGTTGCACTCTCATCTTTTCCATCCTTCAAAAGTTTTAACATTTATTTTATTTTTGAAAACAATTTTACCGCTTCCTTAGTTTGAGTCCTGACACACCCAAGAATGTTCCTGAATCCCTCAAACCAAGGCTCTGATACCAACGTGTAACGACCCAATTTTTTTAAAAGAAATTTTTCATTTTTGATTAGTCAAAAACTTTTCCATAAATCATGAAATCTCAATACAATTGTTTTCAAATTATTTCTAAACATCAGAGTGTCCCGTAAAACTCCTGAGAGAGTGAACGCCGTGTCATCAAGCCTTGCCCTTGCCCTTAGGCTCAGATGTACCTGAAACAAATCTACAAACTGTAAGTTAATGCTTAGTGAGTCCCCCAGAGCATACCCCACACACAATCCATATAACACATATCAAGTTAGCCATAAAAGCTACACATATCACATAAGCCATGCATACAACATATAAGGAAGCCATGGAAACCCTCTAAGGTCTTACACTTAGTGCCACTGGAACCCCCACGTGGTCTTAACTTCCTGTCATGGCAACCCCCAAATGGTCTTCCTGCCATGGGAACCCCCAGATGGTCTTCACTACCAAACAAGACATAATGCAAACTACACATGAAAATACACTAGGATTCTATGGAAACCCTCCAAGGTCTTATACCAAATGCCACGGGAACCCCCACGTGGTCTCATACTAATGTCACGGGAACCCCCCGGGGTCTTCTATGCAAATGTCATACTAACATAATGCATAATCAATCAACAATCCACATATCATAAAATGGGCCGATCTTGGTGCCTTAAACCCATTAGTATGGTGAGAAGACTCACCTCTCGAATGCTGAACTGACAAACTAAGATCGGATGTATTCCACGCACCGCTCTTCCTCAACTGCCTATAACCAACATGTGATTAACTTATCATAATCCATAAATACCCTCAAATTCAACCATGGTCAACCCTGGTCAAAGTCAAGGTCAACAGTCAAGGTCAATAGTCCATGTTGACCTCAACTCGTCGAGTGCATCCTAGCAACTCGTCGAGTTCCTCCCGAGTCCATTCCACTGAATCACGCATCAACTCTCCGAATCATCCTAGTGACTCATCGAGTTCATTAAATGTCTAGAAAACTACATTTCGCTCAGAACAAAACCCTAATCTTTCATTGCACTTATCCTGAAACTCAGAAACGGGCAAACCCTACCACCTCTCGTCGAGTCAGCTAAGGGACTCAACGAGTTTCTTAAGTCCTTTCCAAGTTCATCCCTTTTCAATGGGATCTAAGGTCCCAAACTCCAAATCCAAACTCCCTTAGTGCAGATGCCACGTAAAGTTGCGAACTTTACGTGCATGCAAGGCCCTTCAAGTCCATAACATCAAAACTAGGCTTCTTACATGGTTTTTTTGCATGGAAAGGGGCTAGGTTGCATAAAGTGAGCAACTTTATGTTATTGGGGACCTAGAGAGGTCCAGATCTGGAACCATATCCTTGTGATAAGTCCAGATCCGAGTTTGACTCCATTTTGCACCAAAATGGTCATTTACTTCCAAGAAAAGGAATCTAATCAACTAGAGATAAAGGTGACGACTTTATACCTCAAGATGATGGCCGAAACGGAGTAGATGCCGGATCTACTGCTTCTCTCCTTGCTCCTTCCTCTTCAAGCTCTATAATCCTTCACAAATACCCCAAAATTTCTCACAAAAGCTCTTTCTCTCACTCAAGAAGGTTCAAGGTCAATCTAGGGTTTTCTCTGGCGTTTAGGGAGATAAGGGACGCCACAAGATGTGCATTAAGTTCTTTAAATAGGGTGCAAACCCTAAAAATTAGGGTTTCTCTTTATAGCTCCTACTTGTCGAGTTGGGGCCTTCCGACTCGTCGAGTAGAACCCAAGCCCTGCGTCCTCATAATAGTCCCTACTCGACGATTTGGAGCACCCCAACTCGCCGATTCCATGCACAAAACCCTAAAAATTATATAAATTAATCAATACCTGGAACAGGTGTTACAGGAAAAGTGATATCTTTAGGCCCATTGATGATTTTATGTTGACATTATAGTGTTGGGCCCAGCTGGGACTAAATTTATGTATTCAATTATTAGTCTGATTAAGTCATCACAAATCGGGCAATCGGGAATCTTGGACAATATGATTGATTCAATTCTTTGTCGCGTGTCCATACGACATCATGAAGAATGAAGGGTTGGCTGATCATTTACCTTAGGACCAATGTCTAATTAGAGTTTTGTAGTGTCCTTGAAAAACAGTCTTTACTGGTTATTCGGAGTTGTACTCGTAGTTATAGTTAGCGACTTATCTAACTGAGAGACTGTTGGATTTAAGTTTCTAATGTCATATCTAAATTGCTATAATGTTGATAAATAAAAGTAAAGCCATGTTCGGATTGCCCTTTTAACCAGGACATAGCTTTGATTGATCAAAAGATAGAGATAGATGATTTATTAATATACTATATGATTAATATATTAATTAGAAATAGCAATAATTAATTAAGAATTAATCAATATTAATTTGGAATTAATTTTGGGTTAATTAGAATAAATAAAGGTACAAGGGTGAGTCGTAATTGTTTAATAGTTTAACAAAGGAGAGGATCTAGAATCGTCTTATATGGTAGAAGGTTTTGGTGCTCTTGATAGAGCATCTAGAAGCCTCAAACTGATAAAAGGAAGTTAGATAATTACTGATTTGAGATGTTGTTATTTTACATTCAAATCTAGGGTTTCTATGTTTATCAAGAAACTATATAAAGTGTTTATGTATTCCTCTCTCTCTCTCTCTCTCTCTCTCTCTCTCTCTCTCTCCTTCAATCCTAGAGTTTTTTGAGTTTTGGGTTTGAGGCATAAGAGGCGGCCATACTTTTGGAAATACTTTCTCAAGGATATTATTAAGAGTTTTTTTATTATATTAATTTGACTTAAGCCATAAGCTATGTGGTTCGATTCATGAATTCGATTTATAGGGTTTATAGTTTTTGCTTCATAATTATGTTGCTATTAGTTGGGAAAAGACAAAGATCCAATTTAGGTACCATATACCCATAAGAGTTAAGTGAAATTCTACATGTACAAATTGATTGTATAAAAAAACTCCAATAACAAGTTGGTATCAAGGCCCTAGATTAAGAGATTTGTATGAAATTTGTGTAGTTCCAGACTTAAACTAAGGATCTAAGAATTTTCACAAATCTCTTTGACAAATAATTTATATTGAGAAAAAGATGTGATGTGTATAGTCATCCAGAGCTCAAAAAGGAAAGTCATTCACAATATATCCATATTGGCTATAATTGTTGATATTTGAATTATTAGAAATGAATGCTAGTATAAAGTCTTTGGACCCTTTCAGAAATTGCATGACAAGATTGCTTGATATACATGATGCTTTGTAGTCTTAGAAATTCCACGGGTGTGCTACTGGAAAGTTGTATTGATATTATATAGTTCCTTAGTGTATGCTTTAGAATTATCCATAACTAGGATTCTATAGCCTTATAATACTTGATTCAACATTATTCGACCACCTATCGATGTTAACAAAGACTTCTAACAGTACGAGAATGTGGATAGAGGGAATCCTAGAAGGAATGTTTAAGAAAGTCAGTGTTGGGCTCTTTTAACATAAGGTGTATGATAAGGCCTAGCATTAGTTAAGTGTAGTGACTTGGAAACGTTAGGAAAATTCTTGAAGCTAGTATGGATAGGTGTGGAAGGTAGTATGGGCCCATACTACTAGAAACAAAGGATCCGTACGAGAATCAGGAAAAGCCACAAAGTTACTAAGGAACTAGTAAGAGTTTAAATATTATTACGTGTTGGTGCTATAATTACGTAATAATTTATTCCCCTTTTTATCTCTAGTATGGTGATGATCACTAGAGCGGTTGGTTCTGGTTTAGGAACATGTTTGGACACGTCAGGTCAAAGTAAGGCTGATATACACGATTTAAAAGAGGCTAGGTAGCGGTGACCGTAAGGGAAATACCCTACAAAGAGTTCACTAACACTAAACCCCAGAGTTTGATGGTTTCAATGATCCAATTATTAGCATCAACTGGTTCGTGGATGTTAAGGAATTCTTCTACACATTCTCTTTCCCAGATAAACAAAAGGTCAAATTCATATGAATCCTTTTTCGCATGGGAGGGAAGGATTTATGGTGTTTATCTTCCAAAGCCTTTTTCCTGCTGAGAAAATTGCGATGACATGGGAATAGTTATGTGACAAGTTCAGATCAGAGTATTTCCCATAAGTAGATAGTGAACACCTAAATCAAGAGTACATATTTCTCAACCAGACGAAAAATTTGGTGATGGAGATAACTAAAATGCTTGCTAACAAGGCACTATTTTTTCTAGAGTACGCAACCACTAAGCAACTGCAAATGTCATGGTATCTGAATATGCTGAATACCGAGATTAAGGAGTTTGTGGTTAGCAACACATACAAGAACATCTTAAAACTACAGTCACATGTTAGAAGGAGAGAGTTGGAGCTTGAGAACCAGAAAAGGGAGAAAAATCTGACTCTAGTCTGCACACATATGACAGCTAAGCGGTTCAAGCCCACTGATTCGAGGTTTGGAGGAGAGAGGGAAAAAACTTGCTATAACTGTGGAAAGTTTCATGAGGGTTCTTGTCGAAAAGGATCCGGGTGCCACGAATGTGGCAGTGAAGGGAATTATGTCAGGGACTACCAACAGAGCATGCATGTCTATTCCAACCAAAACCAATTGGGTTAATTCAAGGCTGAATGTCCCCTTTTGAGATCAACAGATGAACTGCAAACTCTAGCACCTATAATTTTGAGGCTCGCTGATGGATGCTAAGGCAGAGCTAAGGCTTCAAGGGAAAAGGGTCAAGCTTTTCGTCTCACTTCAAAAGAGGCCATAACGGCTCCATATGTCATAATGGGTATGTATTCCTTTTTTTTATAATGTTATTTTATACCTTTTAGTATTTATTAGTGTTATGCATGGGATTAGGTATGTTTCTAATCAACTCTCTGTTTGCCTTAGTATTATTTGATTTGTGGCGAGTCATTCCTTTATATCACTTAACTTTAGAAAAAGCTTCGATGTCACCATAGGAGATTTGGACCACCTTATAAAGGTTGAGATTGTCGTTGATCAAACAGTTAAAGCATCAAATGTTTACCGTATTTATACCCTAAAGATCCACGATGGAAATTTTCCAACTAATCTCATTCACATTCCTATGAGAGGGATGAATTTAATAGTAGGCATGGAGTGGATGGACCAATTCGAGGACCTGATTGTTTGTAGGCAAAAGATAGTACAATTTCAGACTTCAAGTAAGGAAGAGTTGGCCATCTAAAGGTGAGGGTTCTAGAAATAGTTTGACTTTCTTCTCCTCCATAAGGGCCAGGAGATATCTACAACATGGTTGCGAGGGATTCCTGGCTTATGAGATCAACACCCAAGAGACGAAGAAAGAAATCACTGCATATGTACCTATAGTTTTTGAATTCCTTGTTGTTTTTTTGAAAGAGTTAACTGGTGTGCCTCCTGAAAGAAACTTTGAGTTTACGATTAATATAAGCCTTGGTGCGACACCAATAGCCAAATCACCGTATCGTCATGCACCCTTAGAGTTGTAGGAGTTTTCCACTCAGCCTCAAGAGTAAATCGACAAATGGTTCATTTTATTGATCACTTCACCTTTGGGAGCACCGATTTTGTTTGTCAAGAAGTAAGATGGGTTGCATAGAATGTGAATTGACTACATGGAACTTAACAAGCTCACATTGAAGAATCATTATGCAATACCGAGTATTGACGACTTGTTTGACCAACTTCAAGGAGCTTCGTCGTTTTCCAGGATTGATCTATGTTTGGGATAGCACTAGTTGCAAGTAAGGGAGTAGGATATACCAAAGACAACCTTTAGAACTCGATAAAATCACAATTAACTTGTAGTGATTCCTTTCCGTCTCACTAATTCACCCGCCATGTTCATGAATCTAATGAACCATGTGTGCGAACCTATTCTTGATCGGTCAGTAATCGTGTTTATTAATGATATTTTGGTCTTTTCCAAGACTCGAGAGAAGCATGAGGAGCATCTGAGGAAGATAATCAAGGTTCTAAGAAGGGAAAATATTTATGCCAAGTTATCCAAATGTGAGTTATGGTTACGATAAGTCCAATTCCTTGGGAATATTGCCAACTAGGATGGTATTTTGGTCAACGTAACCAATATTGAGTGTAACATCCACAAAAATCATGCCAAATTTAAACTTTTTAAAACATTTAAAATCATTAAGTTATTACAATTCATTTTCAAAATAGTATCATATCAGAGTTCCCAGAAAAATCATAATCATAAATCGAGGAAGTGTACAGTCACGCCTTCGCCTTCCCGCGATCATCCGAAGTACCTGAAACAATAATCGATAAATGTAATCTCAAAGGCTTAGTGAGTTACCCCCAAAATACCAACGCCATAAAACATATCAATAACATATAAGCAAACAACATGCATAATGAGCCTTAGCCTGACTGGACCGCCTCGCAGACCTTCAACCTATCTGGACCGCTCTCCAAGCCTTTGGCACGTCTGGACCGCCTCGCAGGGCCTACAGCCTATCCAGACCGCTCGCCGGGCCTTCGGTCTGACCAACAAGCCCTCTTGGGCATGTAGTCTATCCGGACCGCCCTGGGTATGGTGGCCTTCATCAAAAAGTAGGACCGCCTCAACCCAATCCCCTAATCAAATAAACATGTGCACATAATATCATACGCTAGCATATATAACAGTCAAACCAATCTAACAGATCATCAATCATAGCAACATCATATAACCAGGATACAGACCTAACCGGTCACTAACATAGCATCATCCTATATACCAGGATACCAACCTAACCAGGTCACTAAGCATATCACCATCCTAACTACCAGGATGTAAATCAATAAGCATATAATGCAATAAACCCGGATACAAATCCGATAATGAACGACATTGGTGCCTTAGACCCTGTTGATATAGTGAGGACAACTCACCTCGCAATTTCGATCTCAACTGATGAATCGAACTCCCGAATTGCCTTCTCACCAAAACTCCAGAACTATCCAAATAATAAACACTATGTCAATACATGAAATATCAATCTTGACTAAGGGTCCACATAATCCATTTTTTCCTCTCTCTTTATTGGGCCAAGGCCCAATTGCCAAATCCATGATCTTAAAAGCCCATATATCCAAAGCCAATTAATGGCCCAAATTTCCCGTTTGGGCCTAACTCCCTAATTGGGCCTTTTTATAGGATCCTTTATCAAAAATGGCCCAACCTCAATTATTCAGAGGGCCCAACAAGGCTCAAGTCCAATTAGTCCAAAAAGCGGCCCAATTCCCGAAGCCCAATTGTTAAAAGCCCAACAGAGGACGTACGCAGGGCGTACTCCTCTGGTACGTTGGGCGTACTCTGCCTGACGTTGACCACCATCGGGGTGGTTGACCCAATACGTTGGGCGTACACGATTTACATGGGGCGTACGCAGGGTTTTTCCAAAGTCCTAACAAGTGCTTAAGGGCTTATGCACTTAAGCCCATATTTCAGATCCATCGACCAAAAGTGTCTTAGAACCATAAAGTCTTAAACTTTATCACTTCGGACGTCCAGAAAGCTCTTAATCCATGGTCTTAATCCATTAAGACCTTTCTACCTCATGCATGGGACAACTTGAGCTATTGGGACCTCATTTTTATCACTTAAGACCTCTTCAAGGGTCTGAAAGGACAAATTATCATGTCCAAATCACATCATGCACCAATTTGGGGACTTTTAGGACAATAAAGGTTCCATAAGTCTAGAATAGATAGATCTATATCATGCAAGCATAAAGTTTGAAGCTTTTTACCTTCTGGAGCTTCTAGGGCACCAAACAACTTCAGATCTACAAGCTTGATCTCCTTCTCCAACACCTTGATGCAACACCTTCTTCTTTTACTACTCAAAATACACTATATAAGCTCACACACTCAAGGAAATGATTATGGTTTGGGTAAAACGGCTCTAAACAGTGGAGGCTGAGGTAAGGGAGGGTTATGAGCTCATAAGGTTGTTTATATAGCACCCAAACCCTAAATATTAGGATTTGCACCTGACGTGAGTACGCCCAGCGTACTAGGGCGCGCCTAGTATGCTCAGTGCACCCTTATGTACACTTAGCGTACTCTCCTGATCTCAAAGTTGCAACTTTAGCCCTTAGACTTCTCATGGGTCGAATCCTCTAACCCCCAGGGACTAAAAATGACAAAATAATAATAGAAGAGAGGATTCGAAAATACCTACCAAATCTCAGGATGTTACATTGACGTAGGAATACAACAATAGGGTCGAATCCTCTAACCCCCTATAAGATTCTGAGTTTTCTAGGATTGGCCATATATTATTAGAGATTTTTCCAAAACTTCTCCAAGCCTGTGGTACCAATGACCTGTTTAACGAAGAAGGGTGTTGGTTTTCGTTAGGTTCCTGAGCAACAACTAGCATTAGAGAAACAGAGGCAAAAGATATGTGAAGCTCCAGTGTTGTCCCTTCCAAAGGGTGTTGATGACATGGTAGTATATTGTGATGCATCAATAATGAGTTTCAGAGTCATTCTCATGAAACGAGGTTGGAGTTAATTGGGATCAGTGATCTAGAGTTAGGAGCAGTGATCTCTGCTCTCAAGATATAGAGAAACTACTTGTGTGGGGTTCGATATACCCTTTACATGGACCATAAAAGCTTGAAGTAGTTACTGGATCAACATAATTTGAGCATCAGGCAACGTTTTTGGTTGTATGTAGTGAAAGACTACCATTGTGAAATCCCTTACCATCCAGTCAAGGCCTACATAGTAGCAGAGGCGTTACCTCAGAAGACCCCTAGTGAACCTATTAAGGGTATGTGTTTGAGAATGACTGTAACTTCTACTGTGTTAGAGATGATAAAGTAGGGTCAGGCTGAGGCAGTCAAATAAGTAAATCAAAAAAACGGTGGAATTATGGGACGAATTTTAACATTCGATATAGACAGTCGTGGTTTGTTGACCCTTCATGGTTGAGTTTGGGTTCCATACTGGGTAGGGACCCGACTAATAATGATCGGTGAAGCACACAAATCCAAGTTTTCAATTCATATGTGAGCTACAAAAATGTACGTAGAATAGGAAAAAAACTATTGGCGGCCTTGTATGAAAAGGGATGTATCATGCTACATCGAGAGATGATTGACTTGTCAGAAGGTCTTGGATGAACATCAAAGGTCCTATGGAAAGCTGAAGCCTATTGATATCCCAATATGAAAATGGGAGGAAATCACGATGGATTTTATCACCAAACTTCCAAAGACTCCTTGTGGAGTAGATAACATTTGGATGATTGTAGATAGACTAACCAAAAGTGCGTACTTTATACCTATTATGGAGAGCTCCTCGGCTGAGAAACTCACCAATAATTACATTAGAGTGGTGGTTTCTCGATAGGGTGTATTGGTTTCGGTAATTTGATAGAGATATTTGTTTTACTTGTAGGTTTAGGAAGAAGTTCCATGATGATTTGGGTACATGATTACCTTTTAGTGCATCTTATCATCCAGAAACCAATGGACATAGTGAAAGGATGATACAAATTCTTAAGGACATGGTATGGTTATGGATATTATACTTCGATGAGATCTAGCATTTGTATTTACCTTTGGCGGAGATCTCCTACAAAAACAACTTTTACTCTAGTATTGGCAAGCCTCTATTTGAGATGTTTTTGTTGGATTAATGTCTAAGTCCATAACTATATTTGGTATGTACTTGACCCGACCCGGCATGATCCATTTGGGTTGCACTTCACCGGCACAATTTATATGGATAGTCTTTTGAGAATAGTATATTTATGATTTATATTAATATATTATAAGTTCTAATATATTAATATGGAATCATATTATTTAATTAGTATTGATCAAGAATTAATTTAGAATTAATTAAGTGATCAAAAAGAACTAATTAAATATGGACTCTTATATATATGGAATGGGCCAAGTTCATTTAGGTTGGGCTAAGCTTTCATGGATGGTCCATGGAGCTTTTAACCCATGGATCCTATGTAAATGGAAGGTCATGGGTATTAGGGTTTACATGGATGTAACCCCAATCCTCCATAATATATAAAGGGGTCCTTGGCTCACAAAATTGGCACAAGTGTGTGAAAATAAGAGTGGGCCGATTTTAGTGTGCATACATATTCTCTCAAGTTCTTCCAAGGTGTTTTGGTGATTTGTGATTCCATTTGAAGCTTCCACACTATTGGAGCTAAGCTCTTAAAGCTTGAAGACATCAAGCTACATCAAAAGGTATGTCATCTAACTAGAACTTTGTAGTATAGGTGCTTCATAATATGCTAGTTAGGATGAAACCTTGGAATAGTTAATATTTGCATGTATAATAGAGAAAACATAGATCCAAGGTTTATAGGGTTGCATGTACACCATAGGAGTGTTAGAATGCTCAAAACCCAACAGTGGTATCAGATCCATCGGTTGTTTTCTGTTATATTGATGCAAATGTTTTATTTTCAAAGTTGGAAAAAAAAAAAAAAAAAACATGACGTTTGTCAAATTTTAAGATAATTACTTGTTTTTGTGAAAAACTAATTATTTGTAAAATTTGAATCATTTGCTATATGAGTTGAATTAGGTCAAATTTAGTAAAAGATAAAATGATATGATTATTTTATTAGTTTTAAAAGTTTGATCTAAAGAGTTTTTTTGAAACCTCCATAAGTTATGGATATGAAAAGGTTTTTAAAAAAATTGATTCAAAGTTTTTTATGGAGTAACAAAACTTGGTCTTAATGTTTTAATGAATTTCATAACTTGTTCTTAAGTTATGGAACATGAAAAGTTTCATCATAAAACAAGTATTTAACTCCATAAGTTATGGAATCCAAAAGTTTTCAAGAGTTACAAAACTTGCCCTCAAGTTTTGGAATTTGGAAAAAGTTTTTTATGATAAAAAAAAAGAATTGAATTCTAAAACTCTTGTGTTCATAACTTAAACAATTAATTAAATGGTTTTAATTTTGAATTTAATAATTGGAATTATGATGTTTTTATTGAATAATTCAATTAACTCTTATGGACTTTATTAATAGATAATTAAAGTGTTTAATTAAAAGAGAATTAATAATTTCATAATGACATGGTTTAAATTTAATTAAATTAAGAGTATAGTTTAATTAATAGATTAAACCACCAAGTATTTTAAATGTCTAAAATACACCCTTATACTATTATAATATTAAAAGTTTAATATATTATATGTATAAGAGCAAGTCGTCTTACCATTAGTAGGCCTCATTCACGAAGCCGGTCTATAAGGGGGATATAAGGTTACTGCCTATAAAATGGCAGTTTAATGGGTGTCCACTCTCACCCACCGCTTCCTTGACTGGTGGAGGGTCGTTAGCCGAACAGGTAGGACAAGGACTATAATTCTCCCTTCATTAAAAGTATTAATGATAAATACTAAGTAACTAAACTTTTTATAAATTCCCAAACTTAGTTACTTAGGAAAATGTGAATAAGGTGCTAATCCATGAAATTACACTTTGCACTTTGTTTAAGCTGTTAGTGGAGCGTGTGTGGTTAACCGGCACACTAACCTGGACATAACAAGGTAATCAAAGGGTAATTTAATGTTTATCATAGTATCGTTGGAGCGTGTGTGGTTAACCGGCACATCGATTGAGGGGTAAATATTAAGGGTACCAAGTATATTTGCATGGTTACTTAACACCTTGGTTTGTGATCCTCGGCATCCCAGTCACAAAACCTGAAGGGCACACTCGAGATTGAAACATGCCATTGAAAAGTTCAATGAATCTCAAAAGAATCTAGGAGTTTCAAAACTAATTAAAACCTAATAATACATTTCGTTTATCTTGGTGGAAATTGGTGAATCGTCATTCACCTACCTTCAAATATTTTATAGCTTGGATTACGGCATCCCTCTTCCAAGTTATAAAATAGTTTGTTGGGTCCTAGCCTTAATATATCATATTGGGTGTTATATTAAGGACTTAAATCAACTTTACGTGAATTTCTCCCATTGTTGATGTCTGGTTTAGACAACAATGATCTTCCCAAACCAAGCTTTCCTAATGAATATGACTTCCCGAGTTTGGCTCATGGAAGTCATACTTCTCTTCCTCCACCTCCTCCAATTATTCTCCCTAACCCACAAGTTCAAGGTCACTCAAGCCCTAATGGCAAGCAAGGTCTATGTGTGATCACATCTTAGAGATGAAGTCACATATTGACAAGCCGTGAGAGTTGGGTGTCAAAGTCTTGAGAAAGTTGGATGTTCAATCACTTTCTAAGTCACATAGTGAGTTCCTTTGGGACTACTATGAAACAGACTATGACATGAACCTTAATGATCATATCTATTTGCTTGGTGCTGCTGAATCAGCAATGATTTGGAACGATAGTAAAGCAAATTTGATTAGAAGATCAACTTCCCAAAAACTTTATGGACAGTGATAATGGTGACACTAGAAATCCAGAAAAAGCATTCTCTTCCCAATGGAAAGGGATTAACCATAGTCAACCCGGTTGACCAAATGGTAAAGAGAAAGGCTAAGTCTGAGATAGTCTCATTACCAAAGGGTCCATATGTTTATTTTGCCAAAGGAAGGGGCGTTGATTGCAAAGCTGCCAAATTTACCTAAGGATGTTAAAGTCAATAAGTTTGACTCTACATCAGGTAGAGCCCATTATCTAACTCTGTTAAGTTCTATTCTGAGATCCTCATTACATGATGTGACTGGGTCACATGTTGATGTTTTAAGAATCAAAGAATAGAGAGAAATCTTAAAGGAAGTATATGTTGATTCTGATCGCGAAGGTGGATTTCGATCGCATCAGAATTTTGAGCAGTTTCTTAAGAAGTTATGATATATTGCTAAGGAATAGATAACAACATTTTTCCATGTGGATTGTAACGATAAGTTTTTCCGCAAAGTTTTAAAATAAAAGAAAATTGTTTAATTTTATTTATTTGAAGTATCCTTACAATGGCATTTGCCGAAAATTGTTGCTTATATCATTCCACTGACAGCAATATTGGAAAATGGATTTGATTCTTTCATTTGTGGTAGTGTCTAAATTTACCAAATCAGGAAAGTTCCTCATCGCCCAAGTTTCAATTAGACCGAAACTTGGAATCATGCAAGTTGAATAGTATGATGAATGAGAACTTTCAAGCATTGGAAAATCAAGACTAATTACTTGTTCACATGGATGTGTGAGTCAAGTGAAGGACTAAAGGGATCGAGTACACATTCTTGTGCACTGGTCATGTCCACCACAAAGCTCGTTAAGACTATTTGATTTACTAAAGTTTAGTAAATATGGTTATACTTACAAGTTTAAGTATAATTCTGAAACATTGGAAAAGTCTCAATGTATGGCAGAACGAATGGGAAGAATCAAATTAGGCAGAAAGATAAAAGTTTCTCAAATCTGAAAAGATGGGAGAGTACTTTAGTATCATGTTTGTGATCATCTTAATGATCTAGAAATCATATCACAATTAGTCCTCTAAAGGTCATCTTAGTGTATTCTTATGACTAAAAATAGGAGTCATGAATTGTTGAAATGGTTAGATCAGGAAGATGAGTCATACTTCGTTCCAAAACAATTCCTAGAGTCACACTCCAAGATTGTAACTTGAGTGACATATCTTAAAGAAAGGTTTAAAACACTTGTCAAATGTAAGAGTAAAAGTGTCCTACTCTTGTACATTTGAAATTGGTAAGTTGTGATGTTTTGGATAAAACAAAGACCAACT
This sequence comes from Lactuca virosa, assembly GCF_052849685.1. Taxonomy (NCBI): domain Eukaryota; kingdom Viridiplantae; phylum Streptophyta; class Magnoliopsida; order Asterales; family Asteraceae; genus Lactuca; species Lactuca virosa. Next base: position 248,363,100 of record NC_136432.1, read on the forward strand.
AAGGCCAATTGTGTGAAGTGTTTGTCTTGATAAAGAATCCGCACTATCTCTTGAATATTTGGCAAGATAGTCTTATATGTCAAGAGGATAATGGGAGTCTTAAATATCCTAAAAAGAGTTTCAAGAACTATTCAAGAATAAAATCTGAGGTTCTTCACTAGCACACGACTTGAGGTTTATAACCTATCGTGTTGACATATTCTGTGCCCATTCCAGTTAAAGTTGGCTTTGCATAGGAGTTCTGAAAGTTCTCAATTGGTTGCGTAACAACTTGGAAGCAATGGCAGGCACTGTACTGCCAGGTGGCAAGAAGTTAAGATTGCATAAGTTCAGTCCATATGAGTTTGGATTTGTCATTATCCTTGTCTTGTGACTATGGTTTTGACGATTCACATGGATAAGAACACATACACCATAAAATCTAAGGGTCATAAGGTTTCTCTCCGATTCATGAAAATGATGGTGAGGAAACACTTCCACCAAGTAGATTTGAAGCAGATGGCAAAAGGTCTAAACAACTGAGACTATGCTTACGGCATCCCTTTTCATAGTTCTTAAATTGTTTAGACACACATGCATGCTATCTAAGGAAAGGTGTATGATTTTGATAAAGTTTTATCAAAGCATCTCGTATCAAAAATCTGAACTTTGGTTAGAAAGTCAATAAAGTATTGATTTCTAGAAGTCCAGCTGATTTCTGAGTACATGTCAAAGATAGTGGGAGCATAAGTGTTATGCTAATAATCATCATGTTAGTGGGAGCATGATAATTATTTTTAGTGTTGCAAGTTAGCAATGTTAATTATAGAAAACAAAAGTTTCAATTCGTGAGGCTGCAGGGATTGAAAAAGTTGTTTTGCTATAATTAAGGGAGAGGATATACTTCATTTCAGTTCTAAAGGCTTAGATTGAGACCTTAATCATCTTTAGTCAAGAATATATATATATATGAATTTCATGTTGGATTGGTTCAACTTAAGGAAATTCTATATATTGCGTTCTCAAAATTCGATTATGATTACGGCATCCCTCTTCATAGTCAAATTTTGAAAAACATGGCAAATAAAAATATTGTAGCAAAAGACTGGTCTAGAATCATGTCTTTATGTGACACATCATGAATTGTGTACCATTTGCTTTGGGTACAGGATCGATTGCATGTGCTATAATATTTGTCATTTCTAAATTTTTCCAAATGCCCAGAGGCATTAAGAAGGGAAAAGGTCTAGAATTGGATATGACTAAAATGATTAAGGAATTGTCGAGGACAATCTGAGGTTTACCAAAGATTGGTTTCTCAGGGACAGTTGGAAGTATAGTGCTAATTTTGGAAGGACCATATTGACATATTCTGAAAAGAGGCATCTCTTGTTCAGAAGTGATAGTCAAAATGAGAATATGGAGTTGTCTCCATAGGTGGAAGTTATCTGTGTAAGATTAGAAAAACTTAATGCAAGAAGCATGTTCAAAGCTATGTACTTTGAATACGAGACTTAATTTCCATGAAGTTGATCTTCATTGGAATGCCCTGTAATGACTGTTGACAAGTTTTGTGACTTTGTACACATTCATTACAAGAGGGTCAGTGCATATAAGTTTAAAATCTAAACAGATTTCGATAAATGATAGGAATTTGGAATTCTTACATTTTTCCGATAAGGATTTGTGAGTGTGAAATTAGAATCATTGAAATTATGTTCAATTGGTTTATTTCACAAAGTAAGGATCATAGACAAACATAGAGTGCATACTTGGTGTGTGGCAAAGCTATTGTTTAAGAAAAACATAGTGTACATGCTTGGAGCATGGGACAACTAGTGTTTTTAATTCAAGTATAAAGTTGATAAAACCGAAACAATGAATAATGAGTAATCAGTATGGTGATAAATAAAAGTGTTTATTTATATTCATAGGGTTTGATACCATATTTGATTCATTTATTCTTGTGTTTCACTTTGCATGTTTTGACTTCCAGAATAACTAAGTCGCTCTTCCTGAATGATTAAGTTATTCAAACCATCCACAGTCGGTCATATGTTGGAAGTAGATATGAATCAAGACTGTCATGGTTTGGTTTGTAGAGGTCCAAGTTGGTGGACAAAGTGGTGCTACAACACTCATGAGTGCTCATAAGTTCTGAGTATTGGATTCAACCCGCGCTCATTTGAATCACTTCATGGATTTTATCACGAGTGATCATGAGACGATAATATCTTATATTCTTCAAACCTAGAGATATGAGTTGTTACTATGAGTTGGTTATACATTGATTGCACGAAAACGCATTTGGTAACTCGATGTTATAAAACGTGTCTTTGTGTATGATTCAACAAGTAGTAGAACAAGCCGTATGAGTCGAAGTTTATCCATTCCTTTTACCTTCGGGATAAAAGCGATATATGTGGGCCCCTCGATGATTTAGCGATGACACATGTGAGTGCTTGGCCAAGCCAGGACTGATTTGATTTGTTCAATCAGTCAGTCATCATAAATCGAAAATCAGGAAACAACAAATGGACAGAGAGAATGATTATAATCCATGTCTCAGTCCATATGATATCTAGAATGGAGGAATATATGATCCCTTATCTAATGGACAAGTCATTGACAAGGTCAGAGTTCGACAGAGGCTTTAAGAGCTACGATTGCCAGTTAGGTTTTGAAGACATACTCAATAATAGTTTTAGACTTATCCAAGTGGGAGACTGTTGGATTAATGTCTAAGTCCATAACTATATTTGGTATGTACTTGACCCGACCCGGCATGGTCCATTTGGGTTGCACTTCACCGGCACAATTTATATGGATAGTCTTTTGAGAATAGTATATTTATGATTTATATTAATATATTATAAGTTCTAATATATTAATATGGAATCATATTATTTAATTAGTATTGATCAAGAATTAATTTAGAATTAATTAAGTGATCAAAAAGAACTAATTACATATGGACTCTTATATATATGGAATGGGCCAAGTTCATTTAGGTTGGGCTAAGCTTTCATGGATGGTCCATGGAGCTTTTAACCCATGGATCCTATGTAAATGAAAGGTCATGGGTATTAGGGTTTACATGGATGTAACCCTAATCCTCCATAATATATAAAGGGGTCCTTGGCTCACAAAATTGGCACAAGTGTGTGAAAATAAGAGTGGGCCGATTTTAGTGTGCATACATATTCTCTCAAGTTCTTCCAAGGTGTTTTGGTGATTTGTGATTCCATTTGAGGCTTCCATACTGTTGGGGCTAAGCTCTTAAAGCTTGAAGACATCAAGCTACATCAAAAGGTATGTCATCTAACTAGAACTTTGTAGTATAGGTGCTTCATAATATGCTAGTTAGGATGAAACCTTGGAATAGTTAATATTTGCATGTATAATAGAGAAAACATAGATCAAAGGTTTATAGGGTTGCATGTACACCATACGAGTGTTAGAATACTCAAAACCCAACAGTTTTGTGGGAGGAAATGTCAGAGTCCGATATGCTAGGGAGAAGTGGGCCATAGAGTTATGGGAAGAATTTCTGTTGTAATCAAGACTACTGATCTAATTTAACATGTATATGGGATATTATAAATTCCTCAAAGTCAACAAAAGAGTTACATAGATCAACACATGTCTAAACTTGTGTTTTTAATCAGATGCCAAGTGTTTCTCAAGGATTCACCATGTAAGGGCATCATCCGATTCCGGAAGTGGGGCAAGTTACTAGAAATACCAACCTTTTTCGATTTATTGCTTGGGTGAGCAAGTTTGCCTACCCTATTGATTTGCAGGATAGCTATAATCAGATCCGTAACACTTTCAATGTTTCTCAATTAAGGAAGTGGATTGTAGATGAATTCGTAGTTTTATCTCTAGATGATAACTATATGGATGAGAGTCTACACTACGTAGAGAAACGAGTTACGATCTTGGATAGGCAGACAAAGAGCTTGCACAACAAGGCGATTGATTTAGTAAACGTATAGTGGCAAAAACGAAAAGCATCATAATGGGCGTGTGAACTAGAAAAAGAGATAAGAAGCAACTACCTAGAATTATTTAGTTAGATTTTGGAGACGAAATCCTTGTAAATAGAAGAGGGTTGTAACACCCTATTTTCACTTTAAAATGTAATTTAATACAAATTTTACGTGGAAATATATTACCTTTTAACCAAAGTAGTCATCATGAAAGTTGTAGTAGACGCCCATACAAAATCGCGAGTATAAAATCGCCAAAAATATGACGTGATATGAATAAGTTATGAATTTTCAAAGTTATGCTTTACAACATATTGTTCCAATATGTATTATAACATACAAAATGAAAATATATTACTTTTACCCAAAGTAATATAAAGGAGCTAGAATTAATGTCCATGTAAATACAAAAACATATTAAAATGCAAGTCGAGAACAGAACTCGTATAAAGAAATTATGAAATTCACAAGGTCATTCACAGTATAAACTTTATGAGATATAAAGTGAAAATAGATTGTGAATTAGCTATTAAGAGCAAAAGGAAAGTTGTAATGCACAGAATTACAAAACCGGGGATATAAAGAATGTCTGAAATGGAGCTCATATGCAAATGTTACGGTTTATCGAAGAAGAAGAGAAATCACCTATGAGGGGAGAAGTGGAACCACAAGAATGCTAAAAATGGCACATGGAGACCCATACGTAGCACCAACCAACCGGAGACCACCACAAAATTGCAACGCGCCTCCCCATGCTCTCTATAAATATATGCTTAGCACTCCTCATTTGTTACACCATTATCTCCTCTTTCAAGAGAATTTCTCCTCTCACCCTCGAGCATTTCGGTCCCTCGTGATACGATGACTCGTTCTATTTTTTAATTTGCGAAACTCTAGAAGTTTCAAAAGAAGAAAAGAAAGTAGGTATCGAAGTTTTGCTCGCAGATATTCGGACTTCGTCAAAATTAAATAAGTTATACTTACTCTTACTTATATAAGATTATAGTCGTAATCGTTGTTATGAACCTATGAATACCAGATTAATCATTAATTCCAATAATTATTTTGATTTGTCTACTTACGGGAGAGGTGTATAGGATTGACCCGTTGGCATGGTTGTTGGATTTCAAAAACAAAAAGCTATATGTTTAATTGGCATGCCTCATGATTGTCTTGATTGGATGATCCTTACTTGTTAGCCATGAAAGTATATTTGGGATTAGTGAAGAATATAAATATTAGACATTACACTTAAATAATTAATAAGTATAGTATAGTACATGTAGATACGTATTTGTCAAACTATCTACAAAGCTACAGGTATAGTCGCTTCAATAAATGTTCAAATGAGTTTTCTCATTATGATATATATTAGAATATGCATCCTCGAATGTTAGGATGAGATTGTGCTCTTAGGCATATAGGCTAGTTAGTCAAATTGTATGTAGTGTTTAACTATCTTTTATCAAATATATACAATGATATATTATGTTGCGAGTTAAGGGAAAACCATCTTTGTAGTGAAGACCAAGATACTCGGGGCTGACCAAATTTATGTTGAAGGCCAAGTGGTGGACTAGCCTTGTGATGAAGGCCATTATTTGTATGAATTGTATGTATATTGTTGCGTATTGTATTTTTATGACTATAAGTACATTCTAAGAGTACTTAAGAATAACTAATAAAATGTACGTGAGATAATCAGCTTAGAAGAAGATCTTTATAAAAAGAGCTACAAAAGATGTTGTCTTCAAAATCGATAGATATTATTATTAATTATAAATGGATTATGACTTGATTATAGAATAACGAATATATTTTATTGGATTTATGTCTAAAAAAAACATAATATCATAGTCTACTATAAACGTTGCAATCAAATATGATTTAAGGAATGAGTTCATTAGAAAATTAAGTTGAGTCCTTCCATTTGGGGATAATCAAAAAATCTTTTGTGAATTCAAGAGTATACTTAATCAAGCTAAGAGACTTTAAATCAAATGAGAACACCAATCACATTCTCTAAGATTATTAATATTCTTAGAATAAAGTTAAATATCAAGATAATAGTATTCGTAGAATTCACACAAATTAAATTTAGTCAGACCCACTGATAAAATCTTTCCTTCAGCTAAGCATGAATGGTCACACTTGAGCTATAAGACCTTGTTATTCTAGAAATGAGATTTGATTTGGATTTAATATTTGGATATTGGAACACCATAACAATAACTATTTTATTCTTTTGATATATTGGGATATGATCTTCACAATAATAATCGTCGTGTTCTATATTAACATGTTTAATCCTGAATAATATAATTATTCGAAAACTTCATACTTGGTTATATTTGTGGGAGAAATTATGGAGTAAGACTAATATGAATTGGATTTTTTGACTCTTATAAGATGAAAGTAGACAATGGGTTGTAACCAATATTCATAGGTACTTGTTAGAGAACCAGTATTGTACTGACCCGTATCAAGATCACCTCATGGGTCGCTTTTGTGAGTGCTACATGAATAAAGGTGCTAGCTTTGTATCCTTAATGTCTAAGATACACAGTGGGACTTAAGTTTAGAGAGAGTTATACTTTTATGTTGTCAAATATGGATCCTTAACCTTATGTAGTCAAGATGGGATTTTTTTACTAGTATGTGTTGAGATCTAGGCATCTAATGTGCATTACCCAAAGTAGAAAATAAAATAAGATTGATTATGATCCAAGTACCAGGTTTAATAGGATGTCTGTAACAAAGGGATAACTTATAAATTTACCTTATACATCAAATACAGATTTGTACTCTTGCGAGTTGGATGTTAATGAATCACATTCTTCAACATGTGTTATTAGGGGTTGTGAAATGTTGTCGGACGTTTACCACAATCTATATCAATATATGATTAGTCTTATGCAAGTGGGAGATTAAAAGATTTGTATGCCCAATAGTCATTATAGAATGATATTTTCAAATGACATATGATCCTATATGGTTACACCTTATAGCAAGTTACTAATGATTGCTTATTTATTAAGTAATTTTATTATTAATAAATATAATCAACACTTATATTTAATTAGAGAAACATTATTATCTGAAAGTAATATTTTATCATCATATTGGGAAGTATTGTTTCTAGAAAATAATAATAAAAAAGAACAATAACTAGTTATATTCATAAGGAATGAATATATATATATATATATATATATATATATATATATATGCTATGTACAACTTTTTGGGCAATTTAGTAAGTGGTTTAGTTGGAAAATAATGAGCTAGTTATGAGCTTGAGTGAAGAACACTTCTTTCCCCCATGTGGCTTTTTAAAGTCGTAGACTCGATAAGTAGTGGTATTCTTTTCTTTTCTCACTAGAAGTCGTGGGCTTCCTAGAGCTCTACCCTCTCCTCTCTAGCAAATTGTTGTGTTGATTTTAAGGCTTCATAAGTTGCTTATGTTTAAGGTTCATTTTTTGTGAACTCTTACGGTTTAATAAAAACATATAGAGAAGCTCTCCTTTAAATCTTTTTCCATCTTCATCAAATTCTAACCTCGCGAGAGGAATCAATGTCTTCAAAGGATGTGTCACTTTTTTTATTTTTGTAGTTGTTTTTAATCTCTCTATGCTTTGAAAGATGATCCTTGGTGGGTTAAACGGAGTTTTAAGTTTATTTTGTTTTTAGACTTACCTTGCCATTTTTAGCAGTTTTGGGAAAACGGTGTTCAATAAAACCTAACAGTCAGATCGGAAGAAGCTCGGAATATAACAAAAAGTGATAGACACACTGCGTCCCCATCGGAGTGATAACTTGGAGGACACAGATGATACGTCTTGTAGAGACGTGAATATTACGGTGACGTGTGACGTTTGCCGTCTTCGTATCTACTGGTTTTGGTGAATCAGGAATTGTAGTGAAACTCTCGGATGCAAAAGCATTTTTGCTAGTATTCAAATCTTCCTAAAAATAAGAAATGTTGATATATATATATATATATATATATATATATATATATATATATATATATATATATATATATATATATATATATATATATATATATATAAGCAAAATCTAAAATTACTTAGATAAAAAAAAAGTGAAAGAATTAAATTTGTCTACTTATTACTTATTGGTACCTTAGATTCCTTTTTTCGGAATTGGAGTGGCCTCAAATCGAACATTCTTGTCCACCGAAACTACCTGCAAAATTATATAAGAAATGGCCACATTCTGTAATTTCATAACTCTAAGAAAATAAAATGTATATATATACAGCACCATGACATATTGAAATAAGAAAACTATAAGTAAAGTTTATGTGAATTAAAAAAATCAATCTTCTGATGTATGGACGGTATCCAACATATTGAATTCCTTAATTCATTAAAGGGTAAAAAGGGCAATTGACTTATTAATGTTGGAGACATACTTTCCTTTGTTCTATCACTGTATGGACAATTCCTTGAGTTTCTCAGCTTTTTTCTCACTCTCTTGTGTCTTATTTTGTAGTTCACACCTAAGTTTTGTCAGCTCTTTATTCAAAGATCCTTTCCGTTGAGGCAACATGAAAATATTTTTTTGGGAGTAACTCCAGAAGGATCCAACTTTGTTGTTGCCGAATATAAGTGTCATGGCATCCATGCTCGGATCAGGTTTCAACTGCCCATCTTTAATCTGTTTTTCATGTTCCATTTAATCATAAATGATGTCAAATAAATGGTCATATATCATGTGCATAGCAAAACAAAATGGTCATGTACATAAAATATTGATTTCCATGATCAATATGTAATAGTAAAATTACTGAAATGTAGCATGTGTAATATTGTAGAACAACAATAAAGAAATGGTTCTTGTATTTTTATTAAAGATGATGGTTAAAATAACATGTGATGGTCACAAACCCAAAGAAGGGTTAGGAAGAGGAAATGATGAGAAAGAAAATGGAACAGTGAAAACTATAAAGTTAACACTAAGCAAAAAGTAGATAGTTCCATTAAATTTAGCATCTACAATTTAAATTTAGTAAATGGAACAGTGAAAACTATAAGCTAATATGCTACGAATTTAAATTTAGCATCTACAATTTTTCATGATTTGTCTTTATATGCTTTTCAACATATTAAAGAACTGGAGGCTAATCATCATTCCCAACTACTTTATTTTGAAACTTGTAGTCATTTACATAAAAACAAAAATTATAAAAAAATAAGCATATTATATTATTTATTTCAAACTAAAAATAATGCAATGTTTATGACTTTATTCATTATAAAAACAAACACACACACAAACATATTTGTTATTGAATAATAGAATGAAGTTACCTAGTCTCATCCTATTAGTGAATATCCGCATTGTCCCATCCTATGATGATAACACAAATTGTAACTTGCGAAATTGTTCTTTTTTTGACAAAACCTATTATAGTAATTAATATCAAAGATATCATAAGTTTATGTTTAACTAAAGAAAAACAATAAAATTGAGGATGGAAATAAGTAATTTGCAAATTAAACCTTGAATTTGTCTACTTTTGTATGTTTTTAATAATTTTCCCAGTTCTCTTTCTTAGGAATGAAATAAAAATATTGCTTAGGAATATTTCTAGTTTCTTGGGCTTGCTTACTAAGTGAGGCGCTACATACTTTTCATATACTTTCCTTCTAAAGTTCCTTAGTATGGTACCTAACCGACTAATTACGTTTATTCTTTAAATTTCATCAACATTATAGTAATGTTGCTACAATAAGAAGTATTATGTTAGGCATCTAATGAAATTGCAATGGTAAACAAGAAAAACAAATGATTAACTACAAATATTTTTATTGTTATCTCGTTAACTATTTGTCTCATACCTCTTTTTCTTCCGGTGAAGAACACTAAATCCTACCTTCTCCCGTACTAGGTCTCTTGGAACACTAGGAAATTATAAAGTATACTTCCCTTTTAACCATCCCAATTTATCACACCTTACATGTTTTCTTCTTGTACCATAGTTTGTATATTCGGACCGCTTCTTTTCCATTTTCGTCAAACCTTTTCCTTGTTGACTTTGTATTTTGGATATTGAATTCTCCATATGAACTATTTTCAAATTCACTTTAATTATAATCAATTTTATGGCCTCCATATTCATTTATATTGGAGTCATCTTCATTGTTTGACTCGTTATGATTTTCCATTTCATCATTGGACATATGTTCAATGAAAGTCTGATCCTGATCCATGATGCTTCGCTTCACATGAAAAATTAAGATATATTTTTGATGAGTAATTAAATAAAGAAATTCATATCATACATTAACATATGGCTTAAATTTTTTGTTATGATTTTCATCGAACAGTTAGTGTACGATAATCACATCAATTGTCAAACAAAGTATAGTGGTTTGGATGGCATATTTCAGCACATATTTTACGAATAACATGGTCATACATAATGAAAGAGAAAAGTAATAGAAAGATTTGTTTATATATGTTGGGTTTAAGTGTTGCGTCTTTGGGCTCGTTTAATAGTTCATTTTGTTTACCCGGTTTGGGCCTGTCCAACCGTGGATTATCATTAGGGTTAGATTATATATTATGCATGCATGTGTAGCTTTAAGCTTATCGTTCTCATTAATAGCTTTTGTATTGTAACCCTAGCACACCTCTACAGTCGAAGTTATTAATCGAGATCTTCTGAGGTGTGAGATATTAATCATTCGACACCATTTGATCCACTCTTGTGTTCTTTACTCGATTAATATTGTTTTTCTGTTTAGAATCTATCGATCTATTGCGCAATATTCTCATCAATTTGTATCAGAGCAGGAGACTGTGTAATACATACGCATCTCTTCTGTTTGAAGAATCCTTTAGGGTTTCCGCTTTTATCAATATATAGAAGCTGTCTTCTTTTTGTTGATGGTATCTCTTGTGTTTGATAAAACCCTAAGTTCAACTTTACAAGTCTGATTCTAGCAGATTAAAAGAAAAAGTTCATCATGTCTCACGATGAATCTCAAATCAATCCGATCAACATCTCCAACAATATAGGATCCACTACAAGGGTTCCCATTATTTATACTCAAGATTATGAAGTATGGGCGCATCACTTCGAAGACTATGCCGTTGGATCTGAAGACAACGGCTATCTTATCTGGGAAGCAATAACATTGGGTCCGTTTGTTCACTCTGGAACAAACAGAACGGTCAAGACTCAAAAAGAATATAACCAACTCTTGGCGGACGTAGATAAGATCTCTCAAGCCGAAAAAGACAAGGTGTTATGCAACGTTAAAGCCATGAGGATGATCCGATTCGCTTTGCAATCCGACACTTTTCGTCTGGTAAGTTCATGCACAACAGCTAAAGAAATATGGGATAGGTTGAAAGAATTATATTCAACCGATGAGGATCTAGAGCACTCGATCCAAACCCTATTGCTCTCTGAATTTGGTGCTTTCGAACAAAAACCTAAAGAGAAACTCATTCAGACATTTGATTGTTTCGACCATCTGCTTAGTAAGATGATGAAGCATGGTATTGAAAGGAAGGTGATCGAACAAAAGGTTACATTCATGAATGGCTTAAGGCCCGAATGGATGGCAGTGGTCTCGACCGTGAAGGCTCATGAGCAATTTAAATCATATTCGCTGGCGAAACTGATGGGTATACTCAAATCTCATGAAAGTGTGGTGACAAAGGAAGCGAAGATAGTTTCAGGTGTGGGTTCACTGGCCCTTGTTTCTAAGAGAAAGAATGTAGTAGACAAAGAGGAGGAATCTGATATGTCAGAGTGTGATATGTCCAGCTAAGAATATGCAATGATGGTTACAAACCCAAAGAAGTTTGCTCGCAGAAAGTTCCCGATCAACAAGAACCGAAACTGGCAGGGAAGCTACAGCTCAGAAAAGGTGAAAGAAGAAACAAAGAACACCTATCAAAAGGACGACAAAAAGAAGGAGAGTAAGATTGTGGGAGACTCTGGGTACTATTGCAACTACTGTCATGGCAAGAACCACTTTACCAAGGATTGCATGTTAAGGAAGATGGCTGAGAAGAAAGATGGTGAAGATGACGAAGCTTACTAGATGAGAAAGCTGGAGGAGATAAAGAAGAAGAAAGCAATTAATGTTTCAATGAATGCTTTGATAGTGCAGGAAAATGTTATTGATGATGAGTTTGGAGGAGTAAAAGTCTGGTCTACAGACTCTGAAGGTGAAGAGGTTCGCAAACCCTCGCATGGAAGAGCTTATGTGGCAAAAGAAGGTGTTACTGATTCAGCAGGGAGGTGCTTAATGGTGTCAGATGGGGTATCGCAGATGAGGGGATATACAACCGAAGGTGAGCATGAGGAAGCAAAACTAAAGGATGACAATTGTTTCGCTGTTAAGCCTGTGAGTGAAAGAATCAACGATTGCGATCAGTTGATCAAGAAGGTACAATCCATACTTGAATCTCTTAAAATACCAGTAACAAACTACGAAAAAGAATTAAGTGAATTAAAATTCAAGTTTTCTAACTTAAGTGGAAGTCTTATGCAAACTCGCTTAGCGAATTCTAACCTAACTGACCAACTCAGCAGGGAATCTTCCAAGAGTGAGGAGTGAAGGATGTGGATTCAGCTGAAGGAGTCACAGTTAGTTAGGTTTAGGGATGAACTTATTTATTTGCAACGTGACAATTTAAAGTTTTTAAAACAACGAAATGTTTTCTGTTTGATTGCTAAGCGCTTATATACAAATATCACCCAGTTGCATCTAGATTGTGAGATAGGTAAAAAGATTCATAAAATGATTTTTCCCTTCCTTGAATTTAAGGAAGACGAAGTCATTGCTGAATGTGAATCTATAATGTCTTCAGATGAGATTTCAGTAACCTACAAATATGGACTGGACAAAATTGAATCTTTCATTGAGTCCAAAGAACATAAATGCATGCTTAAGAATTTACTGAACGAAAACGACAAATTAAAAATCAAGACCGAGACTATACATAAGTTTGACTCATCCAACGCCAAATTAAGTTCAAAAAATAAAATAAATTTAGAAACAACTTCTGAATTTGATGAGGACAGTGAGATGAGCGAAATCTTCGTAGAAGACAAGGTCTATTGTTCAGAATTTCTTAAGAGCGAACCCGATGCAGCAAAACCACTCATATCTGAAAATTCGGTTGAGTACGCTCGAGTGTCAAAGGACAAATTCAAGAAACTCAAAGAAAAGGCCATTGTCTATCAGAAGGTGAAAACTACACCAAACCAAGTGCATGCAGTCACTGGAGTAACTAAGAAACAAACGGCGGAGTGCACGTCCATGATTGCCAAAGATAATGCTGAAGGTTGCGATAACCACTTCTGGTCCGCTCCTATCGATAATGCAGACGAAACAGTTGGTCTGTCAGAGCAATCCTCATGGAGAGTTAAGGGACGATACATTCCCAAGCCCCTCAACAAACCCTCAAGCTTTGATAAACCCAGTTCAAGTGGTACAAAAGAAATACCAAACGAACCACTGAAAGCTTCCAGCGTATCATCAACAACAACCGAAGCTCATGAGAAGAAAACGAAACTTAAGGCCAACATTCACTTGACTCAAGAGCAACTTGCTGAACAGAAACGCCAGAGGAACAAAAGATACATGAAGAATCTTAATGAGAGAAAACAGTTTTGGCAATCCCAAAACCCCACTTATGTTCGCTCTGAAAAGGCTTCTAATCTCAAGATGAAAAAGGAAGCACTGTTCAATCACTGCCAGTCATGCAGTCAGGTGAACCGAACGACCTGTTTCGGTCCTAATACTAGTGGTCACAAGAACCAAAAGTCAAATTTTGGCCCCAACTCTTACTACGCCAAGAACCGAAAGTCCAGTTTCAGTCCCAACACAAGTGCTTAGAACCGAAAGTCAAGTTTCGGTCCTAAATCCCATCATCCTAACTCCCAACCAAAACCTAACTCTGTAAAGGATATCAAAGGAAAGGGAAAGCTCGTCTCAGATTCTGAAGTCCAAAATACCAAAAAGTCAGCTAACCCTAGGACTCCAAAGAAAACCTCAACTGTGAAACCATCTAACAATAAACAACACCAGTTAAAACAAAATGAAATAAAATCAAAGTTTACACCATCAAACGAAAAGATGAAACCACTTTAATAAAAAGAACATATATAGTTGATCGTTCGGTTGGAATTCCCTATTCTGTAAGAGACTCACCAGGGCCCAAGAGACTTTGGGTTCCTAAATCTGCTTAATTTTGCAGGTTATCAGTGACGAGCAGTTTGATGACGAATAGTATATTGACCGTGGCTGCTCTCGTCACATGACAGAAAGGAGGGAAGAACTTAGGGAGTTTCGGTCCCTTAAGGATGGTGGATGTGTTAAATATGGAAACAACTCATACGGCACAATCAAAAGGTATGGGATGATCACCAACGGAGAATTCTCAATACGTAAAGTAGCCTATGTGGAAGGATTGCAGCACAACCTCATCAATGTTTCTCAACTAGTTGTGGGAACCGGTTTGAAAGTCTCGTTCGATGATGAGGGATCAGAAATAATTGAAAAGCAAACAAAGAAAGTTATGTTGAAATCTGAGCACAAAGGGGAGATGTATCCTCTAAATCTCAACCCGATAAAAGGAAATCCAACAATATGTTTGTTGTCGAAGGCGAACTCAGATGAAAGTTGGTTGTGGCACCGAAGACTATCGCATCTGAACTTCAAAGATATTAATAAACAAGTGCTTGGTGATCACGTGCGTGGACTTCCTGTTCTCAAATTTGACAAAGAACATATATGCGCAGCATGCGAGATGGGAAAGCAAAGCAGAAAGAGTCACTCTTCTCGTATCAATACAAAGATCATCGAACCTCTTGAACTACTGTATATCGACCTATGTGGCCCTTCGGCTATCGAAAGCATCGGTGGTAGTAAGTTTATACTTGTAATTATAGATGATTTTTCACGCTTCACCTGGGTTTTCTTTCTTAAACAGAAATCAGAGGCGACTCCCAAGCTAAAGGTGTTTATCAAGCAAGTGGAATTGCAGCTGCGAAAGGTGATAACAAACATAAGAAGTGATAATGGACTAGAGTTCAAAAATAAAGTCTTTGAAGAGTTTCTGGCTGAAAAGGGAGTTACTCACAACTTCTCTGCTCCTTATACTCCACAACAGAATGGGATTGTTGAAAGGCGAAACTGTTGATTGTGTGAAGCCGCCCGAACCATGCTAAGTTTCGCTTCCCTTCCATTATACTTATGGGAAGATGTTATAGCTGCTGCTTGTTACACACAGAACCGGTCCTTCCTCAACAAGAGATTTTCCATCACTCCATACGAGATTTTGAACAATCTCAAGCCAAATGTAAAGTTTTTCCATGTGTTCGGTACAAGATGCTTTATTTTCAACTCCAAAGCAAACCGAAACAAGTTTGATGTAAAGGCAGATGAAGGGATCTTTCTTGGCTATTCGCTTACTTCAAACGCATATAGGGTTTTGAATAAACGCTCAAGGAAAATTGAAGAAACCTACTATGTAACTTTTGATGATAATTACATGAAGAAGATTCAAGCAAGCGAACATTCAACGGAAGAAATCTTTTCGGAATCAGGTCAAGTCTCAATTCCCATTGCCAATCTGTTTGAAGCGTACATGCTGCTCTTTGATGAAACAGGGAAGGCAATCCACTCAGAAGCGAAAGAAGCAGATAACAAAATCGATACCTTGAAGAAAATTATCGATGAAGCTACTAAAGACATAGAAAGCGAACATCAACAACCAACCGAGAAGCGGACTCAAAGAGAACCTACTGCATCAGGTGATCATCCAGCTACTAATGACCTTCCAAGAGAAAGCACTATACTCCAGGGGGAGGGTTCATCTACACCAAAAACAACCGACATGCCTTTCCAGGGGGAGAATCCATCTAAAACATCAACCCATGAAGATCCATTTGATGGGGAGAGTACTGAACCTGACATGGGATTCGGTTCGCCATTTGAGGGGGAGAATGAAAATGCAAATGACGAAGGCGATCTGTCAGAACTAGAAGAAGAAGTCAATGCTGAGCTGGATCCTGCCTATGATCCAAATTACCCTCCTCTAATAAAATGGACAAAGGATCATCCTAAAACTCAAATCATTGGTGAATCATCTGAGGGTGTTCTCACACGCTCTCAAATGAAAGCGAAGCAAACTGCTTTATTCTCTCAAGTAGAATTACGCATGTTTAATTCGTTTGTCTCTAAAGTTGAACCAAAGACGGTAAATACTGCTCTTGATCACTCTGATTGGGTGCAAGTTATGCAAGAAGAACTCCATGAGTTTGAACGAAATCGTGTTTGGAGGCTGATTCCAACACCAAAGGATGTATCTGTAGTCGGTTTATAATGGGTTTTTAGAAGTAAGTTAGATAAAGAAGGCAACGTCATTCGCAACAAAGCGAGGCTGGTGGTGAAAGGATATTAAGAGGAAGAAGGAATAGACTATGAAGAGACCTTCGCTCCAGTAGCAAGGTTGGAATCAGTGAGAATCTTTTTGGCATATGCTGCACATAAAAACTTCGAAGTTTTCCAAATGGATGTAAAATGTGCTTTCTTGAATGGAGAACTAGAAGAAACAGTATACGTTGAGCAACCACCCGGATTTGTGAACGAGAAGTATCCTGATCACTGCTACACACTGGATAAAGCAGTCTATCGATTAAAGCATGCCCCGAGAGCCTGGTATGAAACTCTAACACGCTTTCTCAAAATGTCAAAATTCAAACAAGGTTCGGTCGACCCAACCTTCTTTCGCAAGAAAGAAGGCGAACACTTAATGATAGTTCAAATTTACGTCGATGACATCATCTTCGGTTCCACGAATCCTAGCTTAACAGCTGAATTCAGGAAGTTGATGGAGACTAAGTTTGAAATGAGTGCAATGGGTCCGATTAACTTTTTCCTTGGACTGAATATAAGACAGGGACCAGAAGGCATCTTCATTAATCAGGAAGCATACACGAAGACTCTGTCGGCAAAGTTCGGCATGACGGGAGATTCCAAAGTAAAGGTTCCAATGGCATTTGGCACGAAGCTGACTCCATCTCTTGAGAAACCGGTTGTTGATGTGACTCTCTATCGTCAGATGATACGATCTCTAATGTATCTAACACCTAGTAGACCGGACATAATGTTTTATGTCTGCTATTGTGCCAGGTTTAAAGCAAATCCTAGAGAACCTCATATGCTTGCAGTAAAAAATATCTTCCGTTATTTGAAGCGAACCTCGTCTCGTGGTCTTTGGTATCCTGCAAAATCCGGCTTCTTTGTTCAAGCTTTCTCTGACGCTGATCTTGGTGGATGTGGATTGGACTGAAAGAGCACAACTGGCGGATGCCAGTTCCTTGATGGCAAACTTGTCGGCTGGCAGTCAAAGAAACAAACTTGCGTGTCTCTTTCCACAGCCGAAGCTGAGTACATCGCTGCAGCATCCTGTATATCACAGGTCATATAGATACAAAGCCAACTTAGAGATTATGGCTTAAGCATGAAGAAGATCCCTCTCCACTGTGACTCTGAAAGTGCGATTCGAATATGTCACAATCCAGTGCAACATTCCAAGACTAAGCATATTTCACTAAGATACCAATTCATCAAGGACCACGTTGAAGATGGTAATGTTGAAGTTCACTTCGTTCGGTCCTCAGATCAACTGGCTGACATCTTCACTAAAGCCTTACCAGAAGCAAGCTTTAACAAGATACTCCAAGGCTGGGGAATGATGGAAGCTGAGTCAGTACCGAAACCCCTTTCTTCTCACTAAAATTGAACAAGCGAAATAGAGCGAACGCTCGGTCTATTTCGGCTCTAGAATTTTTCGGGAACCGAAATGAACCGAACGCTCGGTATATTTCGGCTCTGGAATTTTTCGGGAACCGAAATGAACCGAACGCTCGGTCTATTTCGTTTCATCTTTTCTAAGGTATGGTTTCGGTTGTATATTTTTGTAAAGCTTTCTTATTCTTTCGTGTGTTTATATTTAGTATTTATTTTCTATTCTGTTTTTATTATTTTTCAGAAATTCCAAAAATCCAAAAAATATTTTCTTTTCTGTTTTTATTATTTTTCATAAATTCCAAAAATCCAAAAATATTTTCTTTTCTGTTTTTATTATTTTTCAGAAATTCCAAAAATCCAAAAATATTTTCTTTTCTGTTTTTATTATTTTTCAGAAAAATCCAAAAACTACAAAAATATTTTTATGTGTTTTTAAGTTTTATCTCTCAATTCTCAAAATTGATTCAAGTTCACAGATGCAAAAAACAATGACGTTGGGGCAGGTATAACATTCTTATCTATGCACTAGTTAAGTGTCCCTAGAAGCATGTTGTTGCATGTAGACCGAAGCCTCCATAACTTTGAGTGAAGCCTTAATGATTCGATAAACACCAATCGTTTCTTCCCAATAAGGCTGCTAAAATCACTCAAGTCACGAGCAACCTTACTCTTCTCATAGTGAGTTACGATTTTTCTGCTTTGTTATTCTTATGTAGCAGTGGTACTTTCGGTTCCTTCACCATCTCCTCACATTTCTCCATTAAGTTTCGCTTCATAAAAGTAACCCTTGAGACTCTCAGCAATTACCACTGAGGTTTATGGTTACACAATCTCTGTGTTGATGATCTTAGTTTCGTTTACCACGTGCTAAGTGAGACCCAAAATCTAACACCTTGAATGAATTGATGGTGAACACTAAACTGTTCAAGTTGTTACTTGTTACCTCACGAAATCTCTTTTTATTTTTGCGTGATCTTTATGAAACTGTCTAACACCAGGACGTTTCTTCCCATAAGATCCAGTTTCTTTTTTTGTTTTTAAGATTTCTTATTATCCAGTCACTGTATATATTCTTCAAACCTACTTGTTCAACAAACCACATCGGTCTCACAAGTACTTCATCCAACTTTCGGTCTTATTTTAAGAATCGATGTTCGGTTGAAGATAAACTACCCACTAAAGCCTATAATTGAAAACATGCCTTTCAATGTTTCTTTACAAACATCTGATCGTATTTCACGGGAAACCACACTGACACTTCTCAGTCTCTCTTGACTTTGAAGGAAGAGATTCGTGCCCGGGATCCACAGTTTCGTGTCTAAATACACATCACTTAAATCCCACAAATATTTTGCTTTATTTCTTTTTCATTGGCACACTCTAGCACGAAGATCTTTATGATTTTCCAAATTCTTGTTTGTGGTACTCATGGCACTTCTCCAGATTTGTGCTTTCGGCTCTAACATAAATGGTTGTTTACTTTAATATGGAGCAAAGGTTACTAAGTATGAAGAGAAAGGATGAGTCATGTTTATGGTGGTGTTGATTTATTTTAATAATAAAAATAAAAATAAGGGTGAGTCAGCATGAATTTGAAACGATTCAAAATTTGAACAGGAGATAAGGATGGAAAGGCGCGTGAATTTGAAACGGAACCTAATATCACGCCTGATGACGTCTTCTTCGGAAAACCCAACTGTCAACTCACGCTTTTTCAGGCGTCGATTAGAAGATATTCAAATCATTACTGTGGATTTTTGTCTCTCCTAGCGACGGTATAAAAGGGTTTTCTCACACCTCTTGGGTTACTTTACCAAATCTCAACTCTCTCAAGAACAAATCGGCGATTTTCTACTGCTCATCTTCTTCTTCCCACCTGCAACAATGGCTGAATCTTCATCGGTTTACGAACAATCCGCTCAGTCCTCTCTTCTGACCATCAAACCCAATCAGAATCTGATCATCGAACTGAACCCCTTTGTCTATGATTCTTACATGCTACATGTGGTTGAATGTCTCAGGTATTCACCACTGGGGGTTGCTCTTACACAGGTGGGAAGCGTTCCAATGTCGATGCTCTCTCACGTCTACTCCACTGCTGTTTATGATAAAGCTAATGAGCGTATCTTCTTCGAAATCGTCAATCAAAAGACGTCGATTTCAAAAGCTAGGTTTTGTTTGTTGCTACGCCTTGCTGTCGCCGATTCCATGATTAACCCAGATTCAATTACAAAAACTCAGCTGTTCTCGATGTTCTATGATATGGGGTACATGGAGATTCTCACCACTGTCACCAAGTTCAAGAAATCTTGTCTTCCTCCTCAGTGGAACGGGCTCTTTACTCTCCTCTCCAAGGGCTTATCGGAGAGGGTTGCAGGTTCAAATGGAACGAGCAGGGCATTCATGACCCTTTTATATGGTCTGTATCATGGGTTAATATGGATTATGGGTCAATCATATGGTCTCAACTAGTTCAGAGTATAAGCTCTTCTTCAAGGTACTCTGAAATTTCGTGTGCTCGATTTTGGACTATCATCACTCATTGGGCGATGGAAAAGTTTAATGTTCCAACAATGGCGGATTCACTCAAGTCATCGATTGCTACCTTCCACACGACTAGGATCCTTGTCTCAGATCCCTCCAAGTTTATCTTCATTGGGTCAATTCCGGAGTGAATTTACAGATGTGTTTCCCCTGAAAGCAACGTTATCAATGAGTACAAGAAGCTAAACCATTCAGGGCCACGACAGCTTACTCCAGAGATGCAAAGCTCACTAGACGTTGCAGAAAAACCAGTAAAACGAGGGAAGAAGCCTGATAAAAAAGGGGAAAAGGACGGTCAATCCTCCAAAGTTTCTACTCCCAAGAAACGCAAGTCTGAGCAAGCAGCGCCTACTGCTCCAAAGAAACGAAAGACCAAGATGAAAGCTTACAGATCGAAGTCTCCTTCCTCATCTTCCAGTGACTCTAAGTATGTTCCTTCTGACCCACAGCCTGAACCTGAGTCAACTGACGACGAAGCTTCTCAAACCGAAAGTCCACCTAGAGGTCATTCGCCTCCACCCTCACCAACTAATCACAACAACCGAAACTCACCTCCTCGTTCTCCTTCACATTCGGTTCCTATTACTATCTCTCCCTGTCCTCCACCTATCTCATCTACCACTGCTACCTCAATCCAAATTCCAACCCCACTGCTCACTACAGTTACTACCACTACTACTCATCCAACCGAACCTAATTTTTGTGTCAACGGATCTGATACGGGGGCAATTACTTTCAGTTCTGATCCTCCTATTACCTCAGCACCTTTATCCCCACCTCCATCACATGAATATGATATTGTTCTTAGCGGGGAAGACGTGGAATTCGACTCTGTTTACTTCAGTCCTTATCGAGTACATGGTGATGATGATGATAATGCTCCTGTGACTAAAAAGCATCTCAAGGCCATGAATGATAAACTTGACCAATTGCTCTCTTCCTCTTCTGCCAGTGCATATTCGGAAGCAGCACTCAAGGCTCTGTTCGCATCCGTTGTCAAAGAGCATGACACTTCCATTTCCAGTGTTGTTAAAGCCATTGAAGCCTCAACCTCCACCTGTCAGAAAGCTTCACTTGCAGTTGAAGCCTCCACCAAGGATTGCAAGCAGGCGACCGCAAATGTCGAAAAACTAGTTTCAGATGCACAGCTATTTCTTGATTCTCTTCAAGCTACCGCCCAGAAGAATGCTCAAACAGTGAACGCTCCGGTTGATAATCTTACGCGTTCACTGGAGGCCGAAAAGAACCATTTTGAGGAAGCGCGACAAGCAATTCAGGCTGCTAACAAAGAGCTTCACACTTCGGTTGATGCTCGTCTCACTCAACTTGAAGCTGAGCTTGCTGTGTAAAACAAGATTATGGATGAGCTGGATAAGCGCACTTCTCAGCTTAAAATTCAGAATCTCAAGCTCAAGACTGCCAAAAAGGAGATTGAAGAGTTAAAAATTGAGCGTGAAATAATTAAAATTTCGGTTGGTGATGTACACACCATTCTCCTACACCTCCTGGAAGCCCATGACTCCATTCTTACCATCTCAATTCGACGCCACTTGGCTGAGAAGTTGAGACCTGCTCTGGATGTTTTGAGCAGAATTGAGGGTGTTTCGGAGTCTGTTGTCCCTCCGAAACAAAGGGGAGATAATGTTACTCAGGGCAAGGGCCAACCTCATCCACCTCCAAAACCGAAAGCCACTACTGAGTCGAAGGTTAATGAAGCTTCGGGCAGTATGAAGGATAAGCGAAAGAAGAAAATTGGTGATGATGATGTGGATGAAAACGACGATGAAGCTGATACAGAAGGGAATGCTTCTAAAACTGAAAGTCTGAAAGTCAAGCCTAGTGATCAAGAGTTTTGGGCGAAGATTCAAAAAGAGAAGGAACTTCTTGATAAGGACATGAAAGCGAACGAAATTCTAGAGCAAAGGAAGTCTATGTTTCCTGAATGGACTATGGATTCACTTCAGAGAGAGCTAATCGATGCACGGAGCACTCATTGGCTCGAACCAGTTCTTTCTTTCGGGCTTGAGTACCCCAAGGACTCACAGTTTGACATGCCAATCACCCAAAAGGCATTCATTTTTCACTGTTTTGAGTCAACGGCTGGCATTCCTTCCCCAGACCCGAAGGTTGATCGGGATTTTCTTGAGTATTATCTTGAGTTTGGTCAGCCGCAATACCTGATCTTGAGTAATCAGAAAATTACAACGGTCAAGGTGTTGAAACCCACTTCAGCAGGGAAATTTATCAACATCAAATTCAAAGTGACCCGAGGCTCTGATAGCTCGGTTCATATGATTTCCCTGGCTGATCTGCCGAACCTAAATCCTCATGATTGGATACTCCTGAACAACATTTTGCTGACCAATCAAAAGGAGTATCAGCCTATTATCGATCACATCAAGCGAATGCTCGTGTGCTATATTCATGAAATCACAAAGATGGATCAGGAAATCGCTTCTGTCATACATAAGAAGACCACTATGAAGCCGATATGGAGGGCAAGCGATGTCAACGGAATGATTAAGGGAAAAATTGACCCCAAGTTTCATATTGTTATGTTCATTAGGGGCGAAGGTCAAAAATGCATGTTCGCTCTTATTGACAAACACCTGTTCTCCACTGCCTGCTTGGAGCATATTTTTGATATTATACATGGGTGTAATCAGAACAACGAAGCCGATAAAAAGATGTTTACTGATATGCTTCGGTGGTATATTTTGTTTCGTAAAACTCTTCTTGCCATCATCCCCAGGCTGTTCAATATTGTGAGGAAGACTAAAGTTACTCAACCGAAGTAGTCTCTCGCCTCTATTGACGCAAAGGGGGAGATTGTTGGGTTTAAGTGTTGCGTCTTTGGGCTCGTTTAATAGTCCATTTTTTTACCCGGTTTGGGCCTGTCCAACCGTGGATTATCATAAGGGTTAGATTATATATTATGCATACATGTATAGTTTTAAGGTTATCGTTGTCATTAATAGCTTTTGTATTGTAACCCTAGCACACCTCTACAGTCGAAGTTCTTCATCGAGCTCTTCTGAGGTGTCAGATATTAATCATTCGACACCATTTGATCCATTCTTGTGTTCTTTACTCGATTAATATTGTTTTTCTTTTTAGAATCTATCGATCTATAGCGCAATATTCTCATCAATATACTTACATCATAAAAATGACTTAGTGTTGTAGATGACACCTATAACAACCGACTAGGAGACAATGATTGTGAATGAATAATTGAATTTGGTCTGTATGCTTCATAATAATTTGTTCCTAAAATAAAGGTTCTTACCTAATATATAGAAATTACCTTCGAAGATTTGACTTGGTACAGTTTCAGCGGTGAGCATGTAGATGAATTACCGCCTTGTTTTGGAGTCTAAAAACATCCTATTGTTCTTTTCACAACACAAGTTTGTTATTTACTTTTGTAGATAAAAGCAAACCCATTCGAAAATTAGATATGATTAACCATTGTGAACCTAAAAGTTGTTAAGAATGTTTTGAATATTTTTGGGAAGAATGTTGTGGGGCTTCTTTAAAGTAGTTTAATAAAAATTGCATTCTTTGTCATTTTAGACTAATACTTTATTTTATGCAACAAATATATAAATATTAGAATCCTTAAATATCATCTTTACACTTGAAAAAGTTCTATGGCAATTCAAAAATAGAAATAATGTGTGAAATTAAGTGTTTTTGACAATATAACAAATACGAACTTTAAACCATCAATATTTGATATAATTATATAAGTGGGGGAGAGTTATAACATCTCGTTTTCAAATTACAGTATAGTTTTGTATAAACATTTGTTTATAAAATTCAAAGTGGAAATATAGTCAAAAATATCAACCCATGGATATAAAGAACATCAAAAACAGAGCTCGTCTTAAGAAGTTAAGAATTTTGTAAGATCATTACACGGTGTCTTCCTCCTAAATATCGAAGTAAATATATATTACTTTGTAGCCAAAGTAATGCAAAGAAGAGTTGATGTCCTTGTATATATGAATCCGTAGATATAAAATATGTCGAGAATGGAACTCATATGAAGAAGTTATGAATTTCGCAAAGTCTCTTACAGTAAACTCTTTATAAAAATTTAAGTTAAGATAGACTGTAAATTAGCTGTTAATATCAAAAAGAACGTCAAAAACAGAGCTCGTATGTAAAAGCTACGATTTAACGAAGAACGTGAGAAATTTCCTGTGAGGAATGACATGGGCTCATAAGAAGGTGACACGTGGCACCAATAGACTCAACTCTCACACCTACCAAGAGTTGATGTGGCACCACCAAAATTCAGACATGTGGGCGTGGCACACGTAAGATATGGTGAGGTGTGCTTTTCAGCATGCTATATATATATATATATATATATATATATATATATATATATATATATATATATATATATATATATGTCGATTTTGATTGGTTTTGATTCAAAATAAAATAGAGTTTTAATAAAAATCAGGCAACAAAATCTTTAAAAATAACAATATTATTTTCGAGTTTATAACAAAACCAAACCATCAAAGATTCATTTATAGAGCTTAGAATGATATAAAACCTACCATAGGGTGTTTTAGAATAACAACCTTTGGAGGCTTTGAACCCACTTGGTTTTGGGTGTTGACGAAGATAGAAAGATCAAAGAATATGATCTTCTCCACAAGTATCAACCATCAAGAGTAAGGCACTTGGAATGCTAGGTCCCATCTTGTATGAATTAATTCTTAAGCCTTTTAGTGTTTATATAAAATAAGAACTAAAGGAGAGGCACTTATAAGCACCATTTCTTCACTTAACTTCAAAAGAAAACGAGAGGGGATGGAGAGACCAAAGCAACGGCTTTGGAGAGGGAAAGAAGCAAAAGAGTGAAAACAAGATCAAAAATTCAAGCCCCATGCATTCTTATATAGTCCAACTAAAGAAAAATCACGCCCATATAATAATGTAAAGTATTCACCTTACTTTAGGGGAATGGGCAACAAAGAAGGGAGGTTGACAAGCAACCTCCCATTCCCTTTATAAGTTTCGGCTTTATGGTCTCCAAAAGAAACAAAAATGAAAAGCTAGTTTCTTTAACTAAAACACTAAATTACTAGTAAGTCCATGTTTAACCAAAGTGTCCAAAACTTTGTACATGATTTATTAAATCATACCATATGATATAATAACTAGTTATACTTTCTTTAATTATTATTTTCATAATAAATAATAGATATTCCCTAATAAAATACAGGAGTTGATATTATTTGTTAATAATCATATTAACAACAAATATACAAAATGTTCCATGTTGATATAGGTGTAGCTCAACGGCTTGTGTGAATATTAGCATGATTGGGAAGAAACATTCGGAGTGAAAGTTTCATTAAGGCTTCAACATAGAGTCGCAGAGGCTTTGGTCAACATGCAGCAGCATGCTTCTAGGTTCACTTAGCTAGTACATAGAATCGGAGTTATATACCTGCCCCATCATTCCAAATTGTAGTGGCGAAATAGTACTTAACATAAAACACACAAATAAACAAAACAAAAATATTTTTGGAGTTTTTGATTTTATGAAAAGATAAAATATAAACAAGAAAGTAACTATTTTTATATTGTGAATTTTCTTGAAAAATAAATAAAACAGAAAAGAAAAATATTTTTGTATTTTGGATTTTCTTAAAAAAGAAATCAAAACAGAACATAAAATACCGAAAATACATAATATACAAAGGATACATGATGTTTCGAGTCCCAGATGAACAGTAGACTCTGAGTAGCTCCGAGCGCTCGGACCCGTTCGGAGTGTGAACAGTGAGTTACGAGTACCTCTGAGGGTTCGGACCGGTTCGGAACTTAAGAGATGCATTCCGATTACGAAGATGGTTTTGAAACAGATTATGCTTCTATCATTCCTAAGCCTTGTAGAATTCGATTGAAGGTTGTTTCAGGTAAGGCTTTTGTGAAGATATCAGCAAGTTGATCAGAGGATCTTACGAAATGTACTTCGACGTTCCCATCTTCTACGTGATCCTTTATAAAATGATACCTCAGTGCTATATTTTTCGTCTTGGAATGTTGCACTGGGTTGTGACAAATCCGAATTGCACTTTCTGAATCACAATAGAGTGGAATCCTATTCATGTTTATGCCATAGTCTCGAAGTTAGCTTTGTATCCAGACGACTTGTGAAGTGCATGATGCAGCTGTGATGTATTCAGCTTCTGCGGTTGATAGGGATACACAAGTATGTTTCTTTGATTGCCAACTTACTAGTTTGCCATCTAGAAACTGACATCCCCCAAAAGTTCTTTTACGATTGAGACCGCATCCGCCTAGATCAACATCCGAAAATTCTTGCAAAAAGAATCCTGAGTTTAACGGATACCATATTCCGAGAGAAGATGATCTTTTGAGATATCTCAGAATATTCTTCACAGCAGTCATGTATGGTTCATGAGGATTTGTCTGAAACCTAGCACAATAACAAAAAACAAACATTATGTCTAATCGACTGGATGTTAGATACATTAATGATCCAATCATTTGCCGATAGAGAGTAATATCCACTATAGGCTTGTCCAAGGACGGTGTTAGCCTCTTTCCGAATACCATCAGTACCTTGACTCGTGAATCTCCTACTATTCCGAATTTCGCAAGTAACGACTTGTTTTAGGCTTCCTGGTTGATAAAAATCCCCTCCGAACTCTGTCTAATATTTAAACCAAGGAAAAAATTAATAGGACCCATTTAGCTCATCTCAAATTTAGTCCCCATCAACTTTCGGAATTTAATAGTCAAACTAGGATTGGTTGATCCGAAAATGATATCATCAACATAGATTTTGACGATCATCAGATGGTCACCATCTTTCTTACGAAAGAAGGTTGGGTCAATCGAGCCTAGTTTAAACTTTGATTGTTTGAAGAATCGGGTATGGGTTTCATACCATGCTCGAGGAGCTTCTTTTAAACCGTACACAGCCTTATCTAAAATTTAGCAATGGTTTGGATATTTCTCGTTAACAAAACATGGTGGTTGCTCTACGTAGACCCTTCCTCTAACTCACCATTCAGAAAAGCACATTTTACATCCATCTGATAGACTTCAAAATTCTAGTGAGCTGCGTAGGCGAGGAAAATGCAAACAGATTTAAGCCTTGCAACCGGTGCGAATGTCTCTTCGTAGTCTATGCCTTCTTCCTGGCAGTATCCTTTCACAACCAACCTAGCTTTGTTCCAGATAACATTCCCTTCCTTATCAATCTTGTTTCGAAACACCTATTTTAAACCGACCACAGAAGCATCTTTCGGAGTTGGAATTAGTTTCCATACTTTGTTACGTTCGAACTCATTAAGCTCTTCCTGCATAGCTTGCACCCAATCATAGTGATCAAGATCAACCTTTACAGTCTTGGGCTCAATCTTGGAGATAAACGAATTGAACATGAAAAATTTTCATCTTTGAAAACAATGCAGTTTGATTCGCTTTTTGTTGAGCTCTCGTGAGAACTCCTGAAGATGGAGTGTGACAACCCAAAATTTCTATCTTGTAAACCAATCAATTCAATCAAAAGTCAGACGTGTTGTTGTTATCTTCTAGCCTTGTTAAAGGTCTGTTTGAGAGTTCTAAGCCTAGTACACTAAAGGATGGTGTGTTAGGAAGTGTTAGCTTGAGTTCATTGAGTTACATTCGAGCCGGAAACATCATCTAGGGATGTTCACGGCCGTAAACTAAGTTCACGGCGGTGAACCTTTCATTGGGCCGTGAACCTTTCATTGGGCCGTGAACCCTTCTTAGATGCAAGGTTTGGCTGTGAACCCTCTTTCCATCGCCGTAAACCCTTCATAAGATCAAGGTTGAGCTGTGAACACATCATGTGTTCTATGGCCGTGAACCCTTCTAAGGCCGTGAACACTTCCTTGTGTGTCTGTGAACTCCCTTCAATCAATCATATGTGATTCTAACACTCCATTGAGAGTGTTTCCTAGTCCCTAAGGTTGTTTCCTTTACATGTTAGTTGTTATATACACTAATTGTATACATATATGTGTCATTATATGCTTAATAGGATCCGTTTGTGCTCAAGTCTTCACTTGCATACTTAGCATCCTACATTGATCTTTCATTCGAATCATTCACTACAGGTGAGTTCATACCCCTACAACTACACTTTTAAATGCTTTTAGGGGGGTAATACAAGTAGAACACAATGAAATTGTGTAAACCATTTACATGTGAAAACAACATCCAAAAGGATTTCTTATGCTCAAAACTTGTTAAAACTCTTTTAAAGCTTTTATATACTTCTTTTATATCAAATCATATCCGTCTATCTATTTATGTATAAGTATGCTTTAACAGACTTAGGACTATTGCTAGATACCTTGAATCATGTTCCTTGTTTGGTTGTGGGCTCGGGGTAGGATCACTAGTCCGAATATCGGTTAAATCATAGTTATACTTATTAAATACATATGTGGATATTAAACCCATTTTTAAGGATTATACTTAACTTAGTTGCTTGGTGAGTAATTGAGTCTTTTCTATAAATCAGTAACAGTAAAACAATCATACTAGTAAACTATAATAGGTATAGTTTAGAGGATTACTACTTACTATTTCGAGAACAGTGAAACTTACATGAATCAGTACTTACATGAATCAGTTCTTACATGAATCAGTACTTACATGAGTCAGTTCTTACATGAATCAGTTCATACAAGAGTCAGTTCAAACCTATTATAACTAGAACAGGAAGAAACATACTATAACTAGAACAGGAAGGAACATACATATTATAACAAGAACAAGATAACATTAATGTGAGCCACTACTTCATGGCATATCAATATACTGTTGTGTCACGTTTTGTAACCAGAGTCTCCTGGAGGGAGAGTGTGAGTTTGTGTATAGATCTATATGGGATTGACCATCCTACACCTTGCTGCTAGCTACAGCGGGACCTGTAGGTCTACGGGTGAGAGATTTCATACCATTTCGATGTCTTTGGAACGTCGTGTTAGATAATAGTCAATCAAGCATGGTTATAACCTCATCACATTTTGCCTTAATTTAAATAATTGGTTTTAAGGTAGTTAGTACTTCAGTAGTTACTTTATACAATACTGCTATACATCTTCATTTTTTCCATTACATTCATATAGTGATATTCTCACATAAAAGGTAATGTAATCTATTTTCCAGTAATGATAGTCATAAACTTGGGAAAACATTCATTTTTACAAAAGAACAAACATACAAAGCAGTCGGGTCTTGGTAGAAGACTACTTTCCATTTTAGTAGAAAATATAGGATTTTCTAGGAAGTATACAAACATTTACATAAAAACACTTACAAACATTTTCATCAAACTATTAAAATCATTTGACACAAAAATACTTATGAACTCACCAGCTTAAATGCTGATCTACTCTATCAAAATAACTTGTATTCTCAGGTCACCAGTAGACAGGTACACTGGACCATGTTTTGAGAAGACGGAGCATGTTCAAGACTCGGCTTTTATTTTGATATATATATATATTTTTGGTGTCTTACAAATACATTCAGAACACACATGTATAAACTATATTATTAATGTAATGGATGATGTTGTTGCTTATTTTACTATTGTGCGTTGTTATGATACTTGTTGGGTATAGAAGATTGCATCATTGGGGTTTTTGTTTTAGTCCATTATGTATACGGTTTTGGGCCTATCCAACCGTCATTTATTAGGGTTATAGTATCTATATATAGTGCATGCATGCACCGTGTATGAGTTAGTCGTTGATATCATTATTGTGACCCTACCACACCTCTACAGTAGCAATTCTTAATAGAGTTCTTCTGAGGTTGTGGCTTATTAATCATTCGGCATCAGTTTGAGTCATCTTGTGTTCTTATTTACTTTGTGTTCTTGTGTTGCTTGTTAAGAATCTTATCGATCTTAAAGAGTTTTAGTCTCATCAATTGGTATCAGAGCAGGAGGTTGTGTAAATAATACGCATCTCTTCTGTTAGAAGAAAATCTTCAGGGTTTCCGCTTTTATCGAATCCATTGGAGTCGTCATCACTTTATTGACACTGTTCCTAGATCTTGATATTACCCTAACTCAACCTTTACAAGGATTCCGATCCTATACACTCATGAATATGAGGTATGGGATCTTCATTATGAAGACTATGTTCTTGGTTCAGAGGATAACGGATATTTGATCTGGGAGGCTATTACTTTGGGTCCTTTCGTTCACTCCGGTACCAACAAAATCATCAAGACACAGAAAGAGTACAATCAGCTAATGGTATATATGAAAGAAGCCCCTCAAGATGAGAAGGACAAACTGATTAGCAATGTAAAAGGAATGAGGATGATCATATTCGCTTTACAATCTGATATCTTTCGTCTGCTGAGTACGTGTACAACTGCAAAGGAAATCTGGGAAAGTCTTAAGGAGTTATATTCTACTGATGAGGATCTCGAGCATTCCATCCAAGCTCTTCTACTTTCGGAGTTTGGTGACTTCAAGCAAAAGCCTGAGGAAAGTCTTATACAAACATTCAATCGCTACCACCATCTTCTCAATAAGATGATTAAGCACAGAATTGGCAGAGATGTGATCGAGCAGAAGGTCACTTTCATGAATGGCCTAAGACCCGAATTGATGGCGGTGGTTTCAACTGTTAAAGCACATAAACAGTTCAAGACTTACTCGTTGGCAAAGCTCGTAGGGATTCTCAAGTCACATGAAAGTGTTGTGACAAAAGACTCAAAAGTTGTTTCTAGTTTGGGCTATTTGGCACTTAAGGCTAAAGGTAAATCCATGACCGATGAAGAACCTGAGACTGATCTCTCAGAATGTGATCTTACTAGTGAGGAGTATGCTCTGATGGTGTCTAACCCCATGCGGTTCGCAACAAAGAAATTCCCTTCTGCCAAGAACCAAAACTGGCAAGGGAATTATATCTCCGAGAAGGCGAAGGAGGAGAACAAAAACACTTCTCAGAAGGAAGAAGAGAAGAAAGAAGAAAATCTAGTTGGTAACTCTGGGTATGACTGCCATTACTGTCACGGGCAGAATCATTTGGCGAAGGATTGCATGTTACGAAAGCTGAATGAGAAGAAAGAGGGAGAAGATAATGAAGCTTACTTCAAGCGTAAGCTGGAGGAAATCAAGAAGAAGAAAACTAATGATAAATCTATGCCTGCTTTGATTGTGCAGGAAGATATCGTAGAGAACGAGTTCGGTGCAGGACGATTATTTAAGAATGTGGATTGTAGCAAGAAAAGGTGTGGTGATACTACGGGGAGCCGTAGTACTCACCATTCAGTGAGACAGGGTGCGGTGATACTGCGGGGAGCCGTAGCACTCACTAGTCAGTGAGAACGTGTTGTGATACTGCAGGCAGCCGTAGTACTCACTAGTCAGTGAGAAGGTGTTCTGATACTGAGGGGAGCCGTAGTACTCACTAGTCAGTGAGAAGGTGTTGTGATACTGCGGGGAGCCGTAGTACTCACTAGTCAGAGAGGGTGGTGTGATACTGTGGGGAGCCGTAGTACTCACTAGTCAGAGAGGGTGTTCTGATACTGCGGGGAGCCGTAGTACTCACTAGTCAGAGAGGGTGTTGTGATACTACGGGGAGCCGTAGTACTCACTAGTCGGTGAGAGGGTGTCGTGGTGCTGCGAGGAACCGTGTTATTCGTTAGTCAGAGCATGACTCAGCAGAGTTCTTAGGCTTGAGTAGCCTTACTGCATTGAGTTGGCTTGAGTAGCCTTATTGCATTGAGTATCCGAGAGCCTGGTGGCCAGATCAGGAAAGAGACGGAGGTCTCCATAGTGGTCGGGAATCATTATATCCTGAGTTAGGCTGTGGAGACCGTAATGGGAAGGGATCGGAGAAGTGATGTACGAGTGGGTTGCGAGTCATGAGTCATGAGTTGGGTGCTTTATTGGGACGGGTGGTTCTAAATTCGCGTCGGGCCAAACTCTCGAGTTGAGTTTGATTCTAGTGGTGTATCGAGTAAATGGATTGAGATTCCGGATTTAGAGATGGATTTCTTTTTGGAAGGGGTATTGTTTTAATCTTGTGTCTTGGAACTGGGTGGGTCGGTTCGTTGCTATGGGAAAGACCGCGAGACGCATGAAACTAATACGTAGTTGTCGACAGAGGTCGAGGGTGAGACGATTTTAGTTGAGATTATAGTAATCGCTAAGGGTAAAGCGAGCATCGTGTCTGGTGTGTGACATTGGTCCAAGATAGTTGTTATGAGAAGGAAGTCAGTGAGACACTTTGGGGCATATGAGTTTAGATGTCAGAGGTCACTTCTGAGCGAGCTTGATTATTTTTCTTGTGTCTGAGGACAGGGTGTTGAGGGTCCAATGTTCGGACAGATTCTGACAGCGTTCCAGTGGATGGGTCTCTGGTAGCATGTGACCCTTTCGTCTATGGAAGTGTGTTTGGGATCGTTTGGTATGTCTGGCATGGGTGATCGGTAGCCGATTGTTGGACTTATCTTGTGAGAATTTGAGGCGCAGTGAGATATCGGGGTCTGTATTCGAGGAGTGAATAACGTGATGATATCTTGGGTGGATGGTCTGGCGACGGACCAGACCACTAGAGTTCCAGACTCGAAAAGTCAGAAGGGGTATCTTAGCGGTAGAGGGGTCGGTTTTGTTCCGAATTTAGGAGTTCCTATTTGGGTTCAGGTATCCATGGAGTAAGATATCGTTTTGGTGAGAGATCTTTGTAGTAGTGCTTTTCGGGTGTTTGGTTCCTATTTATGTGGTTGAGGAGCGATTTTGAGAGAGAAATCTAATTCAAGTGGGGGAGAAATGTAACATCCGGATTTCCAGGGATAATAATTTGAGTATTCATTTCGATATATGAGGAGTGACTCGACGAGTTGGCGCCTTAACTCATCGAGTAGAGTCGCATTTTGGTGACGTGTTTAATGAATGGACTCGACGAGTCGGGTATCTGACTTCTCGAGTCAGCGCTGCTGAGGAAAACCCTAATTGTCCGGGTTTATGACCTATTTAAAGGCCCTTATGGCCTTCATCTGCGGCTACACTTCCCTTGAGAGACGCCCGAATGCAGCTTGCTTCGTGCTTTGTGGAACTCCCGATGATGGGAGTCAGCTACCAAGTGAATGTGACGATATTCAGGAGGTAGATGACTGGCACCATAAGGAGTTTCTCAGCAGCTGATGGCGGAGGAGTGTGAGAACCTAGGAAGATCCTAGGAAGTGACCTTAGTCAGATGAGTATGCTGACAGAGTAGAGCATTTCGCTGAGAAGCGAGCACGCGTGTCGGGATTGGTGATTGCGAAGGTTGAACAGCTACTTAGGGACTGTGGGATGGTCCGTGTAGAGAGTATGGGTAGATGTGACAGGTAGTATTGGCCCGTACTACTGAAAGCAGAGGACCCATACTCGATGCAGGGAGTATTCCGTAGGATCTAAGTAGCAGATCGAAAGGTGATGTCATGGTTCGAGTACCATGATAAGTAGCAGATCGAGAGGTGATGTCATGGTTCGAGTACCAAGATTTGTAGCAGATCGAGAGGTGATGTCATGGTTCGAGTACCATGATTAGTAGCAGATCGAGAGGTGATGTCATGGTTCGAGTACCATGATTTGTAGCAGATCGAGAGGTGATGTCATGGTTCGAGTACCATGATTTGAGACAGATTGAGAAGAGAGAACATGGTTCGAGTACCATGATTCGTAGCAGATTAAGAGGAGGTAACATGGTTCGGGTACCATGATTCATAGCAGATCGAGAGGTGGTCACATGGTTTGAGTACCAAGACACGTGGTGGTTAGTGCTTCTGGTTTTACCGGTTATTCTGTGGTGATTGTCTAGACTGAGATCAGATGTGAAAGAATATGGGGCCAGAGGGCCATGATGAACGAGTTTTAGTGGAGCATCCCTTGAAAGGGAAATCGAGTTAGCTCCGAGGGATTGTTGGTGAGATGCCAGTTGGAGTCGCAAGACTCAGGGATGAGTAGGGATGGTGCGTTATAGGAGAATACGGACTGGGCTGAGCGACCGGCCGATAGTGGAGATGTCATTTTCTGTGACCTGAGTGGTGCTATTTCTGTTCCTGTGGGAAGCAGGAGAGGTATTGAGATTTTCGGTTTCCAGGGTTGGGGGTGAGCCCTGTGGGGTAACTTTGGTTACGATCTTTCATCGGAGTATTTAGGCAGTACGTCTGCCGCGAGGTAAGGATATAGCATGAGCAGGTTGTCAGTGGGGACTGAGATGGTGAAGGACCAGGATACACCCTATTTGAGCATAGTAGGGCATGTGTTAGCTGCAGCAACGGACGATCAAGAGGAGTATATCGGAGCGGTGGCTCTTATTGTCAATGATGGGTATCGAGTGTGGAAATGAGGTCTCTGCTCTTATGATAATTCACGTGATGGGACGTTGGTTGAGGAGTCGAGGATGAGGAGTATGTTAGTTCATTATTTTCACACTGAGAGTCAGGGTTACTACTGGACAGTTGAGATGTCCGGTAGTGGGATGGTACGAGATTCCGAATGACTAGAGGTAGTCATGATGAGAAGTTTCTGAGGATTTCATCTGAGATTCGGGGTATTTGGAATTTCTTGATCTCCATCAGGGAGATCATCGAGCCTTGCGTATCACCTTCCAAGAGTAGGTGCGATGTTACTGGTAAAAACAGTCTGTGGGATAGATTGTTGGTGAACCAATTGGTGATAGTTCGAACCCTGAGTGAGGGAGAACCGTGTACTTTTTGAAGAGGTCAGAGATTTGTTCAAGAGCGGTTAGAGAACTGGATATAGAGACCTGCGATGCGGATTCCTGAGACCAGGGTTATTGGTGGTCAAGGCGTGGTACGTGTTTAAGAAAGGATGAGTGTATCCACGGCAAGTGGCCGTTGGTCGGAGACCTTGTGGTCGATAGGAATTCTTCAAAGTTATAATGGTGAATTCGAGGTGGTTGGCTTGTAAGGTTAGTTAGGCGGTTGAGAATTTCTGGTTCAAGGTATGGGCTATTATATGTAGTGTGGGAGGGGAAGAAGTTGTTTGGGAAACCAACTTCAGGGTCGTTATGAGTATTCTTGCATGAGTTTTGAGCAATAGAGGAGGAAGTTTCGGATTGTCGTCCACGTGTTCTGAGTCGCTGACGGCTCCTCTGTGTTTCAATTGAGAGTTGGAATATTTCGGAGTTACGAGTGGTGCGAGAGGAAGATCAGTTGGAAGACTTTGAAAGGATACTTTGTGGTATCAGGGTATGATACCGTATACAGGAAATCGGTGGGTGAGGAAAGACTTCGTGAGGTTCGGTGATGGTGTACCGAGGTATCCGAGCATGATGCCCTGATTATCGGGTTATTTTGAGGCTTGAATTACGAGATAGTAAGTGGAGTATCAAGTATCTATGATTCCAGTGGGAGCCCTTCGGCTAGTGACAGCAAGTGAGATTATTTAAGAATGTGGATTGCAGCAAGAAAAGGTGTGGTGATACTACAGGGAGCCGTTGTACTCACCAGTCAGTGAGAGAGGGTGCGGTGATACTGCGGGGAGCCGTAGTACTCACTAGTCAGTGATAAGGTGTTGTGATACTGCGAGGAGCTGTAGTACTCACTAGTCAGTGAGAAGGTGTTGTGATACTGCGGGGAGCCATAGTACTCACTAGTCAGTGAGGGTGTTGTGATACTGCGGGGATCCGTAGTACTCACTAATCAGAGAGGGTGTTGTGATACTGCGGGGAGCCGTAGTACTCACTAGTCAGAGAGGGTGTCGTGATATTGCGGGGAGCCGTAGTACTCACTAGTCGGTGAGAGGGTGTCGTGGTGCTGCGAGGAACCGCGTTATTCGTTAGTTAGAGCATGACTCAAGAGAGTTCTTAGGCTTGAGTAGCCTTACTGCATTGAGTAGGCTTGAGTAGCCTTATTGCATTGAGTATCCGAGAGCCGGGTGGCCAGATCAGGAAAGAGAGGGAGGTCTCCGTAATGGTCGGGAATCATTATATCCTGAGTTAGGCTGTGGAGACCGTAATGGGAAGGGATCGGAGAAGTGATGTACGAGTGAGTTGCGAGTCATGAGTCATGAGTTGGGTGCTTTATTGGGACGGGTGGTTCCAAATTCGCGTCGGGCCAAACTCTCGAGTTGAGTTTGATTCTAGTGGTGTATCGAGTAAATGGATTGAGATTCCGGATTTAGAGATGGATTTCTTTTTGGAAGGGGTATTGTTTTCATCTGGTGTCTTGGAATTGGGTGGCTCGGTTCGTTGGTATGGGAAAGACCACGAGATGCATGAGACTAATGGGTAGTTGTCGATAGAGGTCGAGGGTGAGACGATTTTAGTTGAGATTATAGTAATCGTTAGGGGTAAAGCGAGCATCGTGTCTGGTGTGTGACATTGGGCCGAGATAGTTGTTATGAGAAGGAAGTCAGTAAGTCGCTTTGGGCATATGAGTTTAGATGTCAGAGGTCACTTCTGAGCGAGCTTGATTATTTTTCTTGTGTCTGAGGACAGGGTGTTGAGGGTCCAATGTTCGGACAGATTCTGACAGCAGTCCAGTGGATGGGTCTCTGGTAGTATGTGACCCTTTCGTCTATAGAAGTGTGTTTGGGATCGTTTGGTATGTCTGGCATGGGTGATCGGTAGCCGATTGTTGGACTTATCTTGTGAGAATCTGAGGGGTAGTGAGATATCGGGGTCTGTATTCGAGGAGTGAATAACGTGATGATATCTTGGGTGGACGGTCTGGCGACGGACCAGATCACTAGAGTTCCAGACTCGAAAAGTCAGAAGGGGTATCTTAGCGGCAGAGGGGTCGGTTTTGTTCCAAATTTAGGAGTTCCTATTTGGGTTCAGGTATCCATGGAGTAAGATATCGTTTTGGTGTGAGATCCTTTCAGTGGTGCTTTTCGGGTGTTTGGTTCCTATTTATGTGGTTGAGGAGCGATTTCGAGGGCGAAATCTAATTCAAGTGGGGGAGAATTGTAGCATCCGGATTTCCAGGGATAATATTTTGAGTATTCATTTGGATATATGAGGAGTGACTCGACGAGTTGGCGCCTTAACTCGTCGAGTAGAGTCGCGTTTTGGTGACGTGTTTAATGAATGGACTCGACGAGTCGGGTATTTGACTCGCCAAGTCAGCGCTGCTGAGGAAAACCCTAATTGTCCGGGTTTGTGACCTATTTAAAGGCGCTTATGGCCTTCATCTGCGGCTACACTTCCCTTGAGAGACCCTAATCGATCCAGAGAGCATATAGAGAAAGAGGGATCTAATTTTCATCATTTGGGTGCATTCTTGCAAGGAAGAAGGAGAGTGTTCAAGCTAAATTGTTGGAGGGGCTCAGATCTACTTCTATTCCATTCAAAGCTGCTGTTTAATGTATAAATCTCTACCTGTTTTCGTATGGTTAGTAGATCTCATGAATCT
The DNA here is from genome assembly GCF_052849685.1 of Lactuca virosa. Lineage (NCBI taxonomy): Eukaryota > Viridiplantae > Streptophyta > Magnoliopsida > Asterales > Asteraceae > Lactuca > Lactuca virosa. The sequence goes on from NC_136432.1 coordinate 248,400,853, forward strand.
AGGGTTTCTTTACCCCTTTTTTTGAGATTATGGAGCATGGAGAGTCCCATTGTCGCATATAACATTAGATCTGGACCTTGAGAGGTCCAGACAGTCTCAATCATCCAGCTTTATGCAGTCCCATTGGAGTTCTGAGTCTAGGTTGTCATTTTAAGGGCTATTTCTTCAAATAGAGCTTGATGTGTGGTGCATGGACATAAAGATTGAACCTTTACGTGACTTTTGGGTGCTAGAAGGCTAGATCAATAAGTTAGAGAAACAGATCTGACCTCAGAAGGTCAATCGAGTGTGGCCATGGAGGAAACTCTTATGGACTCGACGAGTCGGATCGGGTTGCCCCGCGATTCATGTTTAATGCTAACCCGACGAGTGAAAGGTTAACTCGACGAGTCGAGTGAGGCCTTAGGAGGATTCTGAGGACAAGCATGGGCTCGCAGAGTCACCTGAGTGCACTCGGCGAGTCTGGTCAAAGTTAGACCGTTGACTGGAGTTGACTTCAGTTGACCTTAGGGTTGGTCAAAATTATTCAAGAGGGGCTATGGAGGGGTAGAATGGTCTTCTCCCCATTCTTTATAGATGAGGATATAAGGTGACTATTGATTAGAGATATTATCTATTTGATAGGCGGAGGCTAGATCGGGGATATCGAGCATGAGAGTTTTCTAGACATCATGCGAGGTGAGTCTTCTCACTATACATTACCTATAACTGTATGTGCAGACCGGAGGGTCTTATGTGTTATGTGTATGTTTGAGAATATGTGCATTGTGATATATGTATGATATGTATTATATAGACCGGACCGGAGGGTCCAACGACTTACGAGGCCAGAGGGTCCTCGAGTAGACCGGACCGGAGGGTCCAACGATTTAGACCGGACCGGAGGGTCCAACGTGCTAGACTGGACTGGAGGGTCCAACTAGCTACGGGACTGGAGGGTCCCGCTGAGACACATTGACCGGAGGGTCGTACCGAGCTATAGCCTCGAGTGGCTATGTGATGTATGTGGTATTTTGGGGAACTCACTAAGTTTTGTGCTTACCGTGTTATGTGTTATGTGTTTCAGGTTTCTCAGGATCGCGGGACGGCACCGGCTTGATTATACACACCAGAGAAAGAGTTATGTTTTGAGGATCCTGGACTATTAATGGAGTTGTGTTTTGTAATTTGAATAAACGAGATTCTTATACAAAATATTATGAAAAGTATGCGCTTTTAAAATGAAAAATTCGTTTGAAAATTTACGGTGTTACAGAATGAATTTGACTTTCCTTGAATTAAAGGAAGACGAAATAGATGTTGATTGCTATAAGTGTGAATCAATTGTATACTACCACTGGAATTACTAAGGATCATACAGTTGAGCTAACAAACATAGTAGATGAAGATAACGTTGATGGCTGTGATGAGTATTTTTGGTCAGCCCTAATTGACAATGCATATGAAACGAAAGGTTTGTCGGAACGAACCTCGTGGAGAGTGAAAAACAGACACGTAGCTGAACCAATAAACAAACCATCAAGGTTCAATAAAGCTAGTACAAGTGGCACCAAGGACGTTCAAAGTGAAATTTCGAAAGGAACAAGCAAAACTAACAGTACTAGCGAACCTCAGTTAGTGAGAACCGAACCTCATGCCCGGAAGGAGAAACCGAATGTGAATATTCACAAATCATCCAAGCAACTTGTAGAGCAGAAACGTCAACGAAATAGGAGATATTAAAAAAATCTCAATGAAAGGAAGCATTTTTGGCAATCCCAGAACTCCAACTATATACGTAAAGAAAAAGCTTCCAACCAAAAGACGAAAGTACATTCACAGGCGAAACCCAAACAGTGTTCGCATTGTCATTCCTACGCTTCACAGAAACAAAATGGTAGTTTCGCTCATAAGTCAACAGCTCCAAAAAGGTTTTCTGAGAAACCCAATCCTCCTCACTCTCTACCAAAGAAAACTCATATCAAGGATGTTAAAGGGAAGGGAAAGCTCGTCTCAGATTCTAAAGTTCAAACAAAGAAGACGACCACTAACCCTAGGAAGGGAAAAAGAGAATTTGTTAAGAGTCAAAATGAAGAAAAACAAATTGATTCAAACAAAACAAGTAACAAAATCAAGGTTTTCACCATTAAAAGGAAAGACTAACCCACTTTAATAAAACGAATGTATATGCTTGATCTTTCTAATGCTTTTCCTTGTTCTGTAAAAGGCTCACCAGGACCCAAGCAACTTTGGGTTCCTAAATCCGCTTAATTTTTGCAGGTCATACGTGACGAGCAGTTTGACAATGAATGGTATATTGATAGTGGTTGCTCGCGTCACATGACAGGGAGAAAGGAAGAGTTGAGAGAGTTTCAGGCTCTCAAAAACGGTGGATGTGTAAAGTATGGTAACAAATCCTTTGGAACAATAAAAGGCTACGGCATGATCACAAATGAAGATTTTTCAATCCGGAAGGTGGCTTATGTGGAAGGATTGCAACACAATCTAATTAGTCTTTCACAATTAGTTGTGGGAACTGGGCTGAAAGTATCCTTTGATGATGAAGGATCGGAAATTATAGAGAAAAAGACGAAAGCAGTTCTATTGAAGTCACAGCGAAAAGGGGAGATGTACCCCTTAAACCTAAATCCCATAAGAGGGAAGCCTGCTATATGTCTGGTAACGAATGCTCACTTTGATGAAAGCTGGCTATGGCACCGAAGGCTTTCACACCTTAACTTCAAAGACATCAACAAGCTAGTTCTTGGTGATCACGTGCGAGGGGTTCCTCTCTTAAAGTTTGATAAAGATCACTTGTGAGAAGCATGCGAAATGGGGAAGCAAAGCAAAAAGAGTCATCCAACTCTTGTAAACACAAAGATCATCGAGCCTCTTGAGCTTCTTCATATTGATCTTTGTGGACCGTCTACAATCGAAAGTGTCGGTGGTAGTAAGTATATACTTGTTATTGTTGACAATTTTTCCCGTTTCACTTGGGTATATTTTCTTAAACATAAATCAGAGGCTACTCCAAAGCTGAAGAACTTCATAAAGCAAGTGGAAGTTTAGTTGCGAAAGCTGGTTCGAAACATCAAAAGCGACAATGGGCTGGAATTTAAAAACAAAGAGTTTGAAGAATTCTTAGCTGAAAAGGGAGTCACTCACAGCTTTTTCTGCTCCTTACACTCCACAGCAGAATGGTGTAGTTGAAAGACGAAACTGTTCCTCATGTGAAGCAGCCCGAACCATGCTTAGTTCTTACATGAATCAGTACTTACATGAGTCAGATCTTACATGAATCAGTACTTACATGATTCAGTTCTTACATGAATCAGTTCATACAAGAGTCAGTTCAAACATACTATAACTAGAACAGGAAGAAACATACTATAACTAAAACAGAAATGAACATACATATTATAACAAGAACAATATAACATTAATGTGAGCCACAACTTCATGGCATTGAAATATACTGTTGTGTCACGTTTTGTAACCAGAGTCTCCTAGAGGGAGAGCGTGAGTTTGTGTATAGATCTATACGGGATTGACCATCCTACACCTTGTTGCTAGCTACAGTGGGACATGTAGGTCTACGGTTGACAGATGTCATACCATTTCGATGTCTTTGGAACGTCGTGTTAGATAATAGTCAATCAAGCATGGTTATAACCTCATAACATTTTGCCTTAATTTAACTAATTGGTTTTAAGGTAGTTAGTACTTCAGTAGTTACTTTATACAATACTGCTGTACATCTTCATTTTTCCCATTACATTCATATAGTGATATTCTCACATAAAAGGTAATATAATCTATTTTCCACTAAAGATAGTCATAAACTTGTGAAAACATTCATTTTTACAAAAGAACAAACATACAAAACAGTCGGGTCTTGGTAGAAGACTACTTTCCATTTTAGTAGAAAATATAGGATTTTCTAGGAAGTATACAAACATTTACATCAAAACACTTACAAACATTTTCATCAAACTAATGAAATCATTTGACAGAAAAATACTTATGAACTCACTAGCTTAAATGCTGATCTACTCTTTCAAAATAACTTGTATTCTCAGGTCACCAGTAGACAGGTACACTGGACCATGTTTTGAGAAGACAGAGCATGTTCAAGACTCGGCTTTTATTTTGATATATATATTCTTGGTGTGTTACAAATACATTCAGAACACACATGTATAAACTATATTATTAATCCAATGGATGATGTTGTTGCTTATTTTACTATTGTGCGTTGTTATGATACTTGTTAGGTATAGAAGATTGCGTCATTGGGCTTTTTTTTGTTTTAGTCCATTATGTATACGGTTTTGGGCCTGTCCAACCGTCATTTATTAGGGTTATAGTATCTATATATAGTGCATGCCTGCACCGTGTATGAGTTAGTCGTTGAGAACATTATTGTAACCCTACCACACCTCTACAGTAGCAATTCTTAATAGAGTTCTTCTGAGGTTGTGGTTTATTAATCATTCGGCATCAGTTTGATTCATCTTATGTTCTTATTTACTTTGTGTTCTTGTGTTGCTTGTTAAGAATCTTATCGATCTTAAAGAGTTTTAGTCTCATCAATTGGTATCAGAGCAGGAGGTTGTGTAAATAATACGTATCTCTTCTGTTAGAAGAAAATCTTTAGGGTTTCCACTTTTATCGAATCCATTGGATCCGGCATCACTTTATTGACGTTGTTCCTAGATCTTGATATTACCCTAACTCAACCTTTACAAGTCTGATTCTTGACAGGTACGCAGATCAAATCATCATGTCTCTCGACGAGTCTCAACATAATCCCATCAACATCTCTAACAGCATTGGCTCGACCACAAGCATTTCGATCCTATACACTCATGAATATGAGGTATGGGCTCTTCATTTTGAAGACTATGTTCTTGGTTCAGAGGATAACGGATATTTGATCTGGGAGGCTATTACTTTGGGTCCTTTCGTTCACTCCGGAACCAACAGAATCATCAAGACACAGAAAGAGTACAATCAGCTAATGGTATATGTGAAAGAAGTCCCTCAAGATGAGAAGGACAAACTGATTAGCAATGTAAAAGGAATGAGGATGATCATATTAGCTTTACAATCTGATACCTTTCGTCTGCTGAGTACGTGTACAACTGCAAAGGAAATCTGCGAAAGGCTTAAGGAGTTATATTCCACTAATGAGGATCTTGAGCATTCCATCCAAGCTCTTCTACTTTCGGAGTTTGGTGACTTCAAGCAAAAGCCTGAGGAAAGTCTTATACAAACATTCAATCGCTACAACCATCTTCTCAATAAGATGATTAAGCATAGAATTGGCAGAGATGTGATCGAGCAGAAGGTCACTTTCATGAATGGCCTAAGACCCGAATTGATGGCGGTGGTTTCAACTGTTAAAGCACATGAACAGTTCAAGACTTACTCGTTGGCAAAGCTCGTAGGGATTCTCAAGTCACATGAAAGTGTTGTGACAAAAGACTCAAAAGTTGTTTCTAGTTTGGGCTATTTGGCACTTGTGGCTAAAGGTAAATCCATGACCGATGAAGAACCTGAGACTGATCTCTCAGAATGTAATCTTACTAGTGAGGAGTATGCTCTGATGGTGTCTAACCCCATGCGGTTCGCAAGGAAGAAATTCCCTTCTGCCAAGAACCAAAACTGGCAAGGGAATTATATCTCCAAGAAGGCGAAGGAGGAGAACAAAAACACTTCTCAGAAGGAAGAAGAGAAGAAAGAAGAAAATCTAGTTGGTAACTCTGGGTATGACTGCCATTACTGTCACGGGCAGAATCATTTGGTGAAGGATTGCATGTTACGAAAGCTGAATGAGAAGAAAGAGGGAGAAGATGATGAAGCTTACTTCAAGCGTAAGCTGGAGGAAATCAAGAAGAAGAAAACTAATGATAAATCTATGTCTGCTTTGATTGTGCAGGAAGATATCGCAGAGAACGAGTTCGGTGGAGTAGAAGTTTAGTCTACTGACTCGGAAGATGTAGAAGTTCGCAAGCCCACACATGGCAGGGCATTTGTTGTGAAGGAAGAAGGCTCTGAATTTACTCGCAGATGTTTGATGGTAACAGCTGGTGTGTCAGAAATGAGAGGCTACACAACAGATGGCGGGTGTGAAGAAGCGAAGGAGAGGGAAGACAAATGCTTTACCGCAAAACCAGTCGGAGAGCAGATCAATGAGTGTGATCAGTTGATCAAGAAGGTAAATTCCATCCTTGAATCTTTTAAAATACTCGTATCTGACTATGAAAAAGAATTAAATGATTTAAAACTCACCTTATCTAGTTTAAGTGGTAGCCTAAAACAAACTCGCCTCATGAATTCTAACCTAATTGATCAAATTAGCATGGTTTCTTCCAAGAGTGAGGAGCGAAGGATGTGGATAGAGAAGGAATTAGAGTTGGTTAGGGCAAGAGATGAATTGATTTATTTGCAACATGACAGTTTAAAGTTTTTGAAACAAAGGAATATTTTTTTGCTTGATTGCTAAACGTCTTTATTCCAATATTACTCAGTTGCATTTAAATTGTGAGATTGGCAATAAGATCCATAGAATGATTTTGCCTTTCCTTGAATTAAAGGAAGACGAAATAGATGCTGATTGCTATAAGTGTGAATCAATTGTCTCATCAGAAGAAACTTATGAAGCATACAAAATTGGACTGGACAAAATTGAGTCATTTATTAAGTCCAAAGACCACAAGGACATGCTCAGAAACTTACTGGATGAAAATGACAAATTGAAAATAAAGACCGAAACTGTACAGAAATTTGATTCGTTGAATTCTAAGTTAAGTTCAGATAAAAAGATCAATGCTAAAAATACATCTAAATTTGATGACGACTGTGACATGAGTGAAATATCTGTAGAGGATGAAGTTGATTGTTCTGAATTTATTAAAACAGAACCTGAACCAACAAAAGTCCTTATATCCGAAAACTCTATTGAGTTCGCTCGATTGTCCAAAGAGAAGGTCAAAGTCCTGAAAGAAAAGGTTGTGGTATACAAAAAGGTACAAACCATACCAAATCAAGTGTATACTACCACTGGAATTACTAAGGATCATACAGTTGAGCTAACAAACATAGTAGATGAAGATAACGTTGATGGCTGTGATCAGTATTTTTGGTCATCCCCAATCGAAAATGCAGATGAAACGAAAGCTTTGTTAGAACGAACCTCGTGGAGAGTGAAAAACAGATACGTAGCTGAACCAATAAACAAACCATCAAGGTTCAATAAAGCTAGTACAAGCGGCACCAAGGACATTCAAAGTGAAATTTCGAAAGGAACAAGCGAAACTAACAGTACTAGCGAACCTCAGTTAGTGAGAACCAAACCTCATGCCAGGAAGGCGAAACCGAATGTAAATATTCACAAATCATCCAAGCAACTTGCAGAGCAGAAACGTCAACGAAATAGGAGATATCAGAAAAATCTCAATGAAAGGAAGCAGTTTTGGCAATCTCAGAACTCCAACTATGTACGTAAAGAAAAAGATTCCAACCAAAAGACGAAAGTACATTCACAGGCGAAACCTAAACAGTGTTCGCATTGTCATTCCTACGCTTCACAGAAACAAAATGGTAGTTTCGCTCATAAGTCAACAGTTCCAAAAAGGTTTTCTGAGAAACCCAATCCTCCTCACTCTCTACCAAAGAAAACTCCTATCAAGGATGTTAAAGGGAAGGGAAAGCTCGTCTCAGATTCTGAAGTTCAAACAAAGAAGACGACCACTAACCCTAGGAAGGGAAAGAGAGAATTTGTTAAGAGTCAAAATAAAGAAAAACAAACTGATTCAAACAAAACAAGTAACAAAATCAAGGTTTTCACCATTAAAAAGAAAGACGAAACCACTTTAATAAAATGAATGTATATGCTTGATCTTTCTAATGCGTTTCCTTGTTCTGTAAAAGGCTCACCGGGACCCAAGCAACTTTGGGTTCCTAAATCTGCTTAATTTTTGGAGGTCATACGTGACGAGCAGTTTGACAATGAATGGTATATTGATAGTGGCTGCTCGCGTCACATGACACAGAGAAAGGAAAAGCTGAGAGAGTTTCGGGCTCTCAAAAACGGTTGCTGTGTAAAGTGTGACAACCGTCAATTTTTGGTCAAGTCAAAGTCAACAAGTCACACCGGTCAACTCATCTAACCCTTGTATATTAGGGTTTCCATTGTGATTCTTATTGTACTACTCGCAATTTTAATACAAAATATTACTTAGAGTTTTCACGTGTTTGGAAATACTAAACCCTAATCAGGGTAAGTGATGAATCTATTCGATAAAACATTATTCCTTAACCCCTCAGGAGCGTATAACGTTGATAACAAGGCTTAACAAAGTGTACAAACCTTGAGTTACGAAGCTAAACACTTAAAAAGGTCGCAAACGAAGTCTCTCTCAACCTCTTTCACTCAATCTCTCCCAAAATCTCTCTGTATGAGAAATCTCTCCAAGTGTGTGTAATCTCTCCCAAATCTCTCTCTGTATGAGAAATCTCTCCAAGTGTGTGAAATCTCTCCCAAATCTCTCTCTGTATGAGAAATCTCTCCAAGTGTGTGAAATCTCTCCCAAATCTCTCTCTGTATGAGAAATCTTTCCAAGTGTGTGAAATATCTCCCAAATCTCTCTGTATGAGAAAACCGCTCGAAAACGGAAGTTTACGCGAAAAACAGCTTTAAGGAGCCGAACCCTCTTAAGGAGCCGAACCTCCCTTAAGGAGTCGAACCTCCCTTAAGGAACCGAAACCCCTAAGAAGCGAAACCCTAAGAAGCCTCCTAGACCGAACAGCCTTAAGAACCGAACTAGGAGGACCGAACCGAAGCTGCTGATCCGATCTGCTGAACCAAACCCTCGCCTTCGGTCCCTTCTGGTGAGTTTGCCTGCGAGGCTCGGACCGAACCTCTTACTCTCGGTTCCAATGCACCAACCGAACCCTACCTTCGGTTCTAACCCTCTCAAGACCCAACCTTCGGCCAGACTTCGGAAATTAGCATTTTATTCCCGGTTTTTGACCCAATCTTCGTTTTAAGCCCGTTTTTCGTGATTTTAACGCGGGATTTTCACCAAAACTCGTAATTTAATATAAGAGACCCTAAATATTCGTTTTTAATCATATTTTTGGGGGAAATCCTTGTCCAAGAATAAAATCTATTAAGTTAGATTTTGGGGTAGAGTGTTGACTTTATCTAGAGTATGACACAAGCAACCTCCCCCATACCTTCATAGTACAACCCTCAGTCACTATTCCCCCTACCTAGTCAACTATTTGTCCTTTGACACCCTCCTCCAGCTGTAAAGGTTCACCAAAAGCTGAAAATCTCCTCTCTCCTCCCATTTCACTCACTTTTCACCAAAGAGCAAAACACATTCTCTCTCACTTCCTCTCACCAAGAATTTGAGATTCAAGGCTGATCTTGAGCTCTCCACACACCTTGGTAAGTAAATCTCTTCCCACACTTGATTTCCTTACACTTCTTCACTCAAATCATGAGTTCCTTACACAAATATCGTCATATTTGTTGTTAGATCTTCAAATCATCAAGCATCTTCTGAGGTTTCTTGAGTTGAACACTTCTTTTCTTCATCATCCATCTTCTGAAATCACTCAATGTGAGTTCATACCCCTATCTTTTCACGTTTTTCTTAAGTTTTAAGGGGGGGAATACAAGTTAAAACACCAAAAACTTAACTAAACTCAAACAACAGCTTTTATCAGAAAAGTTTAGTCTTATTCACGAACTGTTTTGACTATCTTAAACTTAATATCGTTCAAAACTATTTAATATCCAAATAGTTCAGGTTCATACCTTTAAAATGACTACTTGCACATCTCCATACAATTTTCCTACGATTTATGGTGATTTTTACAAAACTGCCTATCATTTCAGAAACGAATTCGGACCACTCTGTGAATATGAACATTTTAACACAAGTTAAAGATTTCTAAAAATGATAATAAAGATTATGAATAAACTAGACATATTTTTTGAACTCTCAGAATTTACGGATTCTGTTTTCGACTTCGTATGATTTTTCTATGATTTTTCTAAAATAGTGCAGAAAGGTTAAAAACTAGTTAACAGCTTACAACTTTCATAACACTTTGTAGTATGTTGAGCAAAGTGTATAACCATAAGTTCTAAATATTGAATGTATTTTCTTGTTAGTTTATCATCATAAACTGAAATTTAGTCATTCCTGATAAGGATTCTTCATTCATTTCGAACACATAAAATAAACTATAATAAGCATAGTTTATGGATTTTTACTACATGAGAAAGGTTTTACTCTCAAAACAAATGGGTTTTCATATACTACATAATAGTAATAGTTTATGGATTCATAGCACTAATGTATTTTCATAAAAAGGGTTCTTTTACATTAAAAACGTTTTGGATAAACTATAATAGGTATAGTTTATGTTTCATTTACATTTCAAACTCATTTACCAAGGGGTTTTCAGTTCAGTTCACGTAAATCTGTTAATGAATAAATTTGTGAGACATTCGTTTCGTGTTACCTTCATAGTAACAAAGTCAAAAGTCCTGTAAATTGTAACCAGAGTCACTTGTAGGGAGTGCGTCATAGTTGTGTACAGATCTATATTGGGTCTGACAAACCCGCACCTGAGCTGCATGCAACAGCTAGACCGGAAGGTCTGAGGTGACAAGTGTCATTTAACTTGCGACGCCTGAAGAACGTCGTATTATGAGGCCGTCTGAGTCTTAGTATGGTTATAATAACTCACATGGGATATTAACAAAACATAAGATTTACGGGTTTTACTTCTAAATTAAACGAGTTTATGTCGATTTAAACTTGCATGAATTACTTTAAGTATGGAAAAATACTTGTACATTTCGGTCGTGACCTTTAAGACTACATAACTTTTATAAGGAAAATATTGGATTTTCTTTGGAAACATAATTCTATTAGAACTACATTTCATCTAGAATTGTTAGACTTCAGCTATAATTGCTAAGTGTATATGCTAGAGTTATATAAGAATCTAGTCACAATCGACTTAGAATTGGTGGGCCCGCCTTACTTCCTGTTCCTTGTTTGGTTGTGGAGCTAGGGCAGACCCATTATATTCGACGGTTTATTCAACTTAAATATTATATAACTTATATACACTGGGTGATTATAGAAGGAACCTACGGGTCCTTCTAGGGTTCATTATCGCATAACATAAGAGCATTCACTTCACACTTAATAAAGAAAATATTGGATTTTCTGGAATCATACTCTATCGTTTTTACAAGGAAAATGGCTTTTTTTTTCCTCAAACAAAACTCTTATGAACTCACCAACTTAATTGTTGACACTTTTCAAAACTACTTGTATTCTCAGGAAATCAGTGAAACAGGAAACTAACAGCATTTTGAGGATGGGACGTTAAATCGTCAAACAGTTCATTTTGTCATCATAATGTAATTGATTTTGAAACATGTAAACATATACTATGGTATAACATTTTCAATTATATTTATGATGGTTGTATTTACTTTGAGCACTATTATACTCGTTGTTGTGATACTATACATGAAGTCCTCCACCCCCGGACGTTTCCGCCATCCTTGGTTTGGGGGTGTGACATAAAGTATGGTAACAATTCCTTTGGAACAATAAAAGGCTACGGCATGATCACAAATGAAGATTTTTCAATCTGGAAGTTGGCTTATGTGGTAGGATTGCAACACAATCTAATTAGTCTTTTACAATTAGTTGTGGGAACTGGGCTGAAAGTTTCCTTTGATGATGAAGGATCAGAAATTATAGAGAAAAAGACGAAAGCAGTTCTATTGAAGTCATAGCGAAAAGGGGAGATGTACCCCTTAAACCTAAATCCCATAAGAGGGACTCCTGCTATATGTCTGCTAACGAAGGCTCACTTTGATGAAAGCTGGCTATGGCACCGAAGGCTTTCACACCTTAACTTCAAAGACATCAACAAGCTAGTTCTTGGTGATCACGTGCGAGGGCTTCCTCTCTTAAAGTTTGATAAATATCATATGTGTGCAGCATGCGAAATGGGGAAGCAAAGCAGAAAGAGTCATCCAACTCTTGTAAACACAAAGATCATCGAGCCTCTTGAGCTTCTTCATATTGATCTTTGTGGACCGTCTGCAATCGAAAGTGTCGGTCGTAGTAAGTATATACTTGTTATTGTTGACGATTTTTCCCGTTTCACTTGGGTATATTTTCTGAAATAGAAATCAGAGGCTACTCCAAAGCTGAAGAACTTCATAAAGCAAGTGGAAGTTCAGTTGCGAAAGCTGGTTCGTAACATCAAAAGCGACAATGGGCTGGAATTTAAAAACAAAGAGTTTGAAGAATTCTTAGCTGAAAAGGGAGTCACTCACAGCTTTTCTGCTCCTTACACTCCACAGCAGAATGGCGTAGTTGAAAGTCGAAACCGTTCCTTATGTGAAGCAGCCTGAACCATCAGTTTGATTCATCTTGTGTTCTTATTTAGTTTGTGTTCTTGTGTTGCTTGTTAAGAATCTTATCGATCTTAAAGAGTTTTAGTCTCATCAATACTGTACATGACGTCTTCTGCCCCCGAACGTTTCCGCCGTTCTGGTTTGGGGGTGTGACATGGAGCTACGATGACTTGAGTTTTGGGATGATCTTTGGTCCATTTGATTAATGGTGGGTAGTTTGGATCATAATTTGGGTCTAATTCGACATTAACATCTTCAAATTCTGATTGAACGTCGTCGGAGTCGTTATTTTCATTGTCGTTCCCCCCTGGGTCGAAATATCAGTACTGAATTTAGGGTTTGTATCCCCCCCCTCAACAGATGTATCAAATGTGGAGGTTGAAGTAGAACCCTCCACTTGGAACATAGTGGAAGTAGGTTGTGTTTGGGGTGGAACATCATAACTATTCGAAATATCAATGTTAACTTATGGATCCTTCGGAATTTATGGTTCGGATTCGAAATCTTTTGCAGCATCGTCGATGATCTTCTTTAACTCATCCTCTTGATTATCCTTAGCGGTTGATTCAAAAGTGATGGCTTTATCAGGCTCATCAAACAGATTCATGAATTCCTCATACAAGTTCATCAGAGGAATCGTTTGAGATGGTGTGGAAGGAAAAATCTCTTCGGATGGACTGTTAGACTTCTGATACTTATTGAGATAGTTGTCATCAAAAGTAACATAGTAAGTTTCTTCAATTCTTTTGGATTTTTGTTTAGAACCCTATATCCCTTCGAAGTAAGAGAATATCCTAAGAAGATTCCTTCGTCTACTTTCACGTCAAATTTGTTCCTTTGCTCTTTGGAGTTGAAAATGAAACACCTGGAACCAAAAACATGAAAGAACTTAACGTTAGGTTATCGTTTATTAAGAATCTCGTAAGGAGTGATTGAGAATCTTTTGTTAATCAAGGAGCGATTATGAGTAAAGCAGGCGATTCCGATTGCATCAGCTTAGAAATAGAGTGGTAAGTTCGCAAATGAAAGCATGGTCCTCGCAGCTTCACAAAGAGATCGGTTTCTTATTTCAGCGACTCCATTCTGCTGAGGAGTGTAAGGTGTAGAGAAGTTGTGAGCAACTCCCTTTTTAGTTAAGAATTCTTCAAACACTTGGTTTTTGAATACAGAATCGTTATCACTGCGAACGTTCCAAACTGGCTTTCGCAATTGAAGTTCAATCAGCTTGATAAAATCCTTTAGCCTCGAGGTAGCATCTAATTTCTGTTTAAGAAAATAAACCCACGTAAATCGAGAAAAATCATCTACAATAACCAAAATATACTTGTTACCACCAACACTCTCAATGGCAGATGGGCCACAAAGATCTATGTGTAAGAGTTCAAGTGGCTCGATAGTTTTGGTATTGATAATTGTTGAGTGACTCTTCCAACTTTGCTTTCCTAGTTCACAAGCTGCACACAGATATTCCTTGTCATACTTCAGAAGAGGAAGTCCTCGCACAAGGTCGTCGAGTACGAGTTTGTTGATGTCCTTGAAATTTAAATGTAAGAGCCTTCAGTGCCAAAGCCAACTATCATCCGAAGATGCTTTCGTAAGAAGGCAAATGGCTAGCTTCCCAACTATTGGTTTAATGTTCAAAGGAAACATCTATCCCTTTCTTTTGGATTTTAATAGCACCGTCTTTTTTTTCTTCTCAATCATTTCATATCGTTCATCATTAAATGAAACCTTCAGCCCTGTACCTACAACCAATTGAGAAACACTTATTAGGTTATGTTGCAGGCCTTCTACATAAGCTACCTTCTGAATAGAGAATTCGCCATTCGTGATCATTCCATATCCTTTGATCTCTCCTGTGGCGTTATTTCCATACTTCACTTTGCCACCATCCTTCAATGTTCGAAATTCCCTGAGCTCTTCCCTCCTCCCTGTCATGTGATGTGAACAGCCACTGTCGATGTACCATTCTGAGTCGTACTGTTCATCACGTATCACCTACAAAATTCAGAGAGATTTAGGAACCCAAAGTTGCTTGAGTCCTTGTGAGGTTTTCTTAAGAACAGGAAATTTTATAGATTCATCTACTAAATAAGATCTCTTTATTAACGTTGAATTCTCTCCTTTCATGATTTTGAAAACAATAATCCTTTCATCATTTGTCACATCCCCAAACCAGAACGGTGGAAACGTCTGGGGCGGATGGAGTGACTTTATGTACAGTATCATAACAATTGAATAGTAATGAAACATAGCAACCCAAACATTCATACATTGATAACACAGGTTTACATTGTTTACAACGCTTTGTTTGTTTAAAAGTTAAATATAAATAACTGAAAAGTAGAAAGACATGAGACGACGACGCCGGCCCTCAAGAAGGGTTGAGTACCTGCTTACTGTTTTCCTAAGAATACAAGTGATTTTAAAAAAATGCCAACAATTAAGTTGGTGAGTTCATAAGAATTTTGCATGAAAAGGGTTTGTAACTATTTTGTGAACGATCGTTTTGTATATTTCCAGAAAATCTGATATTTTTTTTTAATATGAACTGAAATTGTAAGTAATTCCTTTGTATCTTATCCTTGTAAAGTAATAATGTATATTTCCAGAAAAGCCGATATTTTCTTTAATATAAACTGAAATTGTAAGTAATTCCTTTATATATTTTCCTTGTAAAGTAATAATGTATAATTCCAGAAAATCCAGTATTTTCTTAAAGGTGAACTGTAGTCTTAACCCTAAGACCAACATGGAAGTGAATATTATACAGAAAATAGTATATAGTTTCATTTCTTTATAAAACTAATGAAGTATAAGCTTCCCGTAAACCAAATAGTTTCGCTAATCTCTATGTGAGTTCTTATAACCATGCTAATATGACTGATATGCCTGAAACGACGTTCTTCAGGCGTCGGAGTCGGTAAGACAATTGTCACCCTAGACTTGCCGGTCTAACTGTAGCGAACAGCTGAGGTGTGAGGTTGTCAATCCCATATAGATCTATACACAACGGTCTCGCTCTCCCTCCAGGAGACTCTGGTTACAACCCAGGACTTAAGGTGTACGCTAGGTAGGTACGGTGAAGGAAAGTCTCACAAGATCATTAACAGATTTACGTGAACTATGATTCCCTTTTACTTGCAAACTAAGATAATTATTCCCTTTACTAATTATATGTAACTTTGAAAGGTGTGGTTTGTGGCTTCCAAACTATACCAATTATAGTTTATCTTGTTGGTTTGAAACTGTTTATATAATCTTTTATATAAATGTAAAGGTGTATTCCAGCATGAAAATATGAAATCAAAACATAGTATTTTGGTGTTAAAACCCACTAGATTAGTAAATGACTATAATGTACCATTTTTCCTAGTAAAGCTATCTTTTAGTAAAAGTTCACAAAAGCCATGTAGTTATACAATCCCTAACATTTCTTATGATTTTATAACATAGATTTTGTTGGTTTTAACAATATGTAAATCACAAATATTTATACCAAAAACCAGTATAAACCATAACTTAGGTAAATAATATTTTATCTTTAACAAAAGATGAAAACATGTAATCATTTGTGGGATAAACAAGGTTTTACTTGTATCCCCCCCCCCTCCCCCCCTAAAACATGGGAAAAAAAGCTTGAAAACATGAGGGTATGAACTCACCTTGGTTTGGTTTGGTGGATGATTTGAAAGAAGAAGATGGTGATTTTTCGAGTCTAGCTTCTTGGTAAGAACTTGAAGAACTCCTTGGGAGGGTGGGTGTTCTAAGAAAACTAACACACGAAAATGTGTGTGAATATGGTGAAATTAACAACATAATGTGTAATAACACTACAGGTTGTCGAAATTACTTATCAAAACTTCTAGGAAAATGTTTGAAGAATTAAGCCTCTTTAAAGCTTGAAGCTTGGACTCTTGAGGGCAATCAGGGATTTCACAGTGAGTGGAAACGAGATTTTTGATAAGTGAAGGAGTGTTTTGTTTTTGATAAAAGCAAAGAAATGATAAGACATTTACTTGGAGGTATGGGGGTAAAACATTGATATTTGATGGATATTCACGTGGGTTACTGTGGTTGCATGGGAAAAGCAAAGGACATCACTTCTTAAGTCAACTTCTCTTGTCTTTTTCCTTCCCTTGACCGCAACCCCCCCCCCCTAAAACATCTTAATATGATCGAAATCATAAGGTATTTCGGTCCTAGGCTATTTGATATAGGTCTCATCTTTCTTCCATGATGTTTTCAACCAACCATGACCCACTAATGTAGTTTACAGCCTAATATTGATTCACTAGGGTAGTTTTCGACCAAACATTGATTCATCAAAGTAGTTTTCGGTCCTAGGTGCTTTGACTTGGTTTTTGTTTTCGGTTTTGAATCCCTCATGGAAGGGTTTTCGGCCTTAGTGGAGTAATATACTATAAAGCATAAACAATTGTTTGATTTGTGCTTGGTCTTGTCTTGTTGGGTTGTCAAAGTTAATTACGACATGATATCTCAAAGTATATATATACATATATATACATGTTAACTTATAAAACAATGTCCTTATGGCTTTCAATGTTCTAGGGTGGGTGGATACTAGGCCAAATACTAATAGACCATATTTTAAATCCATGATTCTTCTTCTAATTTATTTGTCTAGTTTTGCCTTAATGATCTTGTTTACTTTCAAGAGGTTATCTTATACATGAAAAAGTGTATACACCCATATACATGCACTTATGCCCTTTTGGTTTCGCAATAGGTTTTGCAACCATAGGTTTCGCAACCTGTTTCAGAACAGAATTTGGTTTCTAACTCTGAATAGGAGTAGATTTCACATTTCGAACCGGAGATCTTACTGAATGAACAGTATTGTAATTAGAATAATGACTTTTCTAGAATTGTTTCCTAGCTTATTGATTTTTCTTGTATCTATTGTTCAGTTGCCTTTTCTTTGCAATCATTTCTTCAACAGATAAATGAACCTTAGATCTAGGATTTTCCTTTCGGATCTTAGGATAGGACGGTTCGGAAGAGGTTTCGCATGGGACATCTTTGGTGCCACTAGGACTTGCCTGATTGCTATAGGGATTGACATAATTGATGGGATTTGAAACATATCTGACTTTCGTCTTCGAAGAAGTCAATACAGACAGACCTCTTGTCTCATCTTCATTGTCTATAGGACCATCCCAGAAAAATTCGGGATAACCATCAGCATTATCATCATTAACAATGGTTGTCAGTCCTTGAGTATATTTTGTGTCCAATCTAGTTGTTACGAACACTTAGTTCGGAACAGTTTTGACTTTCGGGAAAATGGCAGCCTTTTCTTTTAAAACACCTAAACCTTTATTTTCTATGGTACGCACATATTCAATAGAGTTTTCATAAATTAACTAATTCTTAGGTTCATATTCATTTTGAACAAAAGCCGAACAATCAATCTCATCCTTTACATAAATTTCACTCATGCCGCTCTCATCAAATTCAGAAACATTGTTAGCATCAAAAGTGTTTTCTGAACTCAATTTCGTGCACAAGGAGTCAAATTTTTGCACAGTATCAGATTTAATTTTCTCTTTATATTTTTCATCCAAAACTTGTTTTAACATGTTCTTATGGTCTTTGGATTGTATATAAGCTTCAATTTTGTCAAGTGCAACTCGATATGCGTCTAAAACCTCTTCGAAAGAGACTATGGATTCGCATTTATAGCACTCTTCATCGATTTCATCCTCTTTCAATTCGAGAAAGGGTAAAATCATTTTATGAATCTTTTTGCCTATTTCACAATCAAGATGCAGTTGGGTAATTTTAAAATACAATCATTTCTCAATCAAACAAAAAATATCCCGTTATTTTAAAAGCGCTAAATTGTCTCGTTTCAAATAAATGACATCGTCCCTAGACCTAGTCAACTCTAACTCCAGCTTCTCTATCCACATTCGTCTCTTTTCACTTTCACTTGTTATCCTGCTGATTTGATCAGTTATGTTAGAATTGTTTAGACGAGTTCTCTTTAAACTATCACTAAAACTAGAGAAAGTATAATTCAAATCATCTAATTCATATTCATAGCGTGTAGCAGGAATATTAAGAGATTGAAGTATGGAGTGTACCTTGTTGATGACATTTTCGCACTCCTTCACCTGTTCTGAAACAGGCCTCATTGCGAAACAGCTTTCAGTAGGACGACCTGCATCATTTAAGAATTCTACTGGCTCTGAGACTCAATTTTGCACCATCAGACATTTCCCAGCCTACTCCTATGCAATAGCCTTCACAACAAAACATTCACCATGCGTCGGCTTTCGGACCTCTTCATCTTCCGAATCAGTTGACCATACCTCAACTCGTCCAAACTCATCCCCATCCTCCTGCACGATCAAAGCAGGTTTCGCATTCTCAGCATTCTCTCTCTTCCTCAGTTCATCAATCTTTTGAAGATAGTAAGCTTTATTCTTCTCTTCTTCCTTCTTCTTATTCAACCTTCTCAGCATGCATTCTTTGGCAAAATGGTTTTTACCATGGTAGTAGTTACAATCGTAACCAGAATCACCAAGCAGCTTTTTCTCTTGCTTTTCTTCATCCTTTTGGGAGCTTCTGAAGCTTTCATCCCTTGATTTCTCCGAATTAAAGTTTCCTGACCTGTTTCTATTTTTGAATCGTCCAAAGTTCTTTTTGATGAACCTTTTGGGATTAGAAACCATCAGTGCTTGTTCTTCCTTGGTACGTTCAGAATATGAGAGGTCGGATTTTGAATCTTCTTCTGAAACCTTTTGGCCCTTCGCAACTAGCCAACGATCCCATGCTAGACACAACTTTCACGTCCTTCATCACTTCGTCTTCATGTGATCTAAGAATACCGACTAGATGTGCCAAGGAATAGTTCTTGAACTGTTCATGAGCTTTCACAATTGATACAATTGCTTTCCATTCAGACCTTAAACCATTCATAAACGTAACTTTCTGCTCAATCTTTTCACGCTTAAGATTGTGCTTAAGCATCCTGCTCAGAAGATGATTGAAGCGATTAAAAGTCTGATCAAGTTTCTCTTCAGGCTTCTGAACAAAAGCACCAAACTCTGACAAAAGCAAGGTTTGTACAGAGTGTTCTAGATCTGCATCGCTTAAGTAAAGTTCCTTCAACTTATCCCATATTTCCTTGGTTGTGTCAGATGCACTTACCAGACGAAAAGTGTCTAGAGGAAGAGCAAACCTGATGATTCTCATCGCCTTGATATTGCTTAAAAGCTTGTCTTTTTCATCATTAGGAGTATCTTTATGATCGATCAGAATAATGATGTAATCTGCTTGGGTTTTAACAACCTTCCTTGTAGCCGTGTGAGAGAAAGTTTGCGTTGTGATAGCCTCCCATATTAGGGTTCCATGTTCTTCAAGACCAAGAACATAGTCTTCAAAGTGTAAAGCCGAAACTTCATAGTCTTGAGGGAAAAGGATTGGGATCCTGGTAGTCGATCCAATGCTGCTAGAAAGATTTAAAGAAAGGGTGTGTGGATCTTCTGGATTCATCTTTGACAAGATAATCGAAGCTGTAAAGAATCAGATGTGTAAGATACAAATCGAGTTTAGGGTAAAACAATTACCCAGATCTAACATCTACAATCGATAAAAACGATGGAGACGGGTAGAACAGATCTGATAAAAACTCAAAACCCTAGTTGAACTCAACAGAAGATATGTGTATGTATACACAATCTCCTGCTCTGATACCAATTGTAGAAATAATAAAATAATGTTCGATAGATTCAAAACAATTTAGTTGAACCAAACAATAAGAACAAAGATTGAATGTGATTGAAAGAGTGTCGAATGCTTTATTATTAATATCTTAGAATAGTTCGATAAGAACTTATCTGTAAAGATACGTAGGGCTACAAAAACATTAACTCTAAAACGGTACATGCATGCTATATTTATAGTCTAACCCTAGCACCATAATGACGGATGGACGGGCCCAATCCGATAATAATAAAGGCTAAATACATGCATAATCAATATTGACACAACACCATAAATAACCCAACGCAAATCATTACAAAGTCATACATGCATAACTTTGCACCCCAACAACTTAGGGTTCCGAGCTTTGATTCATGATCCAAATGCTTCACCACTTTGCTCTATTTAATTTCTTGATGTACAAAAAAATTATACATTAAGGGTTCATCCACATGTTATGTGTTTCGAGATTGATTCTTTTGTGGATTTTTGTTGTTTGGAGGGTTCTTGTTATATTCTCTTCATCTCTTCATATGTTCATCAATTTCTTGTTTAAAGCACCGGTCGATTTTATGGTGTTGATGGTAATTATGTTCGCTGAAATTTATGAAGTTCATCATTTTTTGGGTATCATATTTGGTCAATAACAGGGGGAATGGCTCCTGAAATTGCTCTAAACATATTTAGAGCATCGAATTCTATGTTTTTCTTGGCTTTTGTTTGGAATCGTATGCAAGCTTCGTGATTTCAAAAGGGGTATTTTTCTTATTTTCTCTAGGTTCCTTTTTCTTGGTTTTGATTTTTGGATTCCCCACCAAAGATAGTTCATGGTTTCACTTGTATGTATAACTCAAATCAGATGGAGGTGACAACCTGCAATCTTGCAGTCTAGATTCAAGATTTCCGAATGTGAAATAGTTGCTGATTTCACACCCCATATTCACGAGACAAACCTTTAATTCTAAACCCAAATTTCACACCTAGATTCACAAGACAAACCTTTAACGAGAGTTCATTCCCTTTTCTTCTATTTTGTAACCTGCAATGGATGACACATAACTGCAGAGAGGAGGTTGGATGACATGAGGCTACAATGAGATTAAAACATGTTATATTGGCTTAAGTGACTTTTTTAACACGTTAAACGAGAGTTCATTCCCTTAATGTACAAAAAAAAGGTGGGTGATCTTTTAAAACAAACACAACAAATTCGATGGGCTAATATGACATTTTCCCTTTCTTCTCCATAACCAACACCAAATACTCAGTTTCTATAACCCTTAATCAAACCAATGATCGTTACACATCTAGGGTTAAACTTTTCTAGATCATTACATGTTCCTACAACGTTCTTCAACACATCCATTAACTCATGTAGAAGAGAAAATTATGCAATCGTTAATGAATGGATTTACAACACAATCTCCAGATTTACTCCAAACCATATGAAGTTGGGAGAATCTGCCATAAAATTATGGAAAGGAATGCAAGAAATCTTCCAAAATAACAAAGATGTAAGGAGTCTTTTAGATAAAAAAAAAAGATTAAAGTTGAGGTTTAATTTGAAATATATATATATATATATATATATATATATATATATATATATATATATATATATATATATATATATATATATGAGCCAAATTGAAAAAAAAATTGAAAACTGTAAGGTCTAAGCCAAAAAAAAAATTGTAAATGCTAAATCAGAAAAAATAGTAACAAAAAATATATAAGGATTTTTTTCAAAAAAAAAATAAAGTTGATGTTAAATATGGGAAAAACTCAATATATTAGGTTTTTTATGTAATTAACTATAATTTTTAATAAATAAATCGATATTAAATTCGTATTAGCAACTTCTACATTGCCTATATGGCGGAAAAGGGGAGGTAGTTGGATTTGTGGGTGGAAAGATGGGCAAGAAAGCCAAAGTCAAAAAGTTTGTCGGCAGTTATTTTGAGAGAATTGTTGTTTAATCAACCATTTGATGAAACTTGTTTAGGCCAGTGATTGGTGACACGTACTCGAATTATTGGGAAACATACATCGAAAAATTATTAGTAAATTAGAAAACACTATCTAATTCGCGACAAATCATATTTAGTGTTTTACAAAACAAGTGCTGCATACGTGTGTTCCAAAACCATTTGACAATTTGTATAAACATCTTCGATATTATAAGCAAGTCGATTTGTGAATTTTTTATGAAACAAATCATCATGATATACACGAGAGAAAAGATGCCAAAGTGGGGTGATAAATTCCTTTTTCATATATATATATATATATATATATATATATATATATATATATATATATATATATATATATATATATATATATATATATATATATAGGAGTACGATCAAATGAGAACACCAAAAAGATTGAGCACGCGAGAACAAAGTATATTCATTTGCGATTCCATGTATTCATTTGTGGAGAAAAAACATATTCATGTTGATTGTGCGTAAAAAATTATCATTTCCCCACAAATGAATACATGGAATCGCAAATGAATATACTTGTTCTCGCGTTCTCAACCTTTTAGGTGTTCTCATTTGATCTTTTCCCTATATATATATATATATATATATATATATATATATATATATATATATATATATATATATATATATATATATATATATATATATATATAGTGTTGCAGAAATCGGCCTTGGCGGCCGATTAATCGCTTGGCGGCCTTGAACCGATTACGATTAGGGTGCTTTGCGGAAATTGGTCAAAATCGTTCAAACTCGGGCTTGGCGGTCATCGGCGGTCATAGGCGGGAATATTTAAAAAATTCAAAAAAAAATAATTTTCAAATATTACACCAATATTTTAAATTTTTAAATTTTTAAGCTTTCAAATTTTAAAATATTATACTAAAATTTTTAAAATTTCAAAATTTTAAAATTTAAAATTTCCAAATACTTAATTTTTTAGAAAATATTAATTTTTTAAATAATTTTATTAATAATTTAGGGTCCCCGATTAATCGCCGATTAATCCCCGCCGAGTCTGATTAATCGCTTATCGCCAGTCGACCGCTGAGCTACCGCCGAACGATTTTTACAAATTATAGAGCTAGGTTCATTTGTTTAA
Organism: Lactuca virosa; assembly: GCF_052849685.1. Lineage (NCBI taxonomy): Eukaryota > Viridiplantae > Streptophyta > Magnoliopsida > Asterales > Asteraceae > Lactuca > Lactuca virosa. The sequence continues at coordinate 248,424,152 of NC_136432.1, forward strand.
ACTAATTATTGTGTTATTGTATGCATAAATGTGGACCAATCATTTCAAAAACTTAAATAAGGATATATAATCTTACCTATTAATTAATTTTGTTAATTAAATAAAAATTTAATTAATCCCTAAAATATTGGATTGCTTTCCTTTAAATCTCATGAAACCGTTACTGCTTCTTTATCACCGATCCATCCCTACTTTTTCAACCTAACCGATGCCGATGATTGAAGAAGATAAGTGGTTGGAGCTTGCCCGTTTGCCGACCAACACCATCAGCCACCACCGAGCCACCATCGCCACCGAACTCACCAGAATTTGTAGGTCAAGAAGCGAAAGTCAGGGGAAATCGGTTTCGCTCTGTAACACTTTCGTTCATGTTCAAGCTTTATATTCTGCTTTCGTTTGTTGATTATGATTTTCACTTGGAATCAAATTCGCACAAGCCACTTTCGTTCGGAGATCAGTCGCACACTTAGAACGATGTGTAATCTTTAGAATCATAGTTCTTGACTCGATTTTGAAATCGCATTAACCCTAAACGAAGGCTCGCTTATAATTGAATGTGTAATTGATTTGGAATCGGGAGGTAAAACAGAAATCGATCGTATCAGCCTTCAGCGATTTCGAATATTACTAACTTGGGATTGAATGTTGCAACTAAAATCATTCAGAAGCAAAAATCGGTATTATCGTTCACTGTTCGAGCATCAGAGGATAGAAAATTGGTTTGTGTATTGCAAGCTTCAATGGAAGTCGAAATCATATCTTCAAAATCCGGATCAATCACGATCGGAATTGAATTTAGAACATACATCGGGTTTAATGGATGTCAATCAGAATTCATGATAGATGTGAAGTGGTTCAATTTTGACTTTTCCTAAGTCAAACGGGGTATTCTTGTGTTCCAACTTCAAGGTTGGGATTCCAGTGCTTTTGGAAGATGGTATTCAGATGCTTGTTTATGTTGGGGAATATGATTTTATTTGTAATTGGTTAGGTAAGATATGAATTCCAATTCTGTTGGAATGGAATCACGAATTCCAATTCTGTTGGAATCACAGAAGTTGATACTTGAAGAACGGACCACAAAATTGAAACGGACCACATTATTCATTTAGAATGTATTACTCGTTGTTAGATTTTGATGTTTTCTTTTAGAATGGAATCACGAATTCCAATTCTGTTTTCTCCAAGAAGTTTTTAAGGTTATTTTTAAACTGATGGTTCAAAACTATTGTTTGTCTTCAAAATATTCATTCAAAACATTTATTTTGTCAGAATAGATAATCTGACATTCTCATAGAATATCATTATAACAGAATTATCTTAGAATTATAATCTAATTAATTAAAAAAATGAAAATTCAAAATTAAGAAAATCAAATATATCTGAAAATTCGAAACTTTTTATTAATTAAACTTGTGTTTCCTAATTACTAACTTTTTGGTAAATTAAGAAAGTGAATGTTACCTATTTATGCATACAATAACAGAATAATCACTTTCTTAATTTACCAAAAATGATTGGCCCACATTTATGCATACAATAACACAATAATTACTTTGAATAAAATAACCTAAGCATATATATATATATATATATATATATATATATATATATATATATATATATATATATATATATATATATATATGGGAGCGTTCAATCGATAACATTTCTTATCGCGAAAACATTTGAAAACAAATTTGGACCAAACAATTTTTTTAATTAAAATTATAAAATAATATTCATATAAATCAAAAAATAGTTACAAACAATTAAAAAAACCAACTAACTAACACCACTCACCACCCAACCAACACCACCCACCACCACCACCCATCATTAACCACCACCACCCACCACCCATCACTACCCACCACCCGCCACCATCACCACCCAACCATAACCACCTGCCACCACCACCCAACTCCACCGCCTGCCACCACCACCCACAACCACTACCTACCACCCATCACCACCAGACCCCACCACCGCCCATCACTACCCACCACCACCCACCACCACCACCCGCCACCACCACCACCAACCACTTCCCACCACCCATCACTACCCACCACGCACCCACCACAACCACCACCACCCACCACCACCACCACCAACCACCACCACCTATCACTACCCACCACCACAAACCACCACCCACCACCCATCACTACCCACCACCACCCGCCACCACCATCACCACCAACCACCACCACCCACCACCCACCACCATCATCACCACTCACCACCCAACCACGACCACCTGCCACCACCACCCACCTCCACCACCCATCACCACCGCCTGCCACCACCACCCACAACCACTACCTACCACCCATCATCACCACCCGCCACCACCACCCACTACCACCACCCATCACTACCCACCACCTCCAACCACCACCCACTACCACCACCCATCACTAACCACCACCACCCATCATTACCCACCACCACCCATCACTACCCACCACCCACCACCACCACCAACCACCAAACGCCACCACCATCACCACCCAACCACCACCCAACCACCAAACGCCACCACCCAACCATCACCATCCATCACCACCACCACCCATCACTACCCACCACTCACCACCACCACCACCAACCACTACCCACCACCCACCACCACCCGCCACCGCCCACCACAACCACCACCACCAACCACCACTCGCCACCACCACCCATCACTACCCACCCACCACCACCAACCACCACCCATCACTACCCACCTAAAGGACCCTGGAAATGGTTTGGTCTAGGCTTTCATTGTTTTGTGTTCAGAATGAGTATGTTATAGTGTTTATGGGTTGTTTTTTGATTGTTGAACTTTTTGTGTGTTTACGACCGTAAACTCTATTTACGGTCGCAAACCCAGTTTATGGTCGTGTCTTGTATATATAGAGGAGGTGTTAGTCTTTTAGTGGTTGTTGATGCCATAGAGTCCTATTGAGTTGTACCAGACGATTTTCTCAATATAATCGTGTGCAAGCTTGATTTCTTTTCATCTTATTCTTATTCTGTGATTGATTGTTGCTTAACTACTAGTAAAGATCCATATTTGGACCTTACAATTGGTATCAGAGCTAAAACCGGTGTTAAAGCTTCTTTCAATCGATTTTTGGGCTATTTCAACCGATATCTTTGAATTTCGAACCTGCTGTTAGTGTTTACGTAGTGAAGGGAATCGTTTCTACTGAAAAATCGTGTTCATAAGGGTTTTCTGGGAGTTTGCTGTCACCCGTAAACTCCATTTACGGTTGTTGAATCAAAAACATCAAGAATCGTAAACACTGAATCTTCATAAACCGTAAACTAAGTTTCGAGAACCGTAACACATAAACCGGAAACTCACAAACCGTAAACTGTTCAACCGTAAACACAGTTTACGGTCGTAAGCTCAGAACCGTAAACTCCGTTTACGGTCGAAAACATCTGGACCGTAAACTCGGTTTACGGTCGTAAACCCTTTCAACTGTAAACTCAAATTTTGAACTTAATTTGCTTAATTTGCTTAATCTCAAATGGATTCTCAAGGTCAAAATCATTTCCATGAACTTGACGCTGTTATGGGCACCACCACACGAATTCCAAGATTGATGTCTGCGGATGGTTTCCCCGAATGGAAGTATAGAATTGAAAAGTACATCAAAATGAAGGACTTTAAGGTATGGAGAAGCATTCTTAGAGGCCCTATTAGAATCACTACGACAGTTGCAGGCCAAGTGATTGACAAGGAGGTTGAAAACTACACTGATGAGGAGTTTGAGAAAATAGAAGAGCAAGAAAGAGCTTTAGCCACTTTAACCATGGCATTATCTCTTGATATTGCTCAAGGTTTTCATGAGTACACTTCAGCTAAAGATCTATGGGAAGCCCTAACTGAAGTTTATGAGGGCAATGAGGATATGAAGGAGAGTCGCCAGGACATGTTGAGGCAAAAGTTCAACATGTTCAACTACATTCCAGGAGAGACTCTTGAGGCTCAATTGCAGAGGTTCACAACTCTCACAACGGATATGAACATATCTGGGATTTACTTGACCAAGTCAGAAATCAACAAAAAGCTTCTCAATACTCTTCCCAGATCATGGGACATGAATGTTGCTGGGATCAAGAAGACTAAGGATCTAAACCGCCTCACTCTTGCTGAAACCATGGCAATCATCAAATCTTGTGATATTGATGACAAATAGAGAGAGATCAATCACGTGAGCTCATACTCTACTACAAATCTTGGGATCTCATCCAACAATGCTCTTTCCTCAATCATGTCCTCTTCAGGTCAAGGGTTTACTGCTAAACCACCTCAAATTCAGACCTTCGCTGCTGCATCACCTATTCCTCATCCTCAGAATCAACCATTTATCTCCCCACAAGTTGTTCCTTCCCCAAATGTACCTACTGTAGCCTCTTCCTCAAACCCTAAGGATACTGATGAAAATCTGGCTCTAGCTACTGGGCTTGTTAACTGCTATAATGCTTTTGTAGCTGGAGAGCTTCCACCTCAGCTGTCATTTGCTGACCTGGACCAGATTCATCCTGAAGACGTAGAAGAGATGGACATCACGTGGCAGATTGCTATGGCTATTTTCAGGGCCAAGCAGTTTGCTAAGAAGACTGGGAAGAGCAATTGGGGCATGAATGTTGACAAGAAGGTGGGATTCAACAAGAGCACGCTGAGATGTTTCAACTGCCACGAGCCGGGTCACTTTGCTCGTGAATGTCCTAAACCAGATCGCAGGGTCAACAACAGAATGATGGTAGCAGTGGGAAACAACCGTGCAGGTACTGCAGCTAATGGTGAGACCGCTATGGTCGCTCAGTCTTTTGACTGGGAGGACCAGATTCAAGCTTTGAACATTTCAGGGCCAGAAAATGCTCACCTTGCTCAGATCGATGATGCCTCATTAAAGACTGATGAAGCTGATCCCGAGGCAGAAATGATGGAGCTGCAGTTTGCTTTCATGGCGTCTACTTCTTCTGAGCCTAAGAGAAGCGAGGTAACCCTACCATCCTGTTCTTATGCATGTAAAGAATATGTTAAAGTTCTTCGTGATGAAGTCCAATTATTGCGTAGACAAAGTAGAGGACCTTAGATATGAGGGCTACCAACTTAGGAAAGGACAAAAGCCTCTTAAAGTCCAATTAGAAGCTAAGATAAACGATTTTAGAAGAATCCAGGCAGAGTACAGTGAGAAATGTGAACTGTACAATTATGTTAAAAGACAAAATGATGCGCTAACTACCAAGCTTGATACATTAAAGGAAAGGTTTAATTCTGCAAACTTTGCTTTTCAAAAATTTGATGGATCAAGCGAGGTAGTTGCCACCATGATTGATCACTGCATGGATTTCAAACGAAATCAGTCTAAGGGTTTAGGATATGATAGCGTGCCTCCTCCATATAATCATACCTATCAGTATCAACCCTTGTCCAAAGATGAGATTGCCAATGAATCTTTTATGGTTTATGGCAATCCATCTGGCTTCGTTTCAGGAGGATTTATAAATGTTGAAAGTATTGACGCTTCTTCTTCCTCTGCAGATCATCCTTTAGATCAGGCAAAGCATGGAGTTGGTGTTTCTGTTTCTGTTCCTATTTTTAATGTTTCTATTCCTATTTGTAATTCTGATGTTAAGACTGATAGTATTTTGTGTGATGTTCCTATTTCTGATTCTGTTGAATTTAATTTCTTTGATATGTTTGATGAACTTTTTGGTAATTCTGATGCTGGCAATTCTCATGAAAAACCATCAATTCCACATGTCATACCTTCTGAGGCACCCTCACTTATATCACAATCTGTCTCTCATGTATGCTCCTCTGAGAAAAGTAAGAGTGTCCATCAAGAAAATAAATCTGATAAATGTAGCACAAGTTCAAATAATAAACAGACTTGTTTTAATTGTGGCGTTGGTGGTCACATAGCTAGGAATTGCCATAACAGGATCTTTGTGAACTATCTATCACCAAGAGGAGAGAACGAATCTCGAGGAAGGTCTTTAATTAGAAAATCCTCAAGAAATTGTTCTCGAATTGATGATTGGAAAGACGACCGAAGTAGAAAAAGAGCTGTTTTTCAAAAGAATAAAAAGGTTTTTATCAACAAAACTCAAAAGAGCTTGCCAAAACCGAACAAGGCTCCGCCAAGATCGGTTTCGTCAAAAAGCAATTCTAGATCTTCAACCACTTCTGGTAGAACATCCAGAAGCTTTGTGCAAACTCCTAAGAAATCTATTTCAAAACCACAAGAGAATGTTGTAAAACCTAAACTTCAATGGAAGCCTAAATCACTTTCTAATCCATCTTTGCCACCCTCTGAAGTAATTAGGAATGAGGATCCTAGTTTGAAATCTTTAAATGTTAATTCAGAGAAAGTAAAAAGGAAACCCAGGACTGTAATGACCTGGGTTCCTAAATCTAAATGATTCCGCTCATTTTGCAGGGACAGTTGCGGAGGAATGTCGTTCGTCCCTGGTACGTCGACAGTGGCTGCTCCCGGCATATGACTGGAGACATATCCCAATTGAGCGAAATTCAATCCTTTAATGGGGGGTATGTTTCCTTTGCGGGCGGAGATGGAGGAAAGATCACGCAAAGAGGAACTGTTACAAATGGAGTGTTAAGCTTTGAGAATGTCAACTTCGCTCCCGAGTTAAAGCACAGCTTGTTGAGCGTTTCCCAAATTTGCGACAAAGGCTACTCCACCCACTTTACCGACAAGGAATGTATGATCTTAAAGCCAGGCATTGTCATCCCGGAAGAATAGATCCTCGTCAAATCTAAGCGGGATGAGAATGCTTACATTATTGACATGAACACCAATCTCCCTGAACAAGTCACTTGCCTCTTCTCAAAAGCCGCCGAACAAAACGCAATGCTGTGGCACCGAAGGCTCGGTCATGCTAACGCGAAAAACTTGAATCGTCTTGCCAAGAATGAGATGGTCCGAGGCCTACCCGTCAGAGACTTTATTACATTTGAAAAGTGCGTTTCCTGTGCTCAAGGCAAACACTATCGGAAACCACACCTGCCCAAGCATGTCAACTCAATAAGTCAAGTGCTCCAATTGTTACACATGGACCTATTTGGTTCGGTCAACGTCCTGAGCATCAACAGAAGCTCATACTGCCTCGTTGTGATCGACGATTTCTCTCGGTTTACGTGGGTTTTCTTCTTATCCAACAAAGCGGAGGTTGCTGACCTGATAAAGAAGTTCGTGGTGATGATTGAGAAACAGACCAACAATCAAGTGAAAGTGCTTCGTACTAACAATGGAACTGAGTTCAAGAATTCGGTTCTTGACCATTTTTGCGCAGAAAAGGGGATAGTGCGTCAATATAGCTCTGCTCACACGCCTCAACAGAACGGTGTTGCTGAAAGGAGAAATAGAACATTGAAAGACGCCGCAAGGACGATGCTTTGTGATTCCAAACTACCTGTTTTCTCTGGGCCGAGGCGATTAATACTGCTTGCTACGTGCAGAATCGTGTTCTAATCAACAAAGCACAGATGAAGACACCGTATGAAATTCTCTATGGACACAATCCCTCTGTCAGCCATTTCCGTGTATTTGGCTGCCCCTGCACCCTTCTTCATTTGGAATCCAACCCTAAATTCCACGCCAAAGCCGATGATTGTTACTTTGTAGGGTATGCTGTGCGCACCGCGTATAGGGTTTACAACAAGAAGACTAAGCAGATAGTTGAATCCTATGACGTACGCTGGCTGGAGGAGAATGAAACAGACGCTCGAGTGGGTCCTGACTGGTTATTTGATTACACATCGCTTTTCAAATCTTTAAATGTGTCTTCAAATAGTTCAAGTGGATCCTCTTCTGGTTCGAAGATCGTGTATGAAGACGAAGACGAAGAAGTTGTCTACAGACCTCCAACGGTTGAGGGGGAGTCCTCTGCTCCATCTGGGGAGGAGTCCTCTGCTCCACCTGAGGGGGAGCCATCTGATCAACCTAATAGTCCAGAGTCTAAAGTTCAAGATGCAACTCCTAATACTGATGCTACACCTCTTACACCCGTTGAAAGAGAGTTCATGTCCAAAGACGCTTCCGCTGTCAATCCAACGTTTATGGAACTCCTCTTTCCCGAAGAAATCGCAAATGAGTTTGTAGCAGATTCATCTAATGTGAATCAATCAGTAAATGATGGAAGTTTCAATATTCACACTCTTCCTGTTTCTATCAATGATATCAGCCAAGACATTCCCTCACGTATTCAACGCAATCATCCGATCGATAACGTCATTGGCCAGCTGGGAGATGGAGTTAAAACCAGAAGTCAGAGTGGAGACGTTAATGCATGTCTCTACTCTTGCTTTATATCTCAAATAGAGCCGAAGAATGTTGACATGGCTTTGAATGATCCCAGCTGGGTGGATGCAATGCATGAAGAGTTGAATCAGTTTGAAAAGCTCGGGGTTTGGAAGTTGGTTGACTTACCGAAGGGCAAAAGGGCTCTTGACACGCGTTGGGTCTATCGTAATAAGCAAGATGATTCGGGTGTGATCGTGCGAAATAAAGCAAGGCTGGTGGTTCGCGGGTTTCGACAAATTGAGGGTCTTGACTATACTAAGGTATTTGGTCCCGTGGCTCGGTTGGAGGCTTTTCGCATCTTTCTCGCATATGCTTCCTACATGAATTTCACGGTCTACCAAATGGATGTCAAGACTGCCTTCTTGTATGGCAAGGTGAAGGAAGAAATTTATGTTGATCAACCCCCTGGGTTTGTTGACTCAAAGTTCCCTAATCGTGTCTACAAGTTGGACAAAGCATTGTATGGGTTACATCAAGCTCCTCGAGCATGGTATGCGACTCTAACAAAGCATTTGCTCGAGCATGGATACTCTCGCGGCACCATTGATCAAACTTTGTTTATCAAGCATGTGGGTAATGATCAGATACTAGTTCAAATCTATGTTGACGACATTATC